>NC_090922.1:124006833-124312344 GCF_040938575.1 Ambystoma mexicanum
GAGCAAATATTCCGCGAAACGAGAAGGAGCGGCTTGACAGGGATGTCTACGCCAGTTCCCTGGACCATACACGTCTTCTCAGACATTCAGTCAGAGTTCTCCGGTAAACTCTGCAGCAAGCATGAGAAACCAGCTTCTGCCATGTCAGAAAGCGCTCTGAGCTATGGCGCAGCTTTGAATTACCGTGAACTACGCCAGTTCTCGTGGTATTTCCCGGCTGCGGTGTTACCGTCCGTCCTCGCGAGAGATCCAGGGCCGCCCTCTTTTTTTGCTGAAGCTCAAGCTGCGGGATTCAGCCGAGACCAGACGGCCTGCGCAGGCGCAAAAGACAATCTCGTCGGTTTGCATGACGTCACCGCGCGACAAGGCGGAAGCGTGAGTGAGCGACTCACTTGCTGACCGAACGAGCCCGAGCGTCAATATAATTGAAAGTTGAAACAGTAGGAACCGGTACATGATGATTGTGTGTCTGTGCTCTGTTTTTGCCAAAACCTTTATCTAGCGATAGTGAGGTACTGTTTGACACCATTTGCTGGTCAAGCGCCTGTGCATGGCAGTATTTCTATACAGCCTAGTAAGTAAAATACGTGCTTTAGGAATATAAACGTGTACTTTTCTACTGTTTACCTACGCATCTTTTCTTTTTTCCATTGTTTCAATATTACCCCGATGTACTGTGTTAAGTGTGTTCTTGGTAAAGGAAGCGATCACACAGCTGTCATCTTCTCGTTATCACGTTTATTTATCAGGAGAGTTCCCCACAGCGTCCGCCATCTGCCTTCCTCCAGCCGAGTCTCAAAACGAATCTCGGCTTGAGGAACGCGCCACCGAACTATTAACCTTCACATCATAACATCTCCCCCCCCCCCCTTAACACAATCACCATAATTACATACAGAGGAAAGAAGGGAAAAGGAAACGAAAGCAAAACAAAACACAAAATGCAGAATCTCAACAAAAAAAAAATCTGCCAGTGAAAGGATACACGTTGTCTCATCTTCATTAAGTCATTGGGTTACATAGGTCAAATGTAACCTGTTCAATAATAATAAATGAAGTCTTCTTTCACCCGTGGCACCCTTCTCCTGGATTTCAACCCAGGGACATCATTGTTCATTAGATTACTATGGTATGCAGTTTTGGGTGATGTAGATCCTTCTCTCTCCATCACATCTTTCCTCTCCACCATGATGTTGTCATCCATCATTTGTTTCTCTCTTCCATCTATTACAATAATGTAATCACATGACCACTTACTGCCATCTTCTAGTGTTACAGACTTATTTGAACAATTCACTACTCTTTGTGGTTGACGATATTTAGATTCTCCTTTCAACACTCTCCTGGGTTCTTTCACTCTGATCCAATCACCCACTTCAATCTTCATCTCCTTCACATGTTTCTGTCTATCATAATATTCTTTGTATTTCTCGTGTTTATCTTTTACTCTCCTGACCACTGCATCCATGTCCACAGATTTATTCTTCTTCAACGGCAGCCAGGCTGGTCTCAACCTATTTGTAGCAACTCTTCCCCTCATCATAGTAAATGGTTCTTCCTCTGTCGTAGAATGTGGCGTGACCCTATAAGTTAACAAAGCTTCTTTAAGAGTCTCTCTCCAGGGCAAGTTGTTAACTACAGCCAGTTGAATGGTATCTTTAATAAAGCGGTTCATCCTTTCCACCAACCCGTTCCCTATGGTATGGTATAAAGCTGTGGTTCTGTGCTTAATGGCCCTTTCTTTGAGAAACTTCTGTATTTCTGCGGACATAAATTGCGCACCATTGTCTGATATCATCTCTTGAGGTTCCCCTTCTCTATTAAAAATTTCTTCTAAAAAGGTTTTAACTTTCATGGCTGAAACCGACTCTTCCATTATGCCACATTCCACCCACTTTGAAGTGTAATCCATCAACACAATAATATAGATTTTGTGGGGTTCCAATATTTCAAATGGGCCTGATATATCAACAGCTAACTTCATCCACACTGAGTCTGGTATCGTTATAGGCTGTAACGGTGTGGCTCTAGTCACTTTACCTTTGTCACTCACTGCACATGCAGAACATTCCTTTACAATGTTTTCCAGATCACTCCATATATTGGGCCACCAAAATGTTTCTCTGACTCTCCTTTTAGTCAGGTTTCTTCCTATATGTCCTTCATGCGCTATTTCCATTATCTTCTCTCTTAAGCCCAAAGGTGGAACTATACGATCTCCACGGTATATACACACCTCATCGCAAGACATTTCATCTTTCTTGCTTTCCCAAGAAACAATGCTTTCTGTTACCTCTCTCCAATCACTTCTAATTGCCCTTCTGAGTTGCTCTTGCTCACCATCCCTCTCGCTAGCCTTGACCCATTCTTCTTTGGAAAAACTGGGGTGTACTTGTGCTATCACACAATCCATTTCCATCTCTTCTTCTTTGGCCACATCATTGATTGAGGAACATGGCAGCCGGGATAAGCAGTCAGCAACTCGGTTCCTTTTGCCAGGGGTAAAACTAACCGTGAGGTTGTATTGCATTATAATTAGAATCCACCTTCTGATGCGAGGAGACATCAAATGTGAATTTTTGGGACTTAGGATGTGTATGAGAGGCTTGTGATCCGTTGTGATCCGTTTTAATTTCAATGGGACTTCCCCAAATCAACCCTTTAAAGTGCTCTAAGATCCACATCACTGCTAAAGCCTCCTTTTCAATTGTGGAATAATTTTTCTCCGCATCCTTTAATGTCCTAGAGGCAAAAGCAATTGGGACAATTGTTCCATGTTGAACTTGTTCCAATACTCCTCCTAAGCCCACATTACTTGCATCAACTGCTATCATGGATTTGGCTCTGCAATCAAACATCTTCAAAACGGGGGCCTTGTTTATTGACATTTTGATGTCTTGCAGTTCTCGCCTGCATTCAGGTGACCAATCAAAACTTACACCCTTCTTCATCAAGCTCCTCATGTGGCTTGTCCTGTGCGTGTAGTGATCAATAAACTTGGAGTAGTAATCCGTTAATCCCATCAAACTCCTCAATTGATCCTTATTAGATGGGTCAGGCATTTCTAGGATCGTATTTACAAGACTTTCTTTAGGCCTTATCCCTTCTGCATCAATGCAATGGCCCAGATACGTTACTTCCTTCTTTTTTATTTTACATTTCTCTATTTTTAATGTGAGTCCTTCTTGTTGTAAAATCTGTAGAACACCCACAAGTTTGGCATCATGGTCTTCTTCTGATACAGCTGATATCAGAATGTCATCTTGAAAAAAGTAGACACCTCTTAAACCTTCAGAAAGGTACTGCATCAATCTTTGGAATACAGCAGCAGCGGATGCTAATCCGAAATGGCATCCTTTTAAAGCGAAAAGCACCTAAAGGGGTTTTGAAAGATGTGAGGTGCCTAGACTCTTCTTCCAACACCACTTGGTGGTATGCAGAAGATAGATCAAGTGTGGTGAAGTATTTAGCTGGTTCCATAGTGGAGAGATCTCTCCTATGTTAGGTAGCGGGTGCCGATCAACCCATATATTGTTGTTCAAATCTCTTAAGTCCACATACATGCAAATTTCTCCCCCTGGCTTCCGTACAATCACAATAGGGGACAACCATTCAGAGCTCTCTATAGGCTCAATAATGTCTTGAGAGCACAGTCTTTCTAACTCCTTCAAAGGTTCACGGGTACCAACTGGTATATTCCTTAATTTATGTACAACAGGCTTTGCTCCCCTTTTTAGAACAATGCGATGTTTGAAACCCTTGAGTAAACCTATGTGGTTATTGAATACGTCTGGAAAAGACTGCACCAAACTGGCATCTGAATTGCAGCATTTATCTGTGACACTCATGATGGGAATACTTTCTCCCGGATGGATTCTGATTTTCAAAGCCGCTTGTTCCCACCAGCCGACTATGGCAAACCCTTCGCAGGCAACATATAACTTGCAATATGTTTGTCTCCCTTCAAAAGCCAACTGGACCCACACATAACCAAGAATGTCAATGGGAGACTTGCCCTAACCCCTCGCTTTGACTCTGCTGAGGCATAGATCCTCACATTTTTTCCTAAGAATTCTATGGAATGTGTTCACATCCACTATGGTATATGGGGATCCTGTATCCACCATTACTTGTATGGTAATCCCATCAATAGACATTGATACCCAGGAGCCAATATTATTTTCCTTAGATGAAAGGGTTAGAATTTGCACAACATCATCCATTTCTTTGGTGACTGCTACTGTATCATCAGAACCCTGTGTCATTTCCACGGCTCACTCCCATCATGTTGCTCCTGGTAGGCTGTCGATAACCCCTGTTGGCACTTCCCCGCAAGAAATTCCTTCCTCTCCCTTTGATATTTCTACACATGTTTCCATAGTGACCCATCTGGCCACACTTGAAACACTCCATACCGTTGGCTGGACAGTCTCTCTCCGGATTCACATGTTTGTGCCAACCACACCTACCGCAGTTGCCTTGATTCCATGGTTGCATCTCCTTACTTTGTCTCATGCTTTTGTTCAGATCCGATCTTGCCAACTTTTTCACCATGGCAATTAAAGTCTCTTCATCTTTATTCACTTCATCACTTGCTACTGCTTGAATAGGGCCTTTGTCAAACACTTCTTGCTTACTTTGCACTTCTCGCATACATTTGTCACCCAGCTCGATGGAGCGTGCAATGTCCAAAGTCTGTTCCAAGGACGGATTCTTCACCTGCCCCAGCCTTTGTTGTATTTTGGGGTCAGCAACATGAAGAACAATCTGATCTCTCAAATACTCATTCGTTAACCCAGTAAATTCACATGTGGCTATGAGACCTCGTAGCGTCGCTACATACATGTCAATGGACTCATTTTTGAGTTGTCTCCTGGTGAAAAACCTGTACCTTTCTAACACCACATTAGTCTTATTTCCAAAATGTTTGTTTAATTTTAACAAGGCAATATCGTATTTCCTTGAACTGGATGAGGTATCACCAGAACCGCTTGCAGTATCACCACCATCAGGTAATGTCCGAAATATTCTTAAGGCTTCAGTCCCAATACAACTGAGTAAGGTGGCCTCTTTTGAATCATCACTGAACTTTGCGCCGCCAATGGCCCGCATGTAGACCTGGAAATTGTCTAACCATTGTTCCCACGACAAGGTTGGTGTCCCAGGCTGTGGCAAGAACTTTTCTGGCGCTGCTATGTTTTGCACGGTAATATATTAGAAATGCCCTCTTTCCTTTTGACTATCGTTGTTAAGATTTCCTTTTTTGTCGCTATCTTTATAGAATGTATGTACACTTTCTTCACGTGTACTTAGTCATGAGCATTTAAAATTCTGTGTTGATGAATGTGTTCTGGCACAATGTACTTAAACCACTTGTATCAATGTTCAACTGACATTCAATTATCCTGTCACATAAATACTTTTGTCTAAGTTGGCAGACTATGAATTCATCTTAGTATTGTATGCTTGTTATACAGTTCCTTTCAAATCGTCTATCATTAGTGCATGTACGCATACACTGCATTACAATGCATTGTTGAAATCACTGCTCGGTTATTTTTTTTATTTATTTATTTTTATTTTGCCTCAAAATGGCGGCACGTACAGGACGTTGCAAGGTCCTTTCTTCTAACTACTTCACGCCGTGCCTCGCACTTGCTAACGCAGTCACATCAACCGAAGCTCTTGCTGGTTTTAAAAAATGCTCCACTTATACAGCAGGTATTCTCCTAGCTGTACTCATAAATTTACTTTCTTAGCACCTCTTCTTATTTCAAATTCGCATTTACATTGTGTACCTTTGTTCGAGCCAAATCTTTTTTTTTATCCCGTGGATGTATCCCCGTATCATTGGTAGTTGAAGGTTCTGGCCGCCCGCTCTTCATACAATTCCGCCTCCGGAACTCTCCTTAGTGTAGATCAGGCGCCCACCTTCGTCGCCACTTGTTAAGTGTGTTCTTGGTAAAGGAAGCGATCACACAGCTGTCATCTTCTCGTTATCACGTTTATTTATCAGGAGAGTTCCCCACTGCGTCCGCCATCTGCCTTCCTCCAGCCGAGTCTCAAAACGAATCTCGGCTTGAGGAACGCACCACCGAACCGCAGTATGCGAAGGTTCTATTAACCTTCACATCGTAACATACCGGCTCTCTCCATTGACAGTATATCACCCCTAGCCACCAAGTTACCATGGCTCTCAACTCACATGCTTTTGGCGGGTATCACCCGCCTTGTAAACGGCTGACTCACCCGCCAAGCCTCCTACACGCCCGTTCATTCCAATGGCCTCTCACCCGCGAAAAACAAAATCGGGTGTTTTCACCCGCCTTTGCGACAGAAATGGTTGAGAGCTATGAAGTTACACTACTTTTGATTTTCAGATTCCGCAATTTCTATGGCATAAGGTTCCCCTTTGTTAGCAGCATTCTCCCTAACCCGGTCAGGTGAGCACTAGCTGGCAGCAATCAGGTGATAAAATTGGCCCAGGACGTGTCTTGCCTGAGTGCCGTTCCACGTAGACTCGAGGACAAAACTACCTCCCCCAAGTTGTGGAAGCTTTCTGCCCTGAGTCTCCTGACCACTTGTGATCGTGGCAATGATTACACTTAAGCAGGAGATTGAGGTAGTGCTATTTTATTTATATAACACACTTACTCAGGCGTCACCCTTCAGGTACCTCTCAGCATACAGTGCAGTGATTGTTTATATATTGTCAATGTGTTGTTGCTCCTGTATTTAAGATAGTGGGCCCCTATTAGGAGGTTACAGGGGAGAGCGTTGGGCAGGCTCCCTTCCCCTTCGTAATAACCCTTAGCGGGAAGCCCCGCTCATCATCTCGCTGTGCTTCCTGCGAGACTTGGCACAGGACTTCCTGGAAGTCCTTTATATACCTCCTTTTGTTGGACAGAGTTTCTCTTACTCCATCACGTAGTCGGTGTACCTTCCTGGTCGTCTTCTTTCTCTCTGGTTGACTGCTCTCTGCATTCTCTTCTTGCAGTGTTGCACCCCTTTCACTGGTTCTCTCTTGTCTCACCTCACTACTCTTGAAACACGCTGCCACTTGGGATGGTGTCCCTATATCCTCCTCGTTTTCATGTCCAGATTGTTCAATCATGGTCTGGTTCTCTGTGGCCAAGTTCTCGTCCTGACTGCTGTTGTGTTGCAAGGCTGAATTCTTTCTCCTCTCGTCACTGTATCTCTCCATGTTCACTTGCCACACCAGTTGTTCCATGTCCACTCTTTCATCCTCTGTCACACTTTCCAACCAAGGTGGAAGCTGCCCTTCGTCCTCTGAGAAGATGGAACAGCAATATGTTTGTGGCCCCATTGGGGGTAAGGCGATGAGCCGCTATTTCTTCCTTGACTGTGCTGAGCGGGCCAAGTTCTGCTGCTCTGGCCAACTGCAAGGCTTTCTTAATGAACCTGTTGGTGAATTCCACCAACCCATGTGCTTGTGTTTGATCTAAGGCTGCTTTGATTTGCTTAATATTGTTCTCCTTCATGAATTTTTCAATTTCTCTAGATACGAGTTGAACTCCGTTGTCAGTGACCAGTTCTCTGGGCAACCCTCCTCTCTGAAAAATGTTCTTGAGGAACTGAATCGCAGTGGCTGTGGTTATGTTAGGCACAAATTCAACTTCTACCCATTTGGATAAATAGTCCACTAACACTATGCCATACTTGTGTTCATGTTCAATAAGTTCTAGCAGGCCTATGAAATCCATGCCCAATTTTAGCCACACTCCTTCTGGCACTTCTGTGGGGTGTCGTGGCGCTTGTCTTACTGTAAGTCGCTTGCCGCTATTCACACACTCATGACACCTCTCTGTCATGGTCCTTATTTCTAAGTGCATTTCTGGCCACCAATATGCTTCCCCGCTCGCTTTTTTGTCATGTTGTTTCCAAGATGACCTGTGTGAGCCCTGCATATAATGGTTGTTCTCATTGCTATGGGTGGGGTTACTTGATCGCCTCTCATGAGCATCCCCTCGCTTTTGAAGATTTCATCTGACACTTTCCAATATGGATACAAACCCTTTGGAAAGGACCTCTCATCGGGCCATCCTTTCCTGACCCATTCTGTGATTTTTGTCGTGGTGGCATCCTTGGCCGCTTCTTCTTTCCAGTGGCCTTCACTAATTTCGAGGAATTCCCTACTCCTCAAGTCAGTGAGTGATGCGACAACACATTCATCCTGTAGAAAGCTGTTTTCTGTGTCTTTGCTCAGTGCGAGTCTGGACATATAGTCCGCCTGGGCATTTTTCCACCCCGCAATGAGCTGTGTTTTATGCGTATGTACTTGCAGCTTGGCTGCGATGCGAGCAAAGCGAGATGTCGCTTTACGGGTCCCTCCCGGGCTCAGTAGCTGTACTAGGGGTTTATGGGCAGTAACCAGCAAACATTTTGTGCCCCAGACCTATGTGCGAAAGTAATCCACAGCTAACGTCTCCTTTTATATGGTGGAGTAATTTGTTCTGCTTGCGTGCGCTCCTTGGACGCGAAAGCAACAATATGTTCATCGCCTTTCATTTGGTTGAGGGTTGTCCCTATGCCATATGTCCTGGCTGATACTGGTTTTCCATTGAGGATTGAAGGGCTGTAGACAGGGCACATGCATTATGCCCTCTTTGACTTCTTCAAATGACTTAGCTTGCTCTTCCTTCCACTGGTACTCCGCACCTTTCTTGAGCAATTCTCTCATTGGAGTAATAGTCTCTGAAAAATTTGGCACGAATTTTCCATAGTATTCGGATAGTCCCAAAAATGATCTCAGCTCTTCTTTGCTGGTTGGGTGAGGCCTTCACAATGGCTTGCAGTAAATCCTTCTTTGGGCTAATGCCTGCCTTGGATATGGTGTTTCCCAGATATTCTACTTCGTCCGCCTGCAGTACACGTTTGTTACAGCGTAGCCGCATTCCTGCTTCTTGTAGTTTTGCCAACACTTTGGAGAGAGCTGTATCATGTTTCTCCTTGTCCCCTGCATAGATTAATATGTCATCTTGAAAGTAAGAGACATTTCCAATGTTTTTCAAAAGAGTCCGTTGTGCGCTGGAACGCAGAGGCCGCTGAGGACAACCCAAAAGGCATTCTGGTGAATTGATATGTTCCAAATGGGGTTATGAACGCAGTGAGGGGTCTGAACTCCAGGTGCAAGGTGATCTGGTGGTAGGCGTCCCTCATATCTAGTTTTGAAAAGACCTTTGCCTCCTTGATCAGCAAAATCAGTTCATTTATGCTTGGTAAGGGTAACTGCCGCCCCCACCTACAGATTTAAGCTGCGTAAGTCTATGCAGATAGGCAAGTTGCCAGTGTCTGTTTCTTTATGCGAACCACAGCGCTGAGCCATTCTGATGACTCAACCGTCTCTGTGGTTCCTTCCGATAGCATCCTGTTGTGCTTTTCTTGTAGTGCAACTCTTGCCATCGCTGGCACCAGTCTCACCCTGTGCTTGACTGGTACTGCTCCCTGTTTTAATTTAATCCTGTGTACATAGTTCTTGATGTGGCCTAATTCTGGGCATTCTTTAGTGATTGACGCACCATTTTTGTTTATGGACAGCACTTGTACTGCCACACTGGGGTCGAGCCTCATGTGCAATTTTGCTTGGTCATCCCAGCCTATTACTGGTGGTCCGTTTTCTGCAAAGTACACTTTGGTTTTGGTGACTCTGCCCTTGAATTCCACTGTCGCCCTGATGTATCCTAGGAGATTCACACTGGCACCTTCATAATCCCTGGGGCTAATATTCGTTTTGGCATTGTACGAAATTACTGACTATAAAAAAGTTCTAACTACCAAAAGTTCAAACTTTTCGTGGTATGTGTTTAGGCGTCGTTGGGGTCGGACTTGGGGCTAGGGGGTGTCCCCCGCATTTTCCCGCTGACTATGCTATACAGTATAGTGAGCGGGGTGGACACCCCTGCAGCACACCTGAGGGGGAAAAAAACAGGGGCTGCGGGGAAAAGGACCCTGCTGCGCCGGTTCCTGATCACGGAAGTGCAAGGGAACTGGCGCCACAGGGACTCGGCGCGTCTTCAAAGGTAAGTAGGGTGGGGGTGTGTTGTGGGTGTGTGTGTGGGTTTGTAGGGGTTTTTAATGTATGTTTGCATGGGAAATGTACAAACCTTTTGTGGTTCGTACATTTCTCATGCGAACATTTCCATCGCTGACTTTTCCGCGACGGAAAATTCAAGCAGATCCTTCATTTTGTACGCTTCTATTCTTTCTTTTCCCACCATGCTTTTGTACAAGTTCAATGGTAATATGGGGAGGTCTGATCCCAGGTCCGCCATCACTCTTATTTTATGACTGTTGACTTTAATGGTACAGTGGGGCTTTTCCCTCCGCATGGTGCAGCTGTTCACCATGAGAACTGCGACGCATGCTTCTTCATCTGAGTACGCCTCATGTCTGCCCTCTTGACTCTGGATTGCCGCCATAATCTTCCTCCCTTTCCATGTGCACACCGATGCAAATTGTCCATACCTTCTGCATTTCGAACATTTTTTATTCCTTGCCGGGCATTCTCTGCTGTTGGCTTGGTGGCTGGCATTGGCGCATCTGTGGCACTTCAACGGTTCACGTTTCCCTGCTTCGTCATCTCTCGCCTCGCGTTGCCCTGTGTCTCTTCTGCCTCTTGATTGTACCCACTGTACTTCTGGTGATTGTGCAGTGATTCCCTACTCCTTGCGCTTACAGAACGTCTCTTCCTCTGCCCTTGCATTATCTAACACTATTTCCTTCTTAAGAATACATCTATCTTGTACCCTTCTGTTGTTCGTGTGCACTATGAGCATGTCGCAGAACCTTTCCTCCGATGTTGCTCCAAAAGCACACAACACTGCCAATTCTCTTAGCTAGACCATGTAACTGTCCACAGGTTCCCGCCGGTTCTTGCTTTCTGCCAAAAAATCTGATTCTGTATAGTACGTTGTTTTCTTTACAAGAGAATATCTTGGCTATTCTCCTTGCTTCTTGATAAGCATCATCACCTTCTCCTGTGGGGGCTTCTGGGTTCAGGCCTGCAAAAGTTATTTGTCCTTTAGCGCCCAGCGCATTCAGTAACATGGCCTTCTTGCGTGCTGCTGGATAACCTGTTCCACCCATAGCTTCTAGGTAAGTTTGAAACAAAGGCTCCCATTGGAGCCATGGAATGGCTGGCTTGCCTGGGACTTGCAGGAACGGTGGTGGTGGCGTTGCACCTGGCATCGTGAGGCAGTTGGGTCGGTTGGATGCTCGTCGCCAATTATGTTGTGGTTGTGTCAATGATTACACGCAGACAGGAGATTGGGGTAGTGCTCTTTTATTTATATAACACGCTTACTAAGGCTTCACCCCTGAGGTACCTCTCAGCATACAGTGCAGTGATTGTTTATATATTGGCAATTTGTCCTTCTGGCTGCTCCTGTATTTAAGATAGTCAGTGGGCCCCTATCAGGAGGTTAACGGGGAGAGCTTTGGGCAGCCTTCCTTCACCTGGCTTGCCGCGCTCGTAATAATCCTTAGCAGGAAGCCCCACTCATAATCTCGTGGTGCTTCCCGCAAGACTTGGCACAGGACTTCTTAGAAGTACTTTACTCTACATCACTGTATCTGATACACCGCGTTCAGGAAACTGCCTCAGACACAGCAGTCGGGGGAGGGATAGATCTTTCCTCAATTAGAAGGGAGGGGCTTAAATACTTGCCGCATATCGCCAGCTAGCTGCACACAGCATAGAGAATTGTTTCTATGGGTGCATCTGAGCCACGATATCTGAAAGTCATCCTTAGCTCTACAGCCCAAACTCCAAAAAATGAAGCCATCCAAAGCTGTATATATACGTCTCATGCTTTGCACACATTTACTGTCGGGGTCACTATTCTGACGGAGGAAATGACTTCCCTGCAGCTCTCTGGCCTGCCTCCCTTGGCCCCCTCCCTGCTCCTACCTACAAGGCAAAAAACCTTGGGGTCATCTTCGACTCCACACTCTCCTTCTCTCCTCATATTTCTGACGTCGCTAAGAAGTCACACTACCAGCTGCACCTCCTCTGAGGTATTCTTCCCTTCCTCTCCTTCCCCCAGAAGCTCACTGTCTCCCGAGCCCTGGTTCTCTCGAAGCTGGATTACTGTAACAGCCTCTATCTTAATCTGCCTGCCTCCACTCTCCGCCCTCTGCAACTCATCCAGAACAGAACTGCGAGACTTGTCCTTGGCCTCAAGCCCAGGGACCGTATCTCTCCAGGACTGAAATCTCTACACTGGCTCCCAGTGGCTGCGAGGATAAAGTTCAAAACCCTCTGCATTGTCCACAAGGCCTTCTGGGGCCTGGGTCCTAAATACCTTCAACTCTCTCTTCCCAAATATCTTCCTTCCCGAGCCCTTCGCTCATCCGCCTCCAACTCCCTCAGGGTCAGCCGCTTCTCGAAGCAACGAGCTGGGAGTAGATCTCTCTCCGCGGCAGGGGCCTCCCTCTGGAACAGCCTTCCTGCCTCCCTGAAACTTGAGGAGAACCATCTCCGGTTCCGGAAGCACCTCAAAACCTTCCTCTTTGCTTCTGCTTTCTCTCTCCCTCTCCCCTGCTGAACAGCTAATAGTCCTCACTGAAACTGCACTGATTCTGCAACTGGACCACTCTTAACGGCCTCGGTCCTGGGCCCAGCCACTCTCCACTTGCACTGATGCCTTTGAACCCCTCTGCACTGCGGGATTGTCTCTGTATCCCTACAGCCCCCCCCCCCGTTCCCAGCACTTGTTCTGCACTTACCTTGCACTTGCCACCAGCTGGCCCTATTTATTTATTACTTTACGCCACTTACCTTGAACTGCACTTCCCCCCTCTCCTTCCCCTTCCACTTTTTCCCCCTCCCCCACCCCTGCACTTGCGCGATCTGAATGACACCTGGCCTAGTAGGATCGTTGTCTGTCTCCCCTTGTTCCTCCCCTCCCTGCCTCGTCGCGCCTTGAAACACCTGTGTATAGGCGCGTTACAAATGCCATATCTTATCATATCACCATACAAAGTGTTCATTGCATGGTCAGAAGGATTGAACACAGCACAGACATGTTTGATACATTGGTGGTCATTCTTATGTTCCGAAAACGCACTTGGTTTTTATCAAAGCAGCCAGCATACTATATTCAGGGCACACACATCATTGACAGCAACCAGTTTAGGCCATGTCAGACAGAAGCTTCTGTTAAGGGGCATGACAATGGCTCATGGCGGATAACCAGAGGCCGGGTAGGGCTCCAAGCACCCTTTATATTTAGGTCATACAAAGCTGCTCCACGCAGCTCTGGAACAATTGTATTCGGAAACTGTGCTGGTTTTCGGTTGTGCCTGTCTGGAGTGGCTTGCGGCTCACCCTGTCTTAAAAATCTGCTGTGTTGTTTTGCATGTGGTGGACTGCAGCAGGCTTGCATAGTTGATTGGCACTTGGACCATCCTTTTCCTAGCTGCATCTTGGAGGTGCTAGATTAAGCGGACAGGTAGCAAAGTCTGCACAATCTGAACACTATTTAGGAGTTAGAGGGATGGAAGCTTTCAGATCAAGATCAGTTATCTTCCCTGAGTGGATTCCTGCCACTGTCACTCCTACGCAGACCTACTCCTCCTTTGAATGCCTTGTCTGCCGACTCTCTCTCTCTCTCTCCTAGCCATTCCCTTACAGTGGCTACTATCTATCGGCCACCTGGTCAAATTTCCACCTTCCTCTCTGAGTGGGCTAACCTCTCCTCCTCACTCCTGTCCTCAACCACTCAACTCCTCTTTCTTGGAGACTTCAATATCCACCTTGATGCCTCCTGTCCTCCCTCTGGACTCTTTCGCGACCTCTGCGACTCTCTCTCACTCTCTATTCTCCCGTCTGGGCCGACCCATTCTGCAGGGCACACTCTCGATGCTCTGATCTCTTCTGACCTTCCCCTCTCTGTCCCTCTCTCCTGGAGTGATCAGTTTCTCCTATCCTCCCACCTCACGCTCCCTACCCCACAGGCAAAGCCACCCTCATCACTGCCACCCACCTTCGCGGTCATCCGACCCATGAAGCGCGTGTCAGTCGAGGCTTTCGCTACCACCTTCTCGCCCCCCACCTTCGGCTGACTCCCACCCTGACACAGCCCTCTGTACTCTCCACTCTGCTATATCTGATACCCTTGATATCCTTGCCCCTGTCATGAGGATCCGCCTAAAGCCCAAAGCCAAATGTAACTCCTGGTATGACTCGGATCTCATCACCCTTAAACGCAAGTGCAGGGTGGCAGAGAAGAAATGGAGTGCTTCATGTTCACCCCCTGACAAACTGGCCTGTCGCCTGCTCCAAAGGCAATACCGGCTCTCCGTTCTCACCAAGAAGAGAGCCTTTATCCAATCCCGCATCTCTGCGGCATCTAATAATTCGGCCGAACTCTTTACAATCTGCAAGGAGCTGGCCAACCCTGCTGCAGTCTCTACCTCTCCTGTCCCCTCCCAGGCCCTCTGCACGGCACTAGCCGCTCACTTCATCTCAAAAACTCAGGACATCCTGTCCTCACTCTCCTATCACCTCCCCCCTCTATTCCCTGCTCTACCTGTGGCCCTCCTTCAGCCACCCCTCCTCTCTCCTTCTCTGCCTTTCCCTGTTTTCTGCTGACAAGGTTTCGAGACAAGTCCGATCTATGAAAGTCTCGTCAAAACAGGTCCACCCCTGTTCCTCCAAAACTATCAAGGACCACATCGACTCCTTGTCTCCTGCCCTTGCTGACTTCTGCAATCACTCCTTCGCCTCTGGAGTCTTCCCATCCCCTCTCAAGCACTCCCTTGTGCACCCCCTTCTTAAGAAACCCTCTTCTGACCCCTCCTGCCCTGCTATCGCCCAATCTCTATCACTCCCTTCCTGGGCAAACTCCTGGAGAAACTGGCCATCTCCCAGCTTAATCTCCATGCTGAATCTGTTGTTAGTCTTCATGACCATCAGTCTGGCTTCAGAGCCGCCAGAAGCACGGAAACTGCTCTCCTGAAAATCTGTGAGTACCTGCTCTAGAATCTTGACTCTAACACTCCATGTGTTTTCATTTTGCTTTATCTCTCTTCTGCCTTTGACACCGTCAACCATACCATCCTGCTCAACCGTCTCCGTGATAACCTGGGTATCACTAGTCAGGCTCTGGCGTGGCTGTCCTCTTTACTCTCCAATCGACCCTCCCAGGTCCAACTGGGGTCTTTCTTCTCTGACATCTTTTTCTCTACCTGTGGTGTCCCCCAGGGATCTAACCTCTCTCCTTGGCTGTTTAACCAGTATCTGGCACTCCTCGCCCACCGCATCGCCGCTCTCTGCCCCAACTTTCAGTGCTATGCGGATGACACCCAGCTCATTTTCAGACTACCCTCGGCCTCCTCTTCTCCTACCCTCATCTCTGACTGTCTTTCTGCTATCCAGGAATGGTGTGCCGCCAACGACCTCTGCCTTAATGCCAGTAAGACTGAGATTCTACTCATCGGCACACCCACTCCCTCCTTCCCTGCAGCTCTCTGGCCGGCCTCTCTTGGCCCTCTTCCTGCTCCTACCTGCAAGGCAGAAAACCTCGGGGTCCTCTTCGACTCCACACTCTCCTTCTCTCCTCACATATCCGTCGTCTCTAAGAAGTCACACTACCAGCTCCACCTCCTCCGTGGTATCCTTCCTTTCCTCTCCTTCCCCCAGAAGCTCACTGTCTCTAGAGCCCTGGTTCTCTCGAAGCTGGACTGCTGTAACAGCCTCTATCTAAATCTGCCTGCCTCTACTCTCCGCCCTTTGCAACTCGTCCAGAACAGGACTGCAAGACTTGTCCTTGGCCTCAAGCCCAGGGACCGTATCTCTCCAGGACTGAAATCGCTACACTGGCTCCCAGTGACTGCGAGGATCAAGTTCAAAACCCTCTGCATTGTCCACAAGGCCTTCTGGGGCTTTGGGCCAAAATACCTTCAACTCTCTCTTCCTAAATATCTTCCTTCTCGAGCTCTTCGCTCATCCGCCTCCAACTCCCTCAGGGTCAGCCGCTTCTCCAAACAACGCGTTGGGGGCAGATCTCTCTCCGCTGCACGGGCCTCCCTCTGGGACAGCCTTCTTGCCTCCCTGAAACTCGAGGAGAACCATCTCCGGTTCCGGAAGCACCTCAAAACCTTCCTCTTTGCCTCCGCCTTCTCTCCCACTCTTCCCCTGCTAAACTTACTGAAACTGCACTGAATCTGCAACTGGGCCACTCACCGCTCTCGGTCCTTGGCCCAGCCACTCTCCCCTGCACTGCCTCCCTGGCAACCCCCTGCACCACGGGACTGTGTCTGTATCCCTACAGCCCCCCCCCCTTCCCAGCACTTTTCTGCACTTATCTTGCACTTGCCACTAGCTGGCCCTGGTTATTTATCCTGTATGCTCTTAACCCTGTATTGCACTCTCCACCTCCCTTTTGCACTTTCCGTTCCCCTCTACCCATGCACTTGCGCGATCTGAATGACACCTGGCCTAGTAGGATCGTTGTCTGTCTCCCCTTGTTTCCCCGCCGCCCCGCCTCGTCGTGCCTTGAAACACTTGTGTATAGGCGAGTTACAAATGCCATATCATATATCCTATCATATATCATTGAGTCCATCGGACCGGGAGTGTTTGGCACTAATACCGTGCACTAATACAGCCGGCGGTAATAGCGCCATAACAGGGCGCTAAATGGGATTTTCACCTCCAGCAAAAAGCTGGAGGTAAAACAGCCCATTTAGCGGCCAACTCGTGAAAGGGCCAGCCCTTGAATGCGGCGTGAATACTGTGACAGCCGCATTTAAGAGCTACCTCCCAACTTGTGATGAGGCCCTTGGTGTCCAGGTTATCAGCTTGATCTACCTTTACTCTATGCCCCAGCTACTCCTGTAGAGATTTCCTTAGTGTCCCTTGGGGCCTGGTACCAGTACTCAGAAGTACTTTCTACTATCCCACAGAATACTAGAAGATTTCAGAGAAGTGCCCTCATGAATGGCCAGCTTTGGACTTGTTTAAGAGACACGAGGGGCAAGCATGGCAGTGGTAGACAGGACCATGCTCAGGCCAGAGGACAATGTGGGTGCTCATCTGAGAACGACCAGGTTAACTGATGGGCATCCCAAACTGTGTCCTGTAGCCCTTGTCACCATTCAGATTGATGGCAAGACAACAAAGCTTCCGGTCCTGGTTCAGGACCATGTATCTGCCAACAGTGTGTTGGGGAATTACTTAGTAGAGATCGGGCTGATCTCAGATGGGTTACTACTGACTGCTACTGTTGTCACTACGTCACAGTCAAACAGGGCCTGACTGATGGTTGTTGAGATGGATTTCTAAACTCTGCCCTGGTGGGCAGAGGTTTAGGAGACCACCCTAGTTTAGTGAAACAGGGGAACCTTCTGCACTCGCCAGAACAATCTAGATTTCTTGGAAGGCGGTCAAGACTAAGTCTCAGGAGGGGTCAGAGTGATCGGAAGCCCACAATGAGCACACAAAGTAACAAACACAGATTACTCTAGACAAGGGTATATCAAAAATATCTATGCATTTTATTGTCGGCTGGACCAATTGACACAAGTAAACTTCAGTTATATAAAAACAGTTTCCACACAATTCCTATACTAAATATATATACAGTACATTTTCTAATACGACAAAGGAGTAAACACAGCCACAACCTCTAAGGAGAAGGGTGAGTTAATATACTAGGAGCATTATGCAATTCTTCAGAGTCATTCTCTAACTTTTGCAGTCCATCCCTAGAGGGGAGCCTGTGCTCAACAGTACAGGTGTGCGTAAAAAATGTACAACGTGCAAGTAGAACAAAAAGCATGTCTTCTTGAGGGAGCTCTAGCGAGTCAGGAAGGGGCTTGAGATGATGAAGAATTGATTCCCACTATTCAAGTGGGGTCTGCCCTTGACGGCAGAGCAATTCCCAAAAGGTGGGAATAGCTAGGGAGTGCAGGCTAACCCAGCTAAAAGCAAGTATCTTGTCGGGGATATTCATGTTTAAAAGAGATCGGTTGTGCCAGGGGGCCACCGGTAAGTGATGCAAGTATTCGCCGACCCTCGGCACAGTTCGGACCAAACTTTGCCAGTTTAGCGAGGTCGCTAGTAGGTTCGTGTCCTGCAGTTTCACGGTGCTCCGGCAACGATCGTCCGTGACGGCACTGTTGCCTTTTCTCAGCTTCCAAAGGAGATACAAAAAAAGTTCCAGTGCAGCAGGCTTCAGGGCAAAGGAAGACAGGTCAGCAAGGCACCTACTGCGACCGTCAACAACTCGTAGTGACGTGGGAATTACAGACGTTTGCGGCGTTACGCACTCTCCTAATTCGCAACCCAGAGGAGCTAGGCCTACAAAATTTGGCAGGAGTGGACACGGGACCACAAGGAAGCGATGTCCCAAGTCTCGGGCTTCAACTCAAGATGGCGGCGGTTCTGCGGGATACCAGGAGGTAGAGCTGGACAGTTCACTGGATGGCGTAGGAACACTTCCAAAAGGGCTCCTTCGGTGGATAAGCAGGGGGCACCGATAGTAGTTGTTCCCACTACTCCAAAGGGGCGAAGCGCTCTTGCATGCCTTCTTGATCGAGGAAGAAAACAGGGGTCTGACGGGACAGCAGAGGAATGAGGGCCAAACCTTCCAATGTGTCTCTGGCAGTTTCACAAATCTGTTTCTTTGTTTTAGGATACTTGGCTCCTGTAGTTCGGGGAGAACTTGGTGATCGACTTGGAATGGAAGCAGAGTCCCTTCTCTTATCCAAGCTTAGCTCTGCACCAAAATCAGGGACTTCCGATCGAATATCTGCTCTCATGTAGGCATCCCAATCATGGACCAATCGTGGCCCATGGTGGTCCCGGTCATTCAGGCACTCCAGACATCCTGGCACCAGTAGTGTGGATTGGTACCAGACAGTCACAACCCGCTTCCTGGGCGCACACACATGACATGCAGAGGCCAGCGAAAGAGATCAGTTTTCGCAGGAGGCTGCATATCCAAATGAGGAAAACCTGGGTCACTCCACCTGAGGGAAGGCAATGGCTGTAGGACAGAACAAAAGACTTTGTGGCTCTGCCATTTTCGGACCTGGCCACAGTCTTGAACTAAATGCGGTAAACGCGATGTGATCCTGTAAAAAGAAGTAAAACACTTATAAAGAGTAACTGCTGCCACCAGTTCGTTTTAGGCACACTTGTACAATCACCAAAAAATCATTTGATGGTTTCTAGGGCCATAAAACAAAAAGGACCCCAGCGCACGGTACTGGAAGGTGCACTATGCACTGTTAAAAAGTTACCAAGAAATGGCAACATAGTCGAAGACTAAGGAAAACATAGTTTCCCAGTACTGACAGTCTGAAAGACGTGTCAGTTTCCCCATAACAAGTGAGCAAAAGCCCAGGGGAGCACAGCTGAAGTCTGTGCTCCACTGGCAAAAGTCAGGATAGGAAGCCAAACAAAAGCAAAACGTTTGAGGCGGTCCACAAATGGAGGGAAAATTACACATTGATGAACTCTTTCCTAAAACTCGCCTCTCCCAGACCAAGGACATGGGGAACTAATCCACCCCTGGATGGGCCTCATGTTCGGGTCAGTTAAACATTCTGGACAACCCATCAGCATTGTTATGTTGGACACCTGGCCTGTGCTCAACGTGAAGTCAAACCCTTGCAGGCTTATGGACCACCTGAGCAACTTTGGATTCTCTCCCTTCATGTTCATTAGCCACTATGATAATGATGTTTATTTATATAGCACCTTAATCCAAAGCGCTTTACTGAGCACATATTTACATACAATATCACCCAACCGAAATTGGTACTCATTTATCGACCTCAGAAGGATGAAAGGCTGAGTTGGCCTTGCCGGGATGCGAACCTGCGACTTGCAGATCACGCTCAGATCGCAGCAGCGAACACTCAACCCGCTGAGCTACCTTACCGGCCTACTTTAAGGGCTTATGGTCACAGTGAAATGTGTCCCTTAGAGGTAGGAAAGACCTCAGCTTCCTTGGGACCCACACGACAAAGAATCATTCTTTCTCAACAGTGGACCACCTGAGCTCTCTTTCCTTAAGATGGTGACTAATTAATCCAATCTGGTGTTCCTTCCCTTTCTCATATATCTGTGATAGTATAGCACCTATCCCAGCGTCAGAGGCATCTGTCTGCACAATGAAAGCATGTTTGTAGTCAGGGGCGCTAAGGACAGGGGCCTGGCATAGGGAGTCTTTTAAGCCATTGAATGCCTTTTCACTCCTCAGACCAAGAGGCTTCTATGGAGCTGTGAGGAGTCCAGTCGGAGGGGCAGCTATGGTGCCATAGTCTGCCATACAATTTCAATAGTACCCAGTGAGACCTAAGAAGGCTCTCACCTGGGTTTGGATAGTGGGGGTAGGCCAGTCTTGTACTGGTTCTACTTTACTGGGTAGAGGCTGAATCCTCCCTCCACCTACCTCATGTCCAAGGTAGACCACAGATCCTTGACCAATCTGGCACTTGCTGGTCTTTATGGTTAAGTAGGCCTACGGAAGAGCCTGTAACACAATGCTAAGGTGTTCCACATGTTCCTTCCAGGTGGCACTGAAGACTGCTATATCATCTAGATATGCTTAGCAGAATCCATCCATCCCATTTAGAACATGATTCACAAGCCTCTGAAATGTTGCAGGTGCATTTTTCAACCCAAAGGACATTACCCTGAACTGGTAAAAGCCTTCTGGAGTTAAAAATACTGTTTTCTCCTTGGCTTGTTCGGCTAGAGCTATTTGCCAATACCCTGCAGTGACGTCAAATGTACTGAGGTACTTGGAGGCACCCAAGGTATCCACCGGCTCATCGGTTCTAAGTAGGGGGTGAGCATCTCTCCACTCTCCACTCTGCTATATCTGATACTCTTGATATACGTCATGAGAATCCGCCTGAAGCCCAAAGCCAAATGTAACTCCTGGTATGACTCAGATGTCGTCACCCTTAAACGCAAGTGCCGGGTGGCAGAGAGGAAATGGCGTGCTTCATGTTCATCCTCTGACAAACTGGCCTGTCGCCTGCTCCAAAGGCAATACGGGCTCTCCGTTCTCACCAAGAAGAGAGCCCTTATCCAAGCCCGCATCTCTGCGGCATCTAACAATTCGGCCGAACTCTTTAAAATCTGCAAGGAGCTGGCCAACCCTGCTGCAGTCTCTACCTCTCCTGTCCCCTCCCAGGCCCTCTGCACGGCACTGGCCTCTCGCTTCATTTCAAAAACTCAGGACATCCTGTCCTCACTCTCCTCCTATAACCTCCCCCCCTCTATTCCCTGCCCTTCCTCTGGCTCTTCTGCAGCCACCCGTCTCTCCTTCTCTTCCTTTCCCCTTTTTTCTGCTGACGAGGTTTCAAGACAAGTCCGATCTATGAAAGTCTCGTCAAAACAGGTCCACCCCTGTTCCTCCAAAACTATCAAAGACCACATTGACTCCTTGGCTCATGCCCTTGCTGACTTCTGCAATAACTGCAATCACTCCTTCGCCTCTGGAGTCTTCCCACCCCCTCTCAAGCACTCCCTTGTGCACCTCCTTCTTAAGAAACCCTCTTCCGACCCTTCCTGCCCAGCTAACTATCGCCCAATCTCTATCACTCCCTTCCTGGGCAAGCTCCTGGAGAAACTGGACATCTCCCAGCTTAATCTCCATGCTGAATGTGTTGGTAGTCTTCATGACCATCAGTCTGGCTTCAGAGCTGCCAGAAGCACGGAAACTGCTCTCCTGAACATCCGTGAGGACCTGCTCTCGAACCTTGACTCTAACATTCCTTGTGTTCTCATTTTGCTTGATCTCTCTTCTGCCTTTGATACTGTCAACCATACCATCCTGCTCAACCGTCTCCGTGATAACCTCGGTATCACTGGTCAGGCTCTGGCGTGGCTGACCTCTTTCCTCTCAAATCGACCCTCCCAGGTCCAACTGGGGTCTTTCCTCTCTGACATCTTCTTCTCTACCTGTCGTGTCCCCCAGGGATCTAACCTCTCTCCCTGGCTGTTCAACCAGTATCTGGCACTTCTCGCCAACCACATTGCCGCTCTCTGCCCCTACTTTCAGTGCTATGCGGATGATACCCAGCTCATTTTCAGGCTACCCTCGGCCGCCTCTTCTCCTTCCCTCATCTCTGTCTTTCTGCTATCCAGGAATGGTGTGCCGCCAACGACCTCTGCCTTAATGCCAGTAAGACTGAGATTCTACTCATCGGCACTCCCACTCCCTCCTTCCCTGCTGCTCTCTGGCCGGCCTCTCTGGGCCCTCTTCCTGCTCCTACCTGCAAGGCAAAAAACCTTGGGGTCATCTTCGACTCCACACTCTCCTTCTCTCCTCACATATCCAACGTATCTAAGAAGTCACACTACCAGCTACACCTCCTCGGAGGTATCCTTCCTTTCCTCTCCTTCCCCCAGAAGGTCACTGTCTCTAGAGCCCTGGTTCTCTCTAAGCTGGACTACTGTAACAGCCTCTATCTAAATCTGCCCGCCTCTACTCTCCGCCCTTTGCAACTCATCCAGAACAGGACTGCAAGACTTGTCCTTGGCCTCAAGCCCAGGGACCGTATCTCTCCAGGTCTGAAATCACTACACTGGCTCCCAGTGACTGCGAGGATCAAGTTCAAAACCCTCTGCATTGTCCACAAGGCCGTCTGGGGCCTTGGGCCAAAATACCTTCAACTCTCTCTTCCTAAATATCTTCCTTCTTGAGCTCTTCGCTCATCCGCCTCAAACTCCCTCAGGGTCAGCCGCTTCTCCAAACAACGAGTTGGGGGCAGATCTCTTTCCACTGCAGGGGCCTCCCTCTGGAACAGCCTTCCTGCCTCCCTGAAACTTGAGGAGAACCACCTCTGCTTCCGGAAGCACCTCTCAACCTTCCTCTTTGCCTCCGCTTTCTCTCCCCCTCTCACCTGCTAATACTACTGAAACTGCACTGAATCTGCAACTGGGCCATTCACCGTTCTCAGCCTAGCCACTCTCCCCTGCACTGCCTCCACGGCAACCCCTGCACTACGGGACTGTGTCTGTATCCATACAGCCCCCCTTCCCAGCACTTGTCTGCACTTGTCTGCACTTACCTCGCACTTGCCACCAGCTGGCCCTTGTTATTTATCCTGTATGCTAATAACCCTGTACTGCACTTTCCCCTCTCCCTTTCCCCCATGCACTTTTCCCTTCCCCTCTACCCTTGCACTTGCGCGATCTGAATGACACCTGGCCTAGTAAGATAGTTGTCTGTCTCCCCTTGTTCCCCCCCCCCTGCCTCGTCGCGCCTTGAAACACTTGTGTATAGGCGCGTTACAAATGCCTTATCATGTCATATCTGTCCTGGCGACTGCATTCAGAGCCCTGCAATGCACCCAGATCCTGAGTTCAAAGGTACCTGCTTTAGGCACCAGAGCCGCCACAGGACTGGACCATAGCCTTCTGGACTGCTCAATCACCCCAAGATCAAACATCTTGTTGACCTATGCCTTGATGTAGGATCTCACCTTGTCTGACATTCTGTAGCCCCTACTTTTGGTAGGTACGCTATCCGCAGTGTCTATATATTGTTTGCCTCAAGGTTTCAAACCTGGAGTTAGTGAGAACAAGGGGGAGAACTGCCTCAGCAAAGTTCTTTCTTACCCTTGTTGGTCAGAAGTCGGGGGAGGGGCCACATGAACACCCTCAATGGAGCCGTCTGAAGGACCATTCTGGAATAAGTCAGGAAGAGGTTCTGATTCCTCCTCTTGCATGTTTGATGCCAGCAGCAGTGCAGCTATTTCAACCCTAGGGATAAAAGCCTTCAGCCTATTTATGTGGGGCTGGCCCATGAGAGAGGCAGGACAACCTGACTGAGCCTCCCGTCCTGAGGAAGGTCTGAGAAAGAAAAAGGACAAGATTTGAATGTCCATGGAGACTGAAAAACGTGTCGACGACTACACAAATAGTTTGTAAATTATAAAACAAACTGTAAATGACACTCAACAAGGACAGGGTCGGAGCGAATAGAAGTATAACAATCAATTGTCACAATCTGTGTAGGACCAGATTGTGACTACACATTGTTGAATTGGCAATTATGGTTTTATGTACAGAAGCATGAATGAAGGATTGAGATTTTTTGGATGCCTGAGTTGTGAAAGATTAGAATATTGTTTTCTAATGTTTTAATGTTTATCTATATATGTATTTTGTGGATTAATTGAATACAAATTTTGCTTTGATTTAAAATAGTGAAGTGCGTCATCCCGATCCACTGGTCCACCATTTTGTTGTGCTTTGTACTATATCTGAAGGACCAGGCTCTAGATTGCAGGTATCCCCTTTATTTAAAGAACCCTTACATGGCTTACAGGATAACCAAAAAGAAGCTCAAAGGGGCTGAAGCCAACGCCCTCTTTGGGTATCGCTCTTTTAGCAAAGAATAAACATGGTAACGGGGGATCACATTTTCTCCTTTGAGGTTCTTCCAGAGCCCAAATCATGCTCTTGAGGGTTCTATTAAACCTCCCAACTAAGCCATTTGTTTGTGTATGATAAGCAGATGCAAACCTGTAAGTGACCCTACACTCCTTCCACATGGCTTGCATATACTTGGGCATAAAGTTGCTGCCTCTGTCAGACACAACTTCTTTAGGGAAGCCAACCCTAGTAAATATGCCAAGTAAAGCTTTAGCACCTGACTTGGCAGTCACTGTCTTCAATGGGATGGCTTCAGGATATCTGGTGGCATGGTTGACCAAGACCAAGATAAACCTATTGCCAGAGGATGTCTGAGGGTCAAGGGGGCCAACCATGTCGATCCCTACCCTTTCAAAGGGCACTCCCACCACAGGGAGTGGCACCAATAGAGCCTGGATTGTTGAGCCACTTTTACCAGAGATCTGGCAAGTGGCACTACTCCTACAATGGCCTTCTACCTGCACCCCCATTTTGGGCCAGTAGAAATGTATGGATAACCATTGCTTGGTTCTCTTGATCCCAAGGTGACCGGCAAGGGGGACTTTATGCGCCAATTGTAGGAGGAAGGGTCTGACTTGAAGGAGGACCACCAACCTCCTATGGTCACCTTCAGTAGACTCTGTTGGCTCACTGTACAGGAGCCCACCTTCCCAATACATCCTATGCTTCCCAGGAGGTTTGGCAACAAGCTGGGAACAGGCCTGTTTCCTTAGGCCTTCTAAAGATGGGCACTCATGTTGGCCCTTACTGAACTCTTCCCTATCAGGACCACCTTCAACCAATAAACTTTGGCGCTGAGGATGGTCATGTGGGTTGAGTATTTCAGGCAGCACCTCCTCTTCTGGTTCAGGTGCTTAGCCAACTGCCTCCACCTCAGTGGTAGGTGAGTTAGGGAGAATGGGCCTCATTATGAGTCCGGCGGTAGCCGTGCTGGTAAATACCGGCACGGCTGCCGC
The DNA here is from genome assembly GCF_040938575.1 of Ambystoma mexicanum. Lineage (NCBI taxonomy): Eukaryota > Metazoa > Chordata > Amphibia > Caudata > Ambystomatidae > Ambystoma > Ambystoma mexicanum. The sequence goes on from NC_090922.1 coordinate 124,032,217, forward strand.
CAGTCATTTTTTTTTTCCGCTACCCGGAAATTGGGGCTTAGAGGGGCATTACGGCCCCGGCGGTCTTGGTAATTGCCCATTACCGAGCGCCGGAAAATATTACGTCCCATTGAACTCAATGGGAATGGGGAGGACGGATGCACCGGCAACATTCATGAATGGTGCCGGTGCATCCGTCGAGGTCTGCGAGCGGGTGCCATTCTGCCCGCCACCAGGTCAGACCTGGCGGGCTGAAAGGCACTGCACGCAGAACTCGTAGTTTCCCGGTCCAGAAACAACTCCCACTATTCTGACTATTCTCATGGGACTTACCCGTGTCATTTTGTGGCCTTTTTCAGAGGAAGATTATTCGGATCCCCACCTTATCTTTGTGCCGTTTCCCCTTTTCTTGCGTACCAGAAGCATGCTTGTCTTGATGGGACACTCTGTGTGACACCCATAAATCTGCTGCAGTGGCTAACTTCTTAGGATCTATCACCTTAGTCAGCCAAGTGCTGCTTAAGCTCAGGGGAACAAAAATACACAGTACCCTCAAATGTGGTGACCATGTAACCTTCCACCCAGCCAGGCAAGTTCTTAAAGGAATCAGCTACATAAGAAACGCAACTATTACCTTCTTTCTATTTGTAATCTCTGAATAATTTCAAGTAGTGGGCAGGAGTCTTCCCACACTTTGAGACCAGAGTTTGCTTCAATTTCGCAAAGTCTTTTCTGTCAGCCTTTGACATATGCATAAAAGCACCGCAGCCAGAATGGGGTAGTCGACTGACCAACCATGCAATCTTATCAGCATCCACTACTTCTTGTACCTCACATGCATACTCAAATACAGTTAACCAGTCCATGTCATTCTTGTCATCGTACACACTAAGCAGATCTTCAGGAAATTTTGGATGAGAGGAGGCGCCAGTCCCGTTGCCAGACCCTCTGTAGGAGCCATTGGTGCTTTGCACTCTAGCAAGCTCCAATTGGTGATCTCTATCCTTCTGTTTCTCTGCCCTTTCCAGTTCTAGCTTAGCCATGTGAAATTCAAGCTCCTTCTGCTTAAACAGCAGCTCTTGCTTCCTGAATTCTAACAAGGCCTCAGAGCCAATCAGCAAAGCATGGGACACATCATCATCGTCATTATCATTGCCTCTTTCAATAATAGCACTAGTTACTACATTACTGGTACTTAGGGTGGCCCCAGCACTTTCCGCGCTATCATAGAAGGGCAAAGCCTGAATCCTAACTTCCTGCCAATCTATGATTCTCTGGATCATTTCGGATTTGGTACCAGTGGCCGACAGGCCCCTTTCAGTACAAATCTTTCTTAGTGTCTCAGGTTTTGAGGCACTCAAAGCAATGTCTGTAATTTCTTCTATACTATAAGTAGAGGCAGGTGGCTTAGAGTTAACTTTAGCGTAAGGACACTGTGGGCCTCATTACAACTCTGGCGGTAGCCGTGCTGTTAAAAACGGCACGGCTGCCACCGGAGTTGTATTTCCTCCGGCACCTGCGAATGGGCAAGAACCGGGTCATGCCGAGCTCGGGGGACCCGGTAATTGCCCATTTGCAGGTGCCGGAAACAAAGGCGTCCCGATCCCCATTCTGCCCCATAGGGCTGAATGAGGATGGGGACGTCGGATGCACCGGCACATTCAGAGTAAAAACCAGGTGGGTGAAACGGCACCTGCAAGCAGAGCACGTAGCATAGCGGTCCGGGAACTATGGTACCGGCATGCTTACTAGTACCATGGTTCCCGGACCGCCATGGTTGTAATGAGGCCCTGTGTCTCCTGTGCAAGTATAACCTGGATTCTTTACCGGTGCGCAACACTAGGTACCTCCGATCTTATCCCACCTCTGAACACCAAATTGTTAAGATGGACTTCTAAACTCTGACCTGTTGGGCAGAGGCTTAGGAGACCCCCCTAGTTTTGTGGAACAGGGGAACCTTCTGGAAAAGCCAGACCAATCTAGGTAGCTTTGCAGGCGGTCAAGGCCAAGTCTCAGAAGGGGTGAGAGTGATCGGATGCCCACAATGAGCACAAACAGTAACAAACCACAGATTGCTCTTAGACAAGTGTATATCAAAAATATCTATACATTTATTGTCAGCCGGACCAATTGACACAAGTAAACTTCAGTTCTATACAAACAGTTACCACACAATTCCTATACTAAATAATATATGTACAGTATGTTTTCTAATGCAACAAAGGAGTAAACACAGCCGCAACCTCTAAGGAGAGGGGTGAGTTAATACACTAGGAGCATTAGACAATTCTTCAGAGTTGTTCCCTAACTTTCACAGGCCAGCCCTAAGAAGTAGAGCCTTGTGCTCAACAGTACAGTTGTGCTTAAAAATGCACGATTGCACAAGCAGAACAAAATGCAGGTCTTCTTGAGAGGGCTGTAGTGAGTCAGGAAGGGGCTTGAGGTGATGAAGAATTGGTTCCCACTATTCAAGTAGGGCCTGCCCTTGGCAGCAGAGCAATTTCCAAAAGGTGGGAATAGCTACAGACCGCAGGCTAACCCAATCAAAAGCGAGTATCTTTTCAGGGATATTGGTGCGTAAAAGTGAAGTTGTGCCAGGGGCCACTGGTAAGTGATATAAGTAGTCACCGACTCTCGGCACAGTCCGGACCAAACTTTGCCAGTTTAGTCTAGGTCGCTAGTAGGTTTGAGTCCTGCAGTTTCACAGCACTCCAGCTCCCAGCGACTGCGCGATGGGACGATCATCCTTGATGGGACAGTTGCCTATTCTCAGCTTCTGAAGGAGATACAAAGAAAGTTCCAGTGTAGCAGGTTTCAGGGCACAGGAGGACAGGTGAGCAACGCACCTACAGCGACCGTCACCAACAGCTAGTCGCACAGGAATCACAGATGTGTGCAGTGTAATGCCGCTCCTAATTCGCAACCCAGAGGAGCTAGGCCTACAAAATGTGGCGGGAGAGGGCAGGGGACCACAAGCAAATGATGTCCCAAGTCTCTGGCTTTAACTCGAGGCGGTGCAGTTCTGCAGATACCCCGAGGTAGAGCTGGACAGTTCACCGGATAGCCCAGAAACCCTTCTGAAAGGGCTCCTTCGGTAAATAAACAGAGGGCACCAAGAGTAGTTGTTCCCACTTCTCCAAAGGGGCGAAGCACCCTTGCAGGCCTTCTTGATCGATGAAGAAAACTGGGGCCTGACGGGATAGCCGAGAACAGAGGGTGCCAATCTTCCAATGCGTTTCCGGCCGTTTCGTAGTACGTTTGTTCATTGCAGGATACTTGGCTCCTTCTGTAGTTCGGGGAGAACTCGGGTGATGGAATGGATGCAGAACCCCTTCTCTTATCCAAGATTAGCTTCGCGCCAAAATCAAGGACTTCCAATTGAAGATCTGGAAGGTACATTGTTAAAAAGTTACCAAGAAATGGCAACATAGTCGAAGCCTAAGGGAAACTTAGTTTCCCAGTACTGACAGTCTGAAGGACGTGTCAGTTTCCCCATAACAAGTGAGCAAAAGCCCAGGTGAGAGGCAAGAGTCAGGATAGGATAGCCAAAAAAAGGAAAATGTTTGGGGTGGGGTCCACAAGGGGAGGGAAAATTACACATCTTTCCTAACATCAGTTACCCAAGCGGAAACCGAAGGCTAAGAGGAACAGTAAGAATACCACCTCTGTGAAGGGGGCTTCTTCTCTTCCAGCTGTTTCAGCAGTACCCACTGTGGTCCCTGCTCCTGAGGGACTGGGCCCAGTGGTGACCCTGGACTCAACTCTTGAGGGAGAAGTGCCAGAGGACCCTATTCATGAAGAGGTAACCAGCCCAGAGGATCACCCAGACCTCCAGTGCTTGTTGGCTGAATGTGGGCCCTCTAAGGTGGATTTCAGTAAGGGTCAAAGAGAGTGCCACTCTCTTGAGGGTCTAAGAAAACTGGCCCAGGCACAAGGTGAAGTGCCTCGGTCTTTTAAGATTTGTTGGGAGGGTGAGCCCCTTTACAGTGAACCAACTCAGCCTGAACCTGGTGCAGTCAAGAGGTTGGTTGTACCCAAGGTATACAGGCCCTTCTGTCTGTAGTTGGCACACAAGGTGCCCTTAGCTGGTCATCTTGGCACTAACTAGACCAAGCAAAGGCTCTCAGCCCACTTATATTGGTCCAGGATGGGAGTAGAAGTGGAATTTCACTGCACGACCTGTCCCACTTGTCAGTTGCCTGGCAAGACGGGAGGCAGTGGCATTGCCCCACCGCAACCTTTGCCAGTGGTTGGCATTTGAGAGGGTGGGCATCGACATTGTTGGTCCCTTAGACCCGCGAACATCAGGAGGACACAAGTTCATCCTGGTACTGATAGAACATGCCACCAGGTACCCTGAGGCTATACCCCTTCGGACCATAACCCTCAAGGTGGTTGCCAGGGGTCTTTACCATAGTTGAATTTCCTAAAGAGGTGATCTCTGACAGAGGGACCAACTTCATGTCTAGTTACATACAGGCTATGTGAAAGCAATGTGGTCTAACTTCTACGTTCTCCACCTCCTACCATCTTCAGACCAATGGTCTGGTTGAGAGATTTAACAAGACTCTCAAGGGCATGTTGGCTGCTTTGTAATAGCCCCTAAAGAGGAAATGGGAGTTCCACCTACCATGCCTGCTGTTTGCTTGCAGAGGTGTGCCTCAATAGGGTGTTGGTTTCACCCCCTTTGAACTCCTCTCTAGACATCCAGTGAGGCGACCCCCCCTTGCCCTAGTACGAGAAGGTTCGGAATCCATCCCTCCAGGTCCTGCCAAGCAAGTGGGGGACTTTGTGTTAGACCTCAGAAAAAGGATGGTACAGATGATGGTTCGGGCAACAGCAAATCCTAAGGCAAGCCAAGAATTGAACAAATACTGGCATGACCTTAAGGCCTCACAAGTGGATTGGACTTCTGGTTAGGAGATATTTGGGATGGAGCCTACCAAGCCTCGAGCTTTGGCAGATAAGTGGACTGGACCCTTCAGGATAATCTCCCAGATGGGTGAAGTCAATTATCTGGTTAACATGGGTGTTCCTGGGGTAGCCCCTCAGATACTCCATGTCAACAGGCTCAAGCCTTTCCACAGGAGAGGAGATTTCTCATGCCTCTTGCTAGCTTCAGAGCAAGAAGAGGATAAGAGTGAGCTCCTTTTTGATTTGCTGCATAGGAACCCTCAGGATGGCTCAGTGGAGGTAGTGCAGCTCTCTCCAGATCTGTCATCAGAGCAGCAGAGGACCTGCAGGTCTTTGCTCCAGCAGTGTTCCCCTCTTTTCTCACTGACACCAGGCCACGCTGCCCGAGGATGCATAGCACGCTTTGCTACATCCACGCATCCGTGCCTATAAGAACCGAGGTACGGACCCTCTGCGGCAAAGCCCTCGCAGGACAAGGTCGCAGTGTCGAGCGAACCAGGTGTTTGGTGACGACGGGGTTGTGGCGTAGACAGTGAGTGTGGACAACTCGCCCTCCTGTCTTCGGCCGCCAGGTAAGAAGCTGCAGAGAGAGGTTTTGCTTCACTCCACGTAACCCCCCCTCACCTGGCACCCCTTCTCACTCATGGACATGCGTTATTTCCTCCCCGAGACCTGTCCTTCTGCCCCCCAACCCCTGCTCACTTGCGCTCCCTCGCACCGTAGGTCGCATGCGCTTCCTCCCATCTTAGGCTGCATGCACTCCCTTGCACTCCTAGGCCACGCATGCTCCCTCGCAATCCTAGGCCGGTCTTCTCCACTCGGCCATGCACCCTCTGTATTCCCCTCAGACTCTCTCCTTCCCCCTTTCCTAGCCCCCTTCGCCTGACCTATTGTGTATGGTCCTGAGGTCTTGTTCTCCACAGTTGTTGGCTATATTACATTGCCTGCATCCCTGCTGTGTTCATTCATTTCTTCTAGGTCCCCTTGTCGATTGTTCTGTTTTTTGGCCTTTTGTTATCCATGGTTGTTTGCTTAAATTGTACTGCCTGAATCCCAGCTGTTTTCTTCCTTCCTTCTAGGTTCCCTAAGTGATTGTTTGGTTCTTGTTGTTTTTGTTTCTCCTTGGTTGTTTGCTTACATTGTACTGCCTGCATCCCTGCTGTGTCCATTCTTTACTTCTAGGTTCCGTCGGCAACTGACTTTGTCTATATATTGCATATGATTTTCTGTCATTGTTCTGTCCTCTCTGTGCCCCTCCTCCTTCTGTATCCCCCCGCCCTAGTATTTCTCCCTTGCCTGCCTGCTCCCTTGTGTTCCCCCCCCTTCCAATCACCCTTCACCCCACTCTTCCCTCTGCACCCTCTGTGGTGCTCTCTGTCTCACCTATCTTCTCTAACTGCGTTTCTATTGACTATCCTATCCTTCTCACTAAGGCTGGCAGGAAGAAGTTCAAAAGGGTGATATCCTGGTCTCCAACCCGGGCCTCCCTATCGGCGATACCTACACCAGTGGTCCCTCCAGACAGACCCTTACTGACATCCTCTTTGTCGTTCCCACTTCAGGCCTGTGAACCCCCCATATGGTTGTTCTCTCTTCTTTTTCCCCTTCACCCAATAATGGTGGCACCCGATGGAAGGCCCTCATGGGCCCCCTTGCACTCCTCCAAGACCATCATTAGTGTTTACCTAAACGGCACCGTCTTGGTCCGAGGCCCCCAGGCCAACCTCTTCCTTTTTGAAAGACGCTTCCCGCGCCTTATCAACTTCCTTTTTTCTCCTGCTGTCCTTTCTTTCACCTCTCTGGCTCCTCTGCCTCCTCCATCCCCTGCCACCTATACAGCTGCTTCTCGGGCCACCCTGTTGAATTCTTCCTCCGCCACCCCTCTGGCACCCACCTCCTCCTTGGATACCTTGCCCTCTCCTCCTTCCTCCTCTGCCCATCCTCGGGCACCTTCAACACTTCCGCAGGGCGTACCTCTGGCCTGTACCCCTCCACGGAATTCCTTCAAACGGGGCAACCTGCTCCACATTGCTACTCAACACTCAATTAGCTATCAAACACTCCTCTGACATTTGCCGTCTCGTGGAAGAACTCGATCTGGATGTACTCTGTCTGTCTGAGACGTGGTTCACGGCCAGCTCTGTCACGAGCTTTGACACTTTCCTTCCTGATGGCTACAAGATCCTCTCCGGCCCAGTACCAACCATCCCGATGGGGGTGTAGCCTTGATATTCCCGGAGTTGATCCCTGCTTTTATCATTCCTATGCAGGACGACTACTACTTTGAAAGCCTGGTCTGCAGGCTCTCTATCTCTCCTGGCCTTTCACTATGGCCACTATCTACCAGCCGCCCGGCCATGTAGCCTCCTTCCTCTCTTAGTGGGCGGACCTCTCCTCCCCCTCCTCGTCTCTACCTCTCAACTTCTCCTCCTCAGAGACCTTAATATCCACTTGAATGCTCCATGTCCTTTTGCAGAACTCTTTCGCAACCTCTGTGACTCTCTATTCTTCCCTCTGGCCCGTCTCACTCTGCAGGGAACATCCTGGATGTTCTGATCTCCTCAGACCTCCCAATCTCCAACCCTATCATTACTCCTCGCTCCTGGAGTGATCACTTTCTCCTTTCCTCCCATCTCTCTCTCTCGCTATCCCTCATGCCAAGCGGACTCCAGCACTGCCACCTACCTTCTTGATCATCCGACACATGAAGCATGTATCAATTGAGTCTTTCGTTGCTACTTTCTCCCCTTCTTCTGCACCTTTGGCTCACTCACATCCTGATGCAGCCCTCTCTAACCTTCATCTTTCTATCTCTGACACTCTTGACGTACTTGCCCCTGTCATGAGGATCCGCTTGAAGCCCAAATCCAAGTGCAACTCTTGGTATGACTACAACCTCATCACCATCCAATGCAAGTGCAGGGTGACTGAAAGGAAGTGGAGGGCAACAGGTGCACCCTCTGACAAACTGGCCTGCCACCTGCTCCAAAGGCAGTACAGACGCTGTCCTCGCTAAGAAGAGAGCACACATCCAAGCCTGCGTCTCTGCAGCACCTAACAACTCATCCGAACTATTCAAAATCTGCAAGTAGCTTGCCAATCCTGCTGCAGTCTCTACCTCTCCTGTTCCTTCCCAGGCCCTTTGTACGGCCTTGGCTTGTCTAAAACTCAGGACACCCTGTCCACCCTCTGTTCCTCTTCTTCCTGCTCCTCCACTCCTGGCATGCCTGTGGCCGCCTCTCCTCCTCCCTTTTCTTCCTTTCCCTTGTTCACCCCTAACAACATTTCGAGACAAGTCTGATCTATGAAAGTCTCGTCAAAATAGGTTCTTCCCTGTTCATCCAGAACCATCAAAGACCACATCGACACCCTTGCTCCAGCCTTGGCCAATATCTTCAATCACTTTTTTGCCATTGGGACCTTCCCCTCCCCCTGAAGTTTTCCCTTGTGTACCCCTCCAAAAGTAGCCCTCTGCCAATCCTTCCTTTCCGGCTAGCTATCGCCCCTTTCCTGGGCAAACTCTTGGAAAAGCTGGCCATCTCCCAGCTTAATCTTCACACTAAATCTGTTGATTGTCTCTATGACCATTAGTGTGGCTTCATAGCAGCCAGAAGCACGGAAACTGTTCTCCTGAACATCCATGAAGACCTGCTCTCTAACCTTGATTCTAATCTTCCTTCTGTCCTCATTCTCAATCTTTCTTCTGCTAAGGCGAGAAGGGGGTCAAAGTGGTCATACAGGGGTCTTGTAGAATCCTCTGTAAAGTCGAAAGTCTTTGACCGATGGATGATTGTGAAGCTCAGGGAAATGAATCCCGCATCATAAGAGTTGAATGAGAAATACACAATGGACAAGATTGGCAAGAGTGAACCCAAACGAGGAATGCCAATAAATAGGGGGTGAAGTTTAAAGTCCCAAAATACAGTGTGTTAACAAGAGTGAACCCGCCCGAGGGATGTCCACATTGATCTGTTCAAAAGGACATTAAGATTCGTGAATATCACAGAAGAGATTGTTGAATCTTTTGTTTGGATACTGTAAACCCGTCAGGCCCTCGAAAGCAAGGGTAGCTATCGGAGGTCCTGGTATCACTAAAGAACTTTCTAGGGATCTGCCCCATGGAAGAGGGGGATCCAGGGGTGATCAACCAACGTGCAAGTGGAAAATAATCTTTGTTTAATATTTTGAAGACGTCAGGCCCCCGGCGATGAGAGACTTTCTGTAGAAAAGAGACTTAACCACCGAAAGCCCTGATTGCTAAGAGCGGAAATGTTGGCTGTGTGCTGTGCTCCAGTATTCTACCTTATCCCGTGCTCAAAAGTGGGTAAGGGAGACCCTATGTATCGCATCCTGACTTATTATTTGTGAACACTTCATCTTTCTTATGAACATTATCCCACATTTCTTTTTGTAAGGATTGGCAATAGTGTTTGGTATAGGCCCTTTTGTTTGACAAGACGACACAAGGACTGCCTTATTTTGTTTGTTGATGGTCGAAGCTTGCTCCCATCTTTAGGTTTAGATTTAGGTTTAGGTTAGGCGTTTTTCCAATCTACCTTTACTGTTTAATAAACACCCTTGAACTGTGATCACTTGTGTCTGTCTTTACTGTTGCCACCATGAGTTCCTTACAGTCTCTAGCTTCAGCCTGCATTTGATGGGCCGCTAACTGGGTGATGACATTGGCTAGGTCAGCCATTTCTCCCAGGGGTATAAGGGTTCCCTCAGTAGAGGGTTCAGAGTCAGAAAAGAAACAACACTATTATCCCTTGGATAAGGTCTCAAAGTCCTCTGAATCATCTGATTCTGCCGAAGGAATGGGTCTTGGTAAATTAATCTCTACCCCTGATGGCCATGCGATGGATGGCAATTTGGTGCCAGAAAAAAAAGGTTTGAAAGGGGACAGGGAATTCAGAGCACTAGGTCTAATAAAAGTAAAGACGGGTCGCAGCTTTCAGTATTATTTGATGTCACTGTTCATATATCATAATGTGAGAGAGGAAGGGTGGCCAATTGTACTTGAGTCTTAAAGAACAGATGCTGTTGGCCAGTCAGTACCCGAAGTTTGGAGAACACCTATTTTGTGGCGGATATGTGGTGAGAGTCAAGGAGTTCAACGATTGGGTTTCAATTTTTATCAATTTAATCAAATCCCACGCCTGACACCATATGTAAGGAAGGCATGGTATTAAAACGAGACCGACACAAGTGATCACAGTTCAAGGGTGTTTTGTTAAACTGTGAAATGGGTGAGATAAACGCCTAATCTAACCTAAATCAAAGATGGGTGCAAGCTACAACCATCAAATGATAGGGCCTATACTAAAAAAACCTATTGCCAATACTTACCGCTATGCTACAAAATAGTGTGGGGGTAATGTTCACAAGAGGGAGGCTAACAGTCGAGAGGTGTCTGTATCTGAACGAGGGAGATCCAGGGGTGAAGCCATCACCCACAGTCTATAAAGAGAAGGAACTGTTATTTGATTTGTGGAGTACAATTTGTAAAGGGACAGCACCCAGAAAAGGGGGACCCAGGGGTGAATCCATCACCCTAGAAATATACCAACAGAACTTTGTCTTTGTTTGTTGTTCAGGCCCGTGTGACTAGGAACCCCTTACCTGGAGGCCTTGATATCGATGAGAACTAGTTTAGGATCCAAACCCGGAAGAAGGAGATCCGAGGGGTGAAAACTGATCACCCAAGACCACGAGGAACAGGGGTCAGCGTCCAGAAGAGGGGGGTCCATGGGTGAAGAATCCTCACCCAAAGTAAAACCAGGAAACAAACTTTCATTTTGTTGAAGAACTTTTTTAACTGCATCAGGACCTCGAAGGCCTGAGACTTTCAGGAGAAACAAGACTTGGCCATCAATGGTCCGGATAACCAAGTGGAACTGTTGACTCATGCTGGGAAAGCTCGACTGTGTGCTGTGCTCCAAGATCCCACCTTACCCCATGCTCAAAACGTGGGGAAGGGAGAACCAAGCGATCACAAATAATATTCAGGATGCGAACACTTCTTTCTTTTCTTGAAAACCAATCCACACCCTTTTTGTATTGGTTGTAAGGTTTGGCAATGGGTTTCTTAGTATAGGACCTTTTTTATTTGACACAACGCCACAAGGACTGCCTTATTTTCATTTGATGGTTGACGCTTGCTCCCATCCTAGATTTAGGTTTAGATTAGGCATTTTTCCAACCTGCATACAGTGTATTAAACACCCTTGATCTGTGAGCACTTGTGTCTCTTTACTGTTGCCACCATGAGTTCCTTACACCAAGATTCTGCAGAACAACATGCTGCCAGGATACATGGACTTCCAAAGGGTACATCATACATGGATACTGGTTAATGTAAGGAAGGCATGGTATCAAAGCAAGACAGACACATTTGATCACAGTTCAAGGGTGTTTATTAAACTGTAAAATGGGTGAGATAAACGCCTAATCTAACCTAAATCTAAGATCAGAGCAACCTATGACCATCAAATAATACCAATACTGTCCTAGTGGAGTCTAGTCAAATATAAAGGGCCTATACTAAAAAACCTATTGCCAATCCTTTCCGCTATGCTACAAAATAGTGTGGGATAATGTTCACAAGAGAAGAAAGAAGTGTTCACAAAATGATAAGTCAGGATGTTATGGCCGGGGTCTCCCATCGTCATGTTTCGAGGGGATTGGGTCCTCTGACGTATTCCATATCTATGACAGTAATCACCACAGCTGTGCTGCTTCGGAAAATCTTTCGGCGTCCTGCGTCGATGATGTCGATACGCTGTCCTCGAGGACCTCCTCTGACGGCCGCCGTCACCAGATGTTATAAGTAGGACACACAACGCCCGTAGCCTCAGTTCCGTTTTTTCCGTGAATATGTTCGCCTCCGAGATCTCGGCGCACCTCGACTCTTTGGAGTTCTGTTCTTTCTCGGTTCTTTGAACCTGTTCGTATTGTGACGTATATTCTTTGTGAAGCTTCCACCCCGTGTCCGGGCTTCAAGAAGTGTGGGGACTGCGGGTCCAAGATGTTGGTGACTGACTCGCACGACGCCTGCCTCTGGTGCCTCAGGGAGGCCCATGACACGGATGATTGTGTCGACTGCCAGTCGCTTTCGTCCAAGGCCTTGCGGGAACGTAAGAAGAAGCTGTCGGTCTGTAAGGTGTCCAAGCCCCGCAAGGCGAGGTCCACTGGGCTTTCGGCGGACGATTCGAGGGGCGACTCTCCGCATCGTAGTCGTGAGTCTAGGGGGTCTCGGTCCTGGAGTGGGTCCCGCTGCTCCTCTGCTTCTTCGAGGCTCTCCCGGAAGCGCCGTCATCGGTCGCCTTCCCCGTCCTCTTCCGAGGACTCTGCCCGTCGGCGGGTTTCTTATCCCACCAAGCGATCCTCTCCGGAGAAGTGGGCTTCCTTCAGGAAGGCAATGTTGGCGATTCTTGAATCACAGAGCTCTGATCCGTCCGCGCCTCCGAGAGGGGTCGGTCATGACCGTGCTGGAGACACCGCTCGTACGCCTTCGGGCTTGGGTGGTTGGCACGATTCGCAGGAGAGGTCCCGCTCGGACAAGGGGAATCGTTGCAGTCATGCCCATTCCAGGTCCCGGTCCTCGACGCGCTCGAGCCCGTGTGCACCTGTGAAGTCTTTGAAGAAGACGTTGACGCCGGTGGCGCCGAGGTCGTCGACGGACTCTCGAGGCTCCGGCTCCGAGGAAGTCGTCGACGCCATCGGCGCCCAGGCTGTCGAAGGACACGCTCGGGGCTCCACCCTCGAGGCCTGCGTTGAAGCCGTCTATGTTGTCGGCGCTGCGCTCAATGTCGATTCACTCGCCGTCGACGCCGTTTCGCTCGACGCCTTTCGAGGTTGTGGTGTCGGAGGTACCCCGTGGCATGGGGGAACCCCCTGGAAAGGCTCTGGCCAAGGCAAAACATGTCTTTCTCCCCTATTCAAAGCCCACTTTTCTAGCCTAGGGATTATATTTCCGAGTTGGATGAGGGTTCTGATGATGGGTTGGTTCCGGACATGGTACCAGATGAGTTTCTTTCTGGTCATAGCCAGATTGAGGACTTGCGTCAGTCACTGCATGACGCCAGTGGTGTGGACACCTCTCCGGAGGTGGAATTCTGTAGGCCTAAGCCTGGCACCCATGCCGAGTCATCGTACCGGCGCCTTATGTCGAGGGTCACCGACTACTTGGGGTGGTCGGCACCCCCAGTTGATTTTGTGCAGGATGACCTTACAGATATCCTCGATCAAGGTCCACCCACTGACCCGGTACCGCCATTCCATATGGCTCTGCAAAGAAGGGGGGCAGCGGCTTGGACTGCTCCGGAGAGTCTCCCGGCAGTGGGCAAGTCTTTGCTGCGAAAATGCCGCCTAGCCAGTAGTGACCCTTGCTACTTGTCCACGCACCCCCCTCCGGAGAGTTTGGTGGTGCAGGTGGCTATGGCCCCAGCTAAGCAGACGTCGTATCCTACCATCCCTCCTGATGGGGACGACAAGCATTTTGAGGGCTGGGTGAAGAAAGTGTTTTCTTCAGGGGGTATGGCGCTTCAGGCAGCCAACTCCATATGTGCCTTGTCTCGTTTCACGCACACTCTGTGGAACTGTATTGCCTTAGTGGCTGAACATATTCCCGAAGGGGACGACCGGGTTGGTTTTCTTGCTATGGTCCAGGATGGCAAGGATGCCATGTGTGAGGCCGTTCAGTCGGGTTTGGACATGGCAGATTGCGTCAGCCGGTCCATGGCTGCGAGCACCGTAATACGCAGGTTTGCATGGTTGCGGAAGTCGGAGTTTGCTCCTGATATGCAAGCCCGGCTCCTCAACATGCCCTTAGATGGTGTCCATCTTTTTGGCAGCAAGGCTGACGAGAGCCTTGAGAGGTTGCAGACCTCAAAAGCTGCAGCGCAGTCGTTGGGAACGCTGCAGTTTGCCAACCTCCGCCTTTTCGTTCTACGGGACAGCAATGGAGGGGAGGTTCCTTTCGTTATTACTCATCTTTGGTAAAGCAAAAGGAGCTGCTAGTCAAAGGGGCCACCGTAGGAGTGCCAGAGGTGGAAAACAAGGTACTCGAGGTGCCAAGGCCGCTCGGGCTGTTGCCTCCTTGCCCTCAGGCAACGCTGCTTCAGCTCAGTCATGAGGCCATGTCCCATGGTTCGCCGGTTGGGGGAAGGCTGGCGCAGCATCTTGCAGAGTGGCGCGTCATTACTTCAGATGTGTGGGTTCTGGAGATCATAACCCACGGCTACTGTCTTCCTTTCCGGCAGAGGCCTCAGGACAATCCACCGGGGAATCTCTTTGAAGAGTCCGGATCCGCTCCTTGCGCAGGAAATTCAATCCCTGCTGGAGAAAGGCGCCATAGAACTGGTGCCTGTAGCGGAGAGGAACAAGGGATGGTATTGCCCTTATTTTTTGATTTCCAAGAAGGACGGCGGATTGAGACCCATCATGGACTTGCGCGGGTTGAACAAACTCCTCAGGAAGGACAAGTTCAAGATGGTTACTCTCTCTCAAGTCCTCCAGGCCCTTCAACTTCAGAACTGGTTGGTGTCTCTCGACCTCAAGGACGCTTATTTTCTTGTGCCGACACATCCAAAGCACAAGAAGTACCTGAGGTTCGTGGTTGGCGACTCGCACTTTGTTTCGGGTCCTGCCTTTCGGATTGACCTCCTGGACGATTGGTTGATCAGGGCGCGCTCTCCCAAGCAAGTCCTGGATCATCTGTCAGTCACCTGCCACTCCCTCCACAAGCTGGGCTTCTTCCTCAACTTAAAGAAGTCCCATTTGACACTAACTCAGAGGCTCCAGTACATCGGAGCAGTGCTTGACACGTCCCTGGGGCATTGTTTTCCTCCCCAGGTGAGGGCTCATCACATTCAGCAGATGCTGCACAAGTTTCAGCTTCCCCAGAATCTCCCAGCGTTCGAGTTCTTGAGATTGCTCAGCCTCATGGCATCTTGCATTCTTCTGGTGCCAGAGGCCAGGTTGCGAACGAGATCTTTGCAATGGGCACTCAAGCTCCAGTGCTCTGTCCTCTGCCAGGATGTCGGACCTTGTTCAGGTGCCATCCTTGATCGCCCAGGACCTTCTGTGGTGGGCCGACAAAGGCAATCTGATGAGGGGGGGCTCCATTTTGGCTGCCCTGGCCGGAGGTGACGATCGCGACGGACGCATCCCTCACGGGATGGGGAGCTCATGCCAACAAGTTGACAGTCAGCAGTCGTTGGTCTCCGTTGGCGTCCAGACTCCAAATCAATCTGTTGGAGCTGAGGGCCGTCAGACTAGCCCTGAAGGCTTTTCTGCCGACTGTGCGAGGAAAGAATGTCCCGATCCTGATGGACAACACGGTGGCCATGCACTACCTCAACAAAAAGGGGGGGGGGGGCAGGGTCACTTTCTCTGTGCAGGGAGGCGATGCAGCTCTGGTTCTGGGCGATCCAGCAGGAAGTTTAGATCTCGGCAGTTCATCTGGCTGGAGACGAAAACGAAACGGCAGACACTCTGAGCAGGCAGAGCGCGATCTCTTACGAGTGGGAGTTGGCTCAGGAGATTCTCCTGGAGATCTTCGCCCTTTGGGGGACCCCTCAAGTGGATCTCTTTGCCTCCAGTGTCAACCGGAAGTGCGAGAGGTTTTGCTCGCAGGAATTTCCTCCAAAAGGAGCCTTAGGAGACACGTTCGAGGTGGAGTGGTCATTCCCACTGCTGTACGCGTTTCCTCCAGTCCCCGTCATCCCACAAGTACTGCGGAGGTTACGGAGGTTCGGTTCCGGATGATCCTCATTGCTCCGGCGTGGGCCCGGAGGACGTGGTACCCGGACCTTCTCGAATTGTCCATCTGTCCTCCACGTCGTCTTCCCTACCGAGACGATGTGCTCTCACGGGAGGGGGGGGTCAGGTTCTCCATCCAGAGGTCAGATCCCTCAACCTTCACGCTTGGTTTCTGAAAGGTTGGGGTATAGGGATTGGGACCTCCCTGAAGACGTGATGGAGGTGTTGCTCTCGGCCAGACGGCCCGCAACAAAGTCCCTGTACCGTTGCCGTTGGCGTAAATTCTGCGACTGGTGCAGGTTGAAGAATGTGGATCCTTTTGCATGTGACATTCCCATGGTTCTGTCTTTTTTGCTTTCTTTGGCCCACAGGGGCCTTCAAGTGGGTACCATTAAAGGTTACCTGGCAGCGCTGTCCATATTTAAGCGCTCGTCTGAAGAGTGTTCCTATTTTAAAATTCCTTTACTTTCTCAGTTTCAGAAAGGGCTCACTAATGTATTTCCTCCCTCACCTTTCCAGGTGCCCGGTTGGGATTTGAACCTTGTTCTCAAGTTTCTGATGGGTGCTTTGTTTGAGCCTTTGCATTCATGCCCTTTGAAACTGTTAACTCTTAAAACTGTATTTTTGGTTGCGGTCACTTCCGCTCGCAGAGTGCGTGAGTTACAGGCACTTTCAGTTCAGCCACCCTTCACTGTGTTTCATAAGGACAGGGTTGTCCTTAGAGTTCGTCCTTCCTTTCTTCCGAAGGTGGTTTCGGAATTTCGTTTAGGCCAGAATGTTGCTCTTCCGGCGTTTTATCCTCCTTCACATCCTGATAAGGAAGAGGAGAGGCTCCAAGGGTTTGATCCTAGGAGATCGTTAAGCTTTTAGATTTCACGCATGTCCCGGGTCAGAGTGGGTGATCAACTCTTCATTGGTTACGCTGGAAAGCGTTTGGGACAAGCTGTGATGAAACAGACTTCGTCTCGCTGGATTATTCTGGCTATTTGAGTGTTACCGCTTGGCAGGTAAGGACCCACCGGTCGGCTTGCGAGCCCATTCTACCAGGGGTATGGCTGCCTCTACTGCCCTACAGAGGGGTGTTCCTATTCGTACCGTCTGTGATGCAGCCACCTGGGCTTCGGTACATACTTGTGTACGTCACTACTCCCTTGATTCCATCCGTGGGCAGGATCTGGCCTTTGGAAAGGCGGTCCTTTGCTCCGCAATGTGATTGGGCATTCTAAATTTCTGTATTCTAAATTCTTTTCGCATTGGTACTGCCTTGGGAGTCTGTTATAGATATAGAATACGTCGGAGGACCCAATCCCCTCGAAGAACAAGTTACTCTCTTACCTGGTAACGTTCTTTCGATGGGATGGTCCGACGACGTATTCCATATCGCTCCCTCCCTGCCTTCCCCGCTACAGAATTTCGTATGCGATTGCAGCGTACGTTTCTGCAAAGCGTTATGTGGTCAGACTTCAGACTGGCAGAAGACTGGTGCCACATGTTCTGGGGAAAAAACTACAACTGAGGCTACGGGCGTCGTGCATCCTACTTATAACATCTGGTGCCGTCGGAGGAGGTCCTCAAGGATGGTGTATCGACGTCATGGACGCATATGACGAAAGATTTTCCGAAGAAGCACAGCTGTGATGCTTACTGTCATAGATCTGGAATACGTCGTTTGACCATCCCATCGAAAGAACGTTACCAGGTAAGAGAGTAACTTGTTCTTTTAGCACGGGCCAAGGTGGGACTCTTGAGCATAGCACACTGCTGGGCTTCTCTGGTACGAGTTTACAGTTCCTTTTCTCTATATCAGGGCCTTCTGTGCCCAAGTCTCTTCTCATTCAAAGTCTCTTGCTTCAGAGGGTCCTGATATGCATACACAACAGAACAAACCGTTCCTTCTGCTAATATTTACATCAGGTTGTTAACTTCCACCCTTGGGAGCCACTCAGCTGGTCTCCTATCCTCCTTTCACTCATCAGCCACCCTCAATTGGGCTCAGATCAACCATTCACCGTGGGCATCCCTCAGTTGGGTTCATACTTGTCGTCACAATGTTGTTCACTTAGCTTTTTAACAACTTTTCTCTTGACGTCCTTCAGTTGGGTTCACTATCGCCTTTCAATCACAATTTCCTTATTTGTAATATTCAAGAGTCTCAATGGGCCTCATTACATGTTTGCTGGTCCGGTAACTACCAGGACTAGCCTGCCGGGTGGAACGGCACCCGCGAGCAGAGCATGTCGGATGCATCGCACCATTCTGAATGATGTTGGTGCATCTGACCTCCCCATTCGCATTGAGACCTGTGAGTCTCAAATCGGAATGGGGAGTAAAAGTTTCCAGCCCCTGGAAATGGGGAAATACAGGGTCTGCCAGGGTTGTAATGGCCCTCTTTGCCAGGGGCCAGAAAAAATGCACAAGTGTACCTGTAGTTTCTCTGCCCTTTTTGTTAAACACAGTCTCTATGTTCAGGAGAGGGGTACCAGTCAGAGACCTTCGAGCAAGCCCCTATGTGGCACCGGATCACTCTTCCACAAAAGACCTGTGTCTCTTAATCTTCTTAATGTTGCCACTGCAACCTTGAGTCGAACACAGTCCGGCCCACTATCAGGTTCTTCAGACTCAGCAGCTGTGCTGAACTCTTTGATGTTTCTTTTGTCTCTGGAGTCAAGGATTGTACCACGATGGCAACCGAATCTTCCCGCCTGGGCTGTCAGTGCGGGAGGGTCCCATGTACTGCTGACATCCATCACACCATTCACCATCTGCGATTCCCGGTTTTATGTTTCTTTTGCCGGAGGCTTTGCAGGTCTGGGTTGAAAAGGGTAAGGTAACTCCCTTCTCGATGTCGTTTCAGGTCTTGCCGCTTTTCTCCTCTGTTTGAACTGCCATCCTGGAGTAGCTGCTTCCTTGTGCTACAGCCTTGCTCAGAGTGTGCTCTTGTGCCCCGCCTTTTTCCCTATGGGGAAGGGAAAGGGCAGTCAGGTATGTGTAGTTGTGGGCAATTGCCTGACTCTGCCTGACCCTTGTGTTGGGACATGTCAGGTAAACGGCTCACAGGGTGAGAAAGTGTTCGTGTTGGAAAGGGGGGGGGGGGGGGTAGAGTTTCCAAGTATCCCACTGGACAGGATGGGGAAAAGGTGTCATAGGGAAGGGAATACCGCATCTCACCCTTTGGTGTCCCACTTCCACTCCCTGAATACCCCACATCCTGGTGATTCTGCCGCACTAGTCCACCCCCAGGAACTGGATCAAATAGCGATGGCCGTATCCTGGTCAACTGGATGACAGATCCCCGGGGACTAGTAAGTGAGAAACCTTCAGGTTTCGCACATACCCGTCCCCTATGCGAGGAGGATATGCCTATTCTTTGTCCAGGTTATACTTTGTTGGGACCAGGAAGAGAACAGGGCAGAGAGATGTCCAAGAAGGTATCCAGTCATTGCATCGACAACCAAAGCATCGACAGCCATACCATCTAAAAAAAAGGCATCTAAATGGGTTCTAAAAGGTAAAAAAGGGGTTTTGGGGAGGACCCCTCCCCCCCCCCCTTAAAAAAAAAAATACAAAAAAATGCATTAGATGCTTTTTTTTATTTTTCAGATGGTATGGCATTAGATGCTTTGGCTGGCGATGGAATGACTATAAACCGTCCAAGAACTCTTGCATATTCCATTGATTTGTCGTGACCGTTGTTGGTAGCAGTGTAGGGATTTTACTTGTCTCGCTACAATATCCTATGAATTGCTTTTTAAGGGCTGTTTCAGGCGTCCTAGGCTCATAGTTGTCACAGTCCCATATTGGAGAATTTTGGGAGTAGTAGTCTGCTTGCCAACAACTCTGGGGTCGAAAATCTACAAATGGAGGTGGAGTTCCCTGTAAGAGAGTAGAGAAGGTTGGGAAATCCTGCCCCAGAATAACTTCCTCAGGGAGTCCAGGAATTATGGCTGATGATATTTCAGAGGATTTGCCCCGGATATGAATGTGTACACATATTTTGGGGTGTGCACATTCATTGTCCCTGTGTACACATGTAACTCGAACTAGGGCCGCATTTTCCAGGTCCTTTGTAGTAATTAAATAGGCCCATATAGCAGTCTGCTTACTACCTGAGTCAATCAAGGCCCTTACTTGCCTCCCATTTACCCACGCCTTTTTGTATGAAAAGTCAGTGGACGATTGACATAAACGGATACTGAGGTCTCTAGCTCTTCTTGCGTTCTTCCCATTCTTTGACCTTGAAATAGCCTTTTTGCATAGGTTCGCCCCTTAGATTCTTTGGACAGTATCTAGCGACATGCCCCGGTTCTCTACACGAAAACGGACAAGAGAAGGTGGTCGGCTTCCTTTTATTTCCTCCTTTTTGCTTTCATCTTTGGTTTTAGGGTCAGTTTTTCTGATTTCCCCTTTGTCTCGTGGCATCCCTTCTTTAGTTCTAAACGACCCCACCTTGTTTATCTAATCCCTGAGGTTGAGGTTGCTGGATAGGCTTATGATCCATCCGTTCATCCCAACGATGGGTTGAGTGGAATTGTTTAGCTACATCTGAGTGGTTTTGTGCAGTCTCTATGGCCGTGGCTAAGGTAGGTCGATTTAACTGCAGAACGGCTTTTTGCAAAAAAAGGGGGTTAGGAATTGGTGAATTGTTCTAGGGTTAACATCTCTGTCAGTTCTTCTAAGGATTTGTCATTGATCCAAAGGGCTACAGTGTTTTTGACACATTGACCCATTTCTAAGGGGGTTCTCCTGGGTTTAATTTAATGGCTCTCAATTTCTGCCGATAAAATTATAGGTTTGCCCCACTCTTTTTAACAGCCCCTCTTTAATGGATAGAAAGGTGGCGCCATGTGCAAGATTAAGTAGTTGATAGGAGGTTTGTAGTTTCTAGTACCCCTTTCAATAAGGATTCCAAATAGCAACTTTTGAGGTTCTCTTCCAATACTAGTTGGTCCGCTAGGCGTTGGAAGTTCAAGAAAACATTTCCTAAATCTTCACCTTCAAGATATAGCTGAAGTACCCCTTGCGATAGTAGGGTTCTCGCTTGCAATTCAATACATTTTTGGGGATTTTCTTGGAGTTGTGAGAAACCTGAAGGTGTCTCCCTGACTAGTCCCCAGGGGTCTGTCATTCAGGTGGCCAGGACATGGCCATCACTATTGGATCCAGTTCCTGGGGGTGGGCCACTGAGGGAGGATCACCTAGATTGGGGGGGGGGGTTCCTCTGGGAGTGGAAGTGGGACACTGACGAGTGAGACGCGGTATCCCCCTTCTTCTGACAACTTTTCCCCAACATACCATGTAGGATACACAAACACTTTACCCCCGCCTTTTCCGATGCGCACACTTTTTCATATTACGAAGGACGGACTAACACTCGAGGTATTTACCTGACCTGTCCCAACACCAGGGTCAGGCAAAGTCAGGTAATTGACCAGAACTGCACAAACCTGACGGCCCTTTCCCTTCCCCACAGGGATAAAAGGTGGAGCACAAGAGCGCAATACGAGCAAGGCAGACCGCACGACGTGAGAGCTAACTCATGGCAGTTCAAGAGGAGGAGAAAGATGGTGCATACCGAGAGGGTGACAAGGAGAGAAGCGACCTTGCCCTTTCCGACCAGGGCATGTGAAACCTCTGCAGAAGGAATCATAAGACCGTGAACAATAGACGGCGTGTGTTGCAGCAGATGTCAATGGTACCCAAGACCCTCCTCTGCTGATGACCAAGCAGGGGAGAGACGCCTGTCTCTGTGGTACCAATCTTGAGTCCAAAGAGAAAGAAAGCGAAGCGGTTTATCACAGCCGGTAAGCCAAAGGGAGAGTCGATAAGAAACCGAACTGTGTTGAACGAAAAGTAGCAAGTGGCTAATTGAACTGTGAAAGAATAAAGTGAGATTAATGAAAATGAGGGGAACCAGCAACAGAGGAGTCCGGTACAACGTTTGTTGAAACTACCATAACCAGAAAGTCTTGGGAAAGGCGAGAAGGGTGTCAAGGTGGTTATGCAGGGGTCTTGTAAAATCCTCTGTACAGTCGAAAGTCTTTGACCGATAGAAGCTAAGGGAAATGAATCCTGCATCATAAGAGTTGAATGTTAAAGACACAATAGACAAGATTGGCAAGAGTGAACCCAAAAGAGGAATGCAGATAAAAAGGGGGCGAAGTCTAAAGTCCTAAAATACAGTGTGTTGACAAGAGTGAACCCAGCCGAGGGATGTCCGCAGTGAATTGTTCAAAAGGACATTAAGATTTGTGAATATCACAGAAGAGATTGTTGAATCTTTGTTTGGATACTGTAAACCTGTCAGGCCCTCGAAAGCAAGGCAAGGGTAGCTATCGGAGGTCCTGGTATCACTAAGGAACTTTCTAGGGATTTGCGCCCCAGAAGAGGGGGATCCAGGGGTGAAAGACCTCACCCAACGTGCAAGTGGAAAATCATTTTTGTTTATTATTTTGAAGATATCAGGCCCCCGGCGACAAGAGGTTTTTTGTAGAAAAGAGACTTAACCACTGCAGGCCCTGATTGCTGAGAGGGGAACTGTTGGCTCATGCTGGGAAAGCTCTAGTGCTCCAGTATTCTACCTTATCCTGTGCTCAAAAGTGGGTGGGGAAGGCAGACCCCATGTACCACATCCTGACTTATTATTTGTGAACAATTCCTTCTTTCTTATGAACATTATCCCACACTTCTTTTTGTATTTACAGTAAGGATCGGAAATAGTTTTTATTAGTATAGGCCCTTTTATATGACCAGACACCCCAAGGACTGCCTTATTTTGTTTGTTTGATGGTCGAAGGTTGCTCCCATCTTTAGGCTTAGATTTAGGTTCAGGTTAGGCATTTTTCCAATCTACCTTTACAGTTTAATAAACACTCTTGAACTGTGATCACTTGTGTCTGCCTTTACTATTGCCACCATGAGTTCCTTACAGAGTCTAGCTTCAGCCTGCATCTGATGGGCCGCTAATTGGGCGATGACATTGGGTGTCTTTGGAAATTTGCAGGTCCGAAATCAACAGTGCCGGTAGGACTGTACCAGCACAATTTTCCGGACTGGTACATTCCCACCCGCAATGGCGGGAACATTCTCACTGCAAAGTGAACCCCACGGTGCTACCGCACCTGGTAACACTGTGACCGTAAACAGCGGGTTGATTCGTCGGATGTCCCTGAATTTCCGGCTCACCAGTATACCGGGTACATTACGAGTACCACCTACACGGAAACACTGCCATAAAAATGGCGTTGGCACCGTGACCACCGCGCCTGTATTACCGCCACTGTGGACCAGGTGTTAAACAGTGCCAGGTGAGCAGCAACAGGCCCCAGGTGGCCAAAATTAGCCCTGCTGCACACCATTGGCCCCTGGGAACCTACAAATGGACTACACCCGCACCCAACCCACCTCCCAACACAACCATGCTGGCAGTCGGTCTAGCAGCAATTGGGTTCGGGAACCTGAAACCAGCTATGGAGTTAGAAGCAGCACTGAGTCAGAGGAGAAGGCGTAGACGCAGGAGGCAAATGAGGAAACAGGTGGCCATCTCAAACATCATTCTGCAGCAGTTACCCCCCGCAGGCAGCCACCAATACCCTGCATCAGGCCCTCACCCTGGAACCTGACCCCAGGCCAAATCCACACCTTATACCGGCTTGACGGACACCATTATATCAATAGTCACCCTCATCAATGACGACATCTGCAGCATCATACACTAGGGCTGCAATCCCACCCTTGCTGAAGGTAGTGTCGGTACTGCACTTCCTTGCAACTGGCACATACCAGCACACCGTTGGTGAGCAGCACGGGCTGTCACAACCCTGTTTTTCAAGGATAATGTTCCAGGTACTAGATGCCCTACTGCGCCATGTGTCGGATGTCATTTCCCTACCCCGAGCGTCTGCACAGGTCAATGCCACCAAAGTGGCCTTCCATGCCCTTGCTGGCATGCCCAATTGCATTGGTGCGTTAGATTGCACCCATGTGGCATTGACTGCCAGACATGCCATTGAGGCGGTGTATAGAAATCGGAAACAATTCCACTCCCTGAACGTGCAGATGGTCTGTGATGCAGAACAACTCATCGCCCATTGCTGTGCACGTTTCCCGGGATCGACACACAACTCCATGCTTTTGCAGAACTCCATGTTGCCAGGGTACATGGCACGTTACATAGGAGAGAGCACCTGTCTGTTGGGTGAGTAGAATGACCAATGCAGGACCTCTGTGTAGTTGGGGGGTGGAGGGGGGCAAATAGACATTCACCAGAGTTCACCCAGCTTACTGCTGCAATAGGTAAATGAATGTTTACCATGTCATGGGAATCCATATACTGGCTAGTGGAAACACCCTCTAACCATGGAGTGGCACACCATGGAATGGTGACATGTGAATGTGAGTATTGGCACCGGCGAGAGAGTAGCAGGTGCTCCCTTGTGCACAATGCCTATTTCTCACTCTCTGCGGAGCAGTGTCTTAACTCCTGTGCTCTGCGGGTGCATGACACTGATTTTGACCGCACCTTACAAGATATGAGGCACCTAGTACGTACACACACAGCATTGTGCAAATTGTAAGGATTAAGAAATGTAGTTGCCTAGAAGGTATCTTGAATGCAGACATTGAGCACGCCAAACAGTCTCCGTAGGAATGAGTGAGCCAAGTGTGTAATATTGAAGAGTACATCCAAGACAATTTAGCAGGTTGCATTCTGAAATCTGTGCCATGTACTATGTTGTGTGCTAACAAAATACCTGAGACTGTGTACATGCTATCATCGTCAACACCAGATTCCCACCATAAACATCCGATGACCTTTCTGTCATTCCCATGCAGGGGATGCCAGATACCCACTCACGCCATGGCTCATGACACCCACCAGACTACCACGGAACACGCGGAAGCCTACAACTGAGCACACGTATGTACACAAGGCTTTTGGACTGCTGAAGGCCAGGTTCCGCTGTCTCGGCAGATCCGCCCGGGCATTGTTGTATAGCCCCGTAAAAGTTGACAAAATTGTGCTGGCATGTGCCATGCTGCACAATGTGTGTATTTGCCGGAACATTGCACTGCCCCCGGACATGGAGCCAGCAGATGTCCGCCATGCATGCAGCTGAGGCGGATGCACCGCCAACATTTGTGGGGGTACATCTGTCTCCGCTGGTGTTTCCGTGATGGCGGTGGCACCGGTTGCCCGCATTAATGATGCACGCGACTGCCAAGCTATAATCTTACTGTGTTTCCGCCATCACGCAGTGCCGGAAACTGTACGACCACCATCACGGTAACACCAGATTTTTAACCGCCGGACCCGTAATGAGGGCCAATCTTTTTTCCATTCATGTAAATAGATACCTGGCAGGAGAGTATAGCAGCGGATCTAAAGAAACTACTGATGGATTCCTGCCAGGGGAGGAAGTTAATCTTGAGAAGTTGTGATATAAAAGAGACACTTGTGCCGTTCTTAGAAAGTTACTGTGTGGAGCAGATGTTTTTGTCATCCTTGGAGTGTTTGTTGTCTAAAAGAGGCAATTGTGCAAGCCTTGAGAAGTTGTTGCATGGAAAACAAATTCCTACCATTCATAACCTCTTAACTGCCAAGGGTTTTCCCCCCAGCGCCAAGGCCTTTTTTGGTGATTTTGGTATGTTGCCATTCAATCCCTTGTAACTCTTTTGTGATATCTCTGCCAAATTTGGCCCCTTTTCTTCCCACATGTAGGTGGTCATAACGCCACCAAGGAATCCTAGTTTGCTGTATGGGGCGAGAGAAAACTTTGGGGGGTTTCTGAAAATGCCAATAAAATGATGTACAAAGAAGCCTGTGTTTTTTTTCCTTGTAAGAGCTAGAAACAAACAGTTTGCCGTGCTGACTTCGCCATTTTCCAGGCTTTCAAGAACAGGTTGAGTGGAAAACAAAAAAACATATTTTTCTAAGGTGCCATCAGTTTTGTGAGAGGTATGCGATTTTTGCCCTTTTTTCCCAATAGAACATGCATGGACGGAATGGAGAGGAGGGTAGGAAAGCTGAATGGGAAGACAGAAAGGCATACATTTCTGAAAAGTAGACAAAATTCCGAGTTTAGGAAGGGGTGATTTGCGCAGGTCAGGCAACAACTATATAGGGAAAACGTCCATAGTTTGGGGAAAAATTGGAAAAATGACAGAAAAAAAGGTATATGTGGTCAACATTGTTGGCCCGGTAAGGCCATGGCTTCTGTGAATTTTTAGAAAATCAATGCTCCGCTACATTCCCTCGACTCTTCCAGTTAGGAAATCACACTTTTTTCATAATGTTTCACAAAAAAAGCAATACCACAAGCCAAAAACGGAGCCGTGGTACACAGGATTTTTATACTTACGGCCTAAACAGATGTACTTAGCATGTGTAAATAAGGAAAACAAATGTGGTGTGGAATGGCAAGCATATGTTTTTTGAAAGAGCACAGGCAGACCTTTTGAAGGGTAGGTGACTTGTGCAGGTTACAAAAGCGTATAGTGCGTAAAGCAGCCACTAAATGTAGGTCACATTTGGGAAATTAAAGGGTTGAGTGACAAAGTGCAGCAGCAAATCTATGAAAATGTTATGAAAACCAAGCAAACGCAACAAATGTACTACTTTCCCGCGTTCCCACAGGTGTCCCGGCCACAACGGTACCTCACATGTGTGGGTGCACATACCTGGGCGCAAAGGGAAAAGGCTAAACCACTGGTAACCCCAAGTCTTTCGGCAGAGCAGATTTTGCAGGATTTTGCTCTTGTGGACAACCTGCAGATTTTGGCCTAGGGTGTCGAAGCCACCAAGGAAAACGGGGAACCACATGCATTACCGAAAATAATACATCCATGGGAATCCACAGAGGTCTGACTTGCGCGAAACGCCCCTGAATTTATTACCCACAATTACCGGCACAGTCCGAAATTTGGCAAGAAAAACACAATTTTCAGACATTGCACCCTGCCAACCAACCGAAACACACCAACAACAACACATGTCCTACCTTCCCGCGTTCCCACAGATGTCCAGATGAAAACGGTACTTCCCATGTGTGGGTGCACATACCTGGGTGGAAAAGAAAAAGTGTTGACCATCCACAAGTCCAACGGCAGTCCCAGGGAGCACCGGCAGGGTCCCTGTCTGTTCCCCGAGGGACATTTTTTAATGCTGCCAGAGCTCAAGGCTGGTCGGGGGTGATGTTCCTGGCCTTGGGTGGCTGTCCCTCGTGGGTTGACCATCCACAAGTCCAGCCTGGAGCTCTGGCTGTGCTGCATTACAGCTTCTCCCTATGGGAAAGGTGTGGGACCCTGCCAGGGCTCCCTGGGACTGCTGCTGCACTTGGAGATGGTCAACCCTCATGCGAGACAGCCACCCAAGGCCAGGGACATGATCACAACCATCCTGGTATTCTGGCTGGCCTGCGTTACAGCTTCTCCCTACGGGAAAGGTTGGTGACCTTGCCGGGGCTCCCTGGAACTGCTGCTGGGCTTGGGGGCGGCCAAACCACATGGGAGACAGCTGCCCAAGGCCAGGGACATCACCCCCGCCCCCATCCTGGAGCACTGGCTGGGCTGCGTTACAGAATTTCCGCCTGGGGAGGGAAGGGGACCCTGCCAGGGGCTCCCTGCTGCTGCTGCTGTGCTTGGGGACGGTACACCCACATTGGAAATGTCTGGTCTAGTGGCATGGTGGGTGCGGATCGAATGATCTGCGCCAGATCCGAGCCCACCAATGCTTCAAATAGGGTGTTGTTGGAAAGGGGAGAGTCTCAATAATGCCGGAGATCGAGGGAGAGAAATGTGGAGACTCACCTTCTCTTTTCACTGTGGCAGCCGAAAATGGCTGCCACAGTGAAATGTACTTTCAGTTACATGACAGCACGCATTACGTGTGCTGACGTGAAACCGAAGGAAATCCAACCCCTGGGCCGTGAGGCGGAACCTCCTCACATAGCCCAGGGGTTGGATTTCACTTTTGTGCGATCCCTGCTGTGCTTTTGCCATTCTCCCTGAATTAATCCAGGGGAAGGGAACTATCCTCTGTATCCAAGGACGTCTCTTTGGGAGAAACCACTTTTTGTTGGATATATTGATTTGCTTTACATTTGAACACGTTTTGGTTAAACCTATATCGGAAACTATTTACCTTGCCCTGCTTAATTGTTTCATTTCTAGCGTGAGGGTCAGATATATTTTGGACACAAGGACAGTTTACTTAATTTTGACAACAAGACTCAGATTGATCTTTAGTTGTAGTTTCCTAGGTAGGGATACTCGCTGTAGGATAGGTACAGCGAGGTCTTAATCCAAGCTTTTTTCTTTTAATAAAGATATCTGATGTTGAGAATACTACCACTTTGTGAACGCCTCTCATTTCTGAGCCCCCCCTGTTAGAGTCAGCTGACCCATATGGGGGGCGTAGATACAAAAGTGTGTGTGTGTGAAGAAGCCCAGGCAGTCAGTGGTGGGAGCATAGATGTTGAGAAGCGTAATCTGTTGATGGTACAGGGTCCCATGTATTAAGACAGGGCATCCCTCCTTATCGGATATGGTGTTCAACACCTTGATAGGGACCTGCTTATGAATGAGGATCCAAACACTCCGCTTCCGATTGTATGGCGAGTGAGCTACCACCCCAACCCACCCCCCTTTTTAATGTAAGTGATTCCTCAGCATCTAAGCGTGTTTCCTGCAGGAAGACAATATTTCCCTGTAGATTCCGTAGGTGATTGAGCAGCCTGTGCCTTTTAATGGGGTGGCCCCGCCCCAGAACATTAAGAGTGATGCAATTTAGTGAAATCATTATAGCTGGGGTATAGGACTATTCGACAGTGGATAGAGATCAAATGGGGCCCCTCAGTTGGCTCACAGGCCTCCATCCCGACCCTCAAGTGCAGCAGTACACCGGTCACCAAGCCCCACCTCCCCGTCATTCTTGGCTTTGCCAACCCCGGGATAGCAAATGTACCAAACGAGATGAATACAGAACAGACACTGATCATATGCATAACGGGATCGCAACATATTCGAGCTTGTGGAGCAAATGCACTAAAAACCTTTCCCAACAAGTAAACTGTAAACATTGGGGGTATAAGAGCAGGACCCCAATACCGGGTGAGTGTCAAAGGGAGCACGCCATGCTCAGCTGTTTGTCTACTGCATTGATAGAATCCCACTCCTGGGACTTGGATACTCAAAACAAAGCATTCAAAAAACATAACCATAGGACAATATTTCACATGGAGGGAGTAATCGCTGTGCCACTGGTGACGAGCGGATGTATTTTTATAAAACAACCTGCTAGAAATTATAGGAGCATAGTAATGTTGTGGC
Organism: Ambystoma mexicanum; assembly: GCF_040938575.1. Lineage (NCBI taxonomy): Eukaryota > Metazoa > Chordata > Amphibia > Caudata > Ambystomatidae > Ambystoma > Ambystoma mexicanum. The sequence goes on from NC_090922.1 coordinate 124,061,200, forward strand.
TCCCTGAAGCCGGTATAATTGGGCAGATATGGAGTGGCTGACCAAATCAGCATGGATTGTATAGGATGAGTGTCATGAAAAGAGTCAGGGGATCAGGCCTAAGACAAAGAAACAAGGCACCTGATGTGATGAGCTTTGTGATCTCCCTCCAGAGTGAAGGATATCTCCATCAGTATATTAACTAGTGTGCAAGGCTTTCTAGGCCTCGTCCAGGATGGGATCCGCCAGGGGCAAGTCTCCAAGCCACCACCCCGGTCCAGTTACAGTAGGGCAGATTCACGCGAGTGGCAGGGAATAGTAAGCCCGTTGCATGATCTTAGTGTTTACATCTCAGAATGTGTTGTCCCACTCAGCATCATCTTCTTGGGCTTTTGTCCTGTGCTCGCCCAGGCCCCTACGGTGCTCTAGCAGCCTTTTTCCATTTGGCACTGGTCCTCAGATCCCGTTGCGGTCGTGGGTCCCCCGGGGCCATGGGAGCTCCCTTTAGTGTCGTCAGTATTTCATCTGTGGGGGAAAGGTCCTGTTGCAGCAAGAACCACCAGGCCTAAGCAGGGATGTCAAAAGAGTGCCACTGTTGGTCAAGTTGGAAACACCATACCGGCCGGAACTTGAGATAGTGCCTGAGATCCTTCCCGTTCAAGGTTTCGAAGATGGGATTAAAGTCTCTTCTGTGCTTGGAGACTTCTGCAGAGAAGTCATTGAATAAGCGGATCGTGGCATTGGTAACTTGATTTGTGCCCACAGCTCAATATGCTTTCACTATTGCCAGTTTATGTTGGAGGTTGAGGAGTCAGAGTGATGATGCCTAATGGTTCTCATGCATTCGGCTTCGGAATGGGGACTCTGTGTGCTCGCTCTGTGGCATAGTTGTGAGGATCTGTGAGCTTCAGCGTGTCTTGGAAGATGTCATATAGGAAGCATTCTAAATCTGCACCCTGTGGGCCTCATTACACGGTAGGCGGTGAACGATGGCGCTATTAGCGCCATGGTTCATGCCGGTAAAATACTGGCACCGCCTTGGTGGAAAGGGGAATTACCGCCCCATTCCAAGGTTGGTGGGGCGGTAATTCCCCCTTCCACCATTGCCCTTCCCCATTCCCATTTTTGCCCCATAGGGCTCTATGGGAATGGGGAAGGCGCTAATTACGGTACCGCAAATTGCGGTACCATAATTAGCTCCACTGGTCCCTTTGCGGGTTGGTTTTTAACGCCTGCAAAAAGCAGGCGTTAAATTCCCCAACCCGCAAAGGGACCTCGTAGTAAGGCGTTAAGGATTTACTGGTACAGTACCGGTAAACCCTTACCGCCTACCGTGTAATGAGGCCCTATGTGTTCTCAGGGACTCCAAACAAATGATGCTGTCCGCCTGGATCTGTTTTCTTGATCCTCGGCTCTGGCGCCGAGATGCTGCACCTCCTTTATCATAGCATCAACCTCTGATGAAAGGGATTCATGATTATCCTCCAGAGCGCTTATTCACTTCTCATTATCCGTGGTGCGTTCTGCCTTTAAATTAAGCCACCCATTGATGTCCTTGAGCTCCTTCATGATGTCCTGTACCGTGCCATTGGTCTCTTGCGTGCATTTGCTGATGGCTTTCACCTCGGCAAGGATCGCTTGTAGTTGGGCCGGGACATTCATTTTGGCTGTGTGTGGTGTGGTCTTCCGTGACTTAGGCCAGAACTGACATCTATCACCAGTGTGCTCCATCTCTGATTCAGATGTGGATGAAGGCATATCCCCACAAGCAGGAGTCAGCAGTGCGTTTACAGTTATAGGTGCCCAAAAAAACTTTGTGGCCCAGTTAGGTGTTATCTGCTGTGGGGTAAGGCCCAGCCTGCCAGGGGCTTACGGGCGCAGGTGGGAGTCAGTGTGTGTAGTAGCAGGCAGAGGAGCTCAAGTAGCCCTGAAAATGAGGTTCTCGCAGGGTAGAGTACCATGGGAAGATGCAAGCAGAGGCCAGCGCATCCCCCCCGTGACCTCCCCGCCCCCTGCCGAGTGTACTTTCTGTAGATCAGTGTGTTGGGCACCCTAATTGTGGTGATCCGGGGTATGGCGTGGCCTACGACGGGAAAGGTTCTGCTGCCAGGTCCATGAGCAAGGTACTGATTCAAACATGCTGACAGTCAATCAATGATGAACTGCAGGAGTATATCCACACTGTCATTGGTGTCCATTTTGCATGGTTATGTGGTAGGACCACGGTTTAGTAAGATAATCCTGATGGCGTTATTCAATATTGCTCATGTGGCTTACCTCGGGCCACACTCTTCACAGGGAGCTGAGCGTCATGTTTAAGCCCTCAGGGATTCCATCCTGCTCTCTGGCTGCCAGGGATTGGCACCATAGTAGGTGAGGAGCAGCAGCCTGCTTGTCCACCAAGTACGATTGCCGCGCCGCCCACGGGCTCATGAATATCGGGATAACTACTGTATAAATAAGGCAAGCCTGAAGGGGCTCCTCATTAGCTCATAGGGCATGTGAACATGTTAAAGCTGCAAATGGCAATAACCACTTATCAATTTTTGGTACACTTTTAATAGTGTGTGTGTGTGTGTGTGTGTGTGTGTGTGTTAGTGTTAGTTATGACTGCTGTGGCCGTCATTTCACAGGTCAGCACGGACCAGGGCCAATGTGAAAAGTGCATGCATTGCATACGGCTTCCAATTACAGCCTACGAAAGCAGAAACTAAATTAAATGGGCACTGTCATTGTAACAATTCCATCTCTTTTCCTGTTCACATATGTCCATTGCCTCCATAGGCCTTGCCTTTCATGTTTACTGTGGCTCTGGGCACTAAAAAAACTTTAGGCTAGGAGTGAGAGTTTTTGGCGATTCGCTGTGGCTCGTTTTGGGCCTCATTTTTGTTTAGATTAGTTGTTTATATGAATGGTGTAGGAGGAACACATATTTCCTGGAAAATCTGATTGATATCCCATTATATTGGACTTTGACACATTTAGTGCATTATGCCTGTTAGAAGAACATATGCCTCTAAAAAGGCATCCACACTTCTGGTTGAACCTTCATCTTTTTCTACTCGCCCGCATCCGGATAAACTCTCTTCCCTACCTACCTGCTCTCTTTGCTCTCGTCTCCAGGGAACAAAAGAATCTGTTAGAGATAGCCTAATAGTAAAGACATCTAATGCTGATTTTGTAGAGTAGGGCATTAAGGCTGTCTCCCCAACACCTAACGGGAATCGTTTGACTGAAGTCCTGCCACTTAGAGTGCGCAGGAGAATATAACTCTCCTCAGACGATGATGCGGAGGATGTCCCTGGTCGGGCCTTTGTGACACATGGCCTAGTAAGAGCGTTATTTTGTTTCCAGATTCTGTAGGTACCTCTTGGGCCTCTGGCCCTCAATTCGGTTTGCTCCTTCCCAATTCCCTGAGACCTCTCTGTGGCTTTTTGTTCATGGTTTCCAGGTTCTTTAGCCCTCTCCACAGCCCAGAGTTCACCTTCAACCGTTTTATCAGGCCTCTCCACAGCCACGCTCTCTTATCTTTACATGCTATTGGGCAGGGTGTCTGCTCTACTGCTAACAGTCGAGGGCCCCCTCTCGGTCCAGGTAGCGGTCTCCTTTGTTCACCAATGTGCAGTGAACAGCACATCTGCTCTCTACCAACTTGTCTCACTTAATAATAATAGTTCTCCCAGCCTATTCTGTGTACCTGGACTAAGGTTTCTCTGTGTAAGGCAACTCGGATTGGTCTTTCCCAATATTGGCCTTTTTACGGTTTCTTGACTAGTCATCTCTTCAATGTGGTCTTAATGGGTTTAAAATTGCCTGATTGTTGTCCCCTTCATATTGGGTAAGTGATCATTGGGTTTACTGCTCTTAATTATCTGTACAGACACTTTAAACAAAGTGTTGGGACCTCAGCACCATCCTTGAAGACTTACTGTCTTTGCTTGTGACCTTGCTGTTTTCTGTGGTAGTCAGTCTTTGGGGAAAGCTGGTGTCCCCACCCCCTCCTCGTCGCCCTTAAATTGTGCAGGTACACATGAGTCATTGAACGCTCACAGTTCAGGGAACATGTGCATTCCACTGTTCCATCCCGGTTCAGATATGTGGATTTCCTCGATCCTCACAATCTGAAAGATATACCAGTTTCATTGATCGTTCAGGACACATGTCTGTTACACTGAACCTTTACTGTTTGGTAAGAATGTTTGTTCTACTGAATGTTGACTGTTTACAACAAATGTTTGTTTCACTAAACGTCCCCTATTTGGGTAATCCTCCTGTTCATTGTCTATTTTCTTTATATCCCAGGGCTTCTCATTTTCTAATAATTGCGGGTGTGGGGGGAAGAGGGTTCTAAAGAGGATGTATGGATGCGGGATGAACCCAGGGAAAAACTGGTTCATCCACCCGCCGATAGGCTCCTCAGGTAGCGGCTGGCCCATCCCAGCCCCCTCAGGCTTGTCCCTCTTATATAAAAGGAAAGGGAGTTCCTCTAACTCGCCACAGTAAATTAATTCACTGATACCTTACATACGGTTGATTGCATTTCGGTACATTTGAGAGCAGGGAAGATGATCATGGGGTGAGGAGGTGAGGAGAAATGATTGCTGTTGGCCCGAGGAGCTCCTTCAAGTGATAAAAGGTGATTTTTAGGCCCATTTTAAAACGCTGCACATCATTTATGAATTTAATTTCGGGAGGTGCATTAAAATGGTGGGGGACCATGAGGGTGGAGAAGGAAAGCAGCAGGCAGCACAGGGCGGGTAGGGACAGGGCCAGAGCTAGGCAAGTGCAGCATGTGCCACCCTAGTGCTTTGAATATAAATTGAACTGCATGTTTGTCCACTCACTAAGTTGCTATTTGTATAATTGTTTATATCTATTTTTCTTCATAAGGGAAATACGGCACACTGAGAAATGGCCATTTTGGTATTTCAAAACAGTCTCAAGTAATAAAACGTGGCAATTCGAAAACGGCAAATTTAAGATCCACAGAATGCAAGAACATTTCTTTCAATATCCCCAGTAACCTCAAGGAATCATGGGTACTCCCACTCCTTAAAAAACAATTGCTAGGCCCCTCCATTGCCACTAATTGCAGACCCATCACCACGGTCCCCTTCCTGCTGAAAATACTAGATCAGGTCGCATACCTCCAAATTAAAAAATATCTCGAATATAACCATCTCCTGGGGGTCCGCCAGTCCGGCTTCATGCCCCAACACGATACTGAAACAGCATTGATGGACCTTAAGGCTAAAATTGACACACTCCGGGACAATGAAAAGACCGCCTTGCTACTCCTGCTTGACCTATCAGCTGCGTTCGACTTGGTAGTCCCCTGCAACCATCTGGACACAGCTGCACACTTCTCGCAGGAAGCAATAGGCTGGATACAATCTTTACTTAGTAATAGAATGATTCAGGTCTTCTCACCCACTGCATATGCCGACCCGATCCCCATCACCTGTAGGGTGCCGCAGGGTTCTTGTGTCTCACCCACAATTTACAACATATTCATGAACCCCCTTTTCAATGATCTTGATGATCTTGGTATAACCTACACAAACTATGCGGATGATACCCAAATCCTCTTACCGTTGATGGGAGATTATGACAAGGATTTGGTCTTGGTGAACAAGTGTACCTCATCATCCAGGCATGGATGGCCACTCACGGTCTATGCCTGAATGATAAGACTGAAATCATTATCCTCGGCACCACCCCTAATCTAAACAAACTAGGTGTCAAATACTCAAGCTTCAACATCAATGGCATACCTATTTAAGTTGCTAAAGAAGTTAAAAACATTAGGCTTCTACCTTGACGCCACACTCTCCTTCACCAAACAGGTCAACGCCATGGCCTCTGCAACGGCCTTTACCTGCAAGCTAATTAGAGCTGCAAAGCCCTTTCTCTACACACACAGCTGTTTCACCCTAGCCAGAGCACTAATTCTCTCAAAACTAGACTATTGTAACGCTCTATATCTGGGGGCCAACAAGCAAATCACCAACAAAATCCAGATCCTACAAAACAACGCCTTGAGAGCAGCGTTATGCGTATCTAAAAAATCCCACATTTCGGAGATGAGATCTAACAATTGGCTGACCACTAATGACAAAATCCTTCTAAAAACGTCCTCTCTCACATTCAATTGTCTTAACAATTCTGCCCAATGATGCCTTATAGACAGATTCCAGAGACAATCATCTAATCGCCCAACCAGAAGTGCTAACGCCAACCTGCTCACAATACCCAGATTTAAACGCTCTAAAACTAGAGGTTGCAGTTTTCCAGCCAAGGCCGCCCAGCTTTGGAACGCCTTACCACCAGCTCTAAGAACAGATCAAACTTATCCACACTTCAGACTTAATATCACAACACGGATTAAAGAAAACGACCAATAAACTTCCTCCCCCACCCTGTACATACTCTAGACCTTTCCTCCCCTTACTTACCCCAGACCTTTGCTCTGTATCCGAACATGTATATTGTTTTTACACACTGTATATATTGTAAATGACTTGTACTATGTCTTGAACATGTATGTATTTGTACAGCACTGTAACCAAGCTGAAAATGTACTTGTAGTTCCTTCTGCGCCCGATACCTTCGGGTCTGGCGTGCACTATAAATAATAAAACAAACACATAAAAAACATTTTCATGCTGGCTGCGCCCGTACATGTACATTCAGTATATATACAGGAAGATGCAAGTATTAGCATATAAGAACGTACTCGTGTTGGATTTGACAGTAAAAAATGCCATGTCACTATAAGAAAGCATGTCCATGCTGGTAGCACCAAGCCAGTCCGTCAACTTGCCCTAGCAATGCTGTGACTACCTGAAGCATCCTGCCCAGACATGTGACTACCAACACCACCCTGACACAGGCTCAATGAGTACCTACAACATGCTACCCATGCATTGTGACATTTATGTCCTCTCCTCTACTGGTGGAAGGTATTTCGAAACAGTTGACATTTGCTGGACTAATATGCCCTGGAAAAAGAAGTCTCAGTGTTGACCACATGGCACAGAAAAGTGAGGATAAAATAACCTAAAGAAAATGAGAGTATCAAAGATAGGTAATATTATTATTTCTGATCATGGTTGCAAATTGCTGCTTGCTCGGCTGGCTATTAAGTTAGAAAGAATGATCAAATTAATGTGATAAGCGAACACATCTCATTTTTAAATTAATTTTGTGTTTCTAATCTTATGATAGCTCACTAAGCCTATGTATTGTGACACAATAATTATAAATAACGGTGACAAAAAATGTGCTTTACAATCATGGAATATTAGGTGACTTAACAAGATATGTCCACGCTGAAAGAAAGCATACAAATCTAACATCTCTAGCTCACGTTGTAACATAATTAACATGGCCTTTACAAGAGAGGAGACACAAAGGGCATCAAGGAGGTTTGCTTTGAGCCATAGTGCCCCTTGAAATCAGCACCTAATAAATAAGTAAACCTAAAGATAAAGTCACTCTCACACTTATCACTTATCACAGCAATGAGAAGGACATTCACCCAATATAATGCCACATAGCAAAAGGCTTGAAACCTTGTTACTGTGCACCCCATTAACAGACCATGTTTCCGACCAGTGAGGATGGCTGTGTGCACTGCTCACTTGTCTTGTTGGCTCAGAAAAATGAGAATGTCTCATCCTACAAATGTATTCTTAAAGGGCATAATATTGTGTAGCTCCAGGACTCTAATGTATAAATCTGGCATACTGTAGACTGCATTGCAAAACTGCACCCCATCTGCCTACGTCTCATCTCAGTTGAAAAATTACACATTCCTACAATGCTGGTTAAGTGGGTGACCGTTGCCTGTCTTGTCAAGTGCCTTGCAACATGCTGCCTGTGCCTGCACCCAGTTATAGGGTTGTTGTGAACAGACTGTGATGAATCCTGTAGAGTCATCACTGATTCTCCGGCAAGGATCACCTCCCATGTGGCCAGGGGACGACAGCTGCTACCTGATCCTGACCCTGCAGGTGGTACTATGATGGAGGATAATATGGGAGGAGACAGCTTTCAGGGGAAGGTGGAGCCCCCATCAGGAGGGATGCAGTATTCTTCCCCTTCTAGCGAGGGGAATCTCATCATTCCTAAGTTCTGGATGGCTTGTTGTCACCCTACAAATCCCTCCCGTTTTAAAACCCAGAAACATCTTCCTGCAAACCCCTCTAGGTAAAATACCATTCCTACCTCAGACACACATAACACACTAACATCTCCTGTTTCTTATGTTTTTCTAAGTCCTAAACAATATCACTTTAGAAATCCTAGAAATGCTATGGACTCCAACTCCCATAAAGCCTCAAGTACTGTGATGAGATCGAGGAAGAAGAGGTTGATGCTGATTGAAAGAAACACAACGTTGAACATGCAGGCTAGTTGTTTTGGTGAAGCACGAGCGCGCAGGACATTTAAAAATGGTATCCGCACTGAAGAAGAAGGCATGGCCGGAGAAGGAAGCAGTACGAGAAAGGACCGCACTTTCAGACAGCCACTCGCAACTACAAGTGTTACATACCAGTATGGCAGTAGGTCAGGAGAGACACAGCAGGTATTGTTAGAGGACCATAGGAGTACCGGGAGCAGAAGCAGGGCTACCAGAGACATGGTCGTGCTAAGAAGCAGCAGTCTTCGGTCCCTACCACGGAGAGAAGCCGGTGGGTGAGCGTGGAGCTGCTGTGAATGCTTGAAGGTCTGCCGTCCCAGAGAGGAAACTTCATTGCAGCAAGGTGTCACGGGTCAGGAATGCTGCAAGACACCGGTGAGTCTGCCCACAGCCATTGGGGAACCCAGGGCGTACCGACAGGCATGTAAGCAAATAAGAACATTTGAATACTGACCAAATAAAGTACAAAGACAGAACTAAAACAAGTCCCACGCATGAGATGTCAATGTGGGGAAAGTTGGAACAAGTATTACCCTAAGCAAATAAATACTAATGAAATGTTAAAAGGCAGAACTTGAACAAGTCCTATGTATGCAATGTCAATGTAAGGAAAGTTGGAACAAGTAGTACCTCAAGCCAATGAAGTAGAAGCACAGTGATGTAATACAACTGTGCTATACTAAAGACAAGTGAAACAGAGAAGAAGTCCTGGTGAAAGGAACACATCAGGCAGTGAACATTTAGGGGAAGATACCTGGCAGAGAAGTATACCAGGGGATTGGCAATACCCCAGAAAGGGATTCCTGGCAGGGAAGTATACCAAGCAATCAACTCAAAGTACATGGAAGTATAAGATATTGTGGCAAGTACTTGGCAGGTGAGTATTGCAGGGGAATCTAAGAAGTTAGTGAAAGGAAGCCCTTGTAATAAAGAAACGCCTGGCATTTTTAAGTTAAAAAAATAACTTTAGAATTTTGGGAGGATAACTAGCAGGAGAGTATAAAAGAGGGTCTAAGAACCTACTAAAGGATTCCTGGCAAGGGAGTATACCAGGAGGTCCACTAAAGTCACAGAAATAAAATGTACTTACTTTGCAAACACATGGTAGAAAAGTATAACAGAGATTCTAGGAAAGCAAATGGAAAATATCTTAGTGGATAGATATACCAGGCATTCGAAGTTGTGAAGTTGAACAAAGACGTTTTCATGTTGAGACCAAAATACCTGGCAGAGGGGTATGCCAAGAGACCTGAAGAGCTCACAGGAGGATTGCTGATGGAGGAGCACATCAGGTGATCCGCCAAGATACCAAAGAGGTTAAAGAGAACCTTATATATGTAACATCTCATCTGCATAAGATCCTTTTGTGAACGCAGTGCAAAGAAACCTAGGAAAAGCTAAATGGTAAGGGACGTGTTGTTTGCATAGGAACTTCCTGAACCTGGTATAAAGAACCAAAGGAATTGTTTGAAAGAGACAATTTTTCCATCCTTAAGAAACTCTGAAACTGTTTGAAGGGGACACTTTTGCTATCCTACCTAAATATCCAGTGAAAGGGAATCACACTCTATATCCAAGGGTTTCTTCTTAGAAAAGACTTTGTTGGATTTATCAACTTGCTTTAATTGTGAATACTTTTTGCCAAACATAAATGGGAGACATTTCCTTGCACCCTTAGTTATTCCTTTCTAGTGTGAGGGCCAGATTAGTATGTTTTGGACAAAAAGAAAGTTTAGAAATTTGCCATCTTGACACAGACTGATCTTTAGTTTTAGTTTCCTAGGTAGGGAAACTCTCCTTATATTAAGGACAGAGCGCCTCTATCCAATTGTTTTATTTTAATAAAAATATCTGATAATGAAAATATTACAGCGTTGTGTCCTCCTCATTTCTGAACCCTCACAAGACCCAAAGGGAAAGTGAGTAATTAAGCTCAGTTATAGACACTGACAAACAGAAGGACGGTCTGCAAATACGGCAACCTGGAACAGTGAAACATTTATTAGAAGGGAGATGTTACTTTAGCTCATTTGATCATCATTCCTGGCACAAAGCATGGAAAAGGGCTTTATATTATGTAATAAAACACTAGTCTTTAAGCACTTGAGTAGCGGCATAGAAAGGAATTGCTTCTGTAGACACGATAACTTGGAGGTTTGAGGCAGGATGCTCCTCTGTACCTCTGCCTCCTTTCAAGCCCCCTCCTCTTTAGGTAAATACGCACTGGCAAAACCTGGCTCATAGTTTTGTTTCCACAGTGCGACTTACAGTATTCCCACATAAGCCCGCTCTCTGTACCTTGAAATCCTAGTTTTGGGCAGAGCAATGAACCACATCTCAACACCTTGTGAAAAAAGTGTATTGAAAGGACAGTGTCATTTAATTTATTAGGTTTTCCTAGATGAAAGACAAAAAGACCCTAGTAGAGGACAACCGAGACGAGACCACAAAACTAAGGAAGATGGGGCTGAGGAAAAAAATAAAACAGCCTAATTTCCCACTCCCCAGGTACAGTAAATAATTAAATTACATCCGTGTACAATACAGCCCTGCTTTTTGATGTATGGTTTTAACTACAGTGCCACCTCAAACATTTGGTAAGCTGCAATAAACTTGGGACTAAAGGAAAACACATGAGAGCAGCAGCTTTATGGGCTGCACATAACAGGCCCGAGTTAACTTGAGCTATGTGTCCATCTTGCTACTCCTAGAACATATCCTCCACCCACTCATCTCTCTCTCTCTCTTTCTGCACTTGCATGCTCTGAATGCTCACAAGGCCTAGTAGGTCCGCCTCCATCTTTCATTGTTATATTTGCTTCACTTCCATGTTCCCTTCCTGTTGCCCTGTGGGCGCTTTGAAACACAATTTACTTGATGTATAAGCGCCTTACAAATGCACAATAAATAAATAAACTCTTCTCTGCTTTGGAATGTGCATTGAAGAAGGCTGGCTATCAGGACCTGTGTTGTGGTCAAAGGGAAAGCTGGGGGCAGACGTCAGAGCCGTTTCCTGAGGGACAGATGGACACACACACACACACTTTTGTATGTAGCACTGCTAACCCAAGGCCTCAGAGCACTGACATACAACAAACATAACACAAATCCTTAGAGTGCGCAGGAGACAGAGGCTCCAGGACAGGAGAATAGAACTCTCCTCAGACGATGATGCTGAGGATGTCCCTGGTCGGGCCTTTGGTACTCTGAAGGCACATTTGGCAGGCAAACTATGAGGAAATCTTAGGGTGGCACTACTTCTGAAATTGGATCAGGAAGCTGGAATGGCTTAACTCAATCGGGAAGCAACAATGAATTATGGCCATCTTCTTCTTTGACCATATAATCCTTTGAGAAAAGGGTGGAGAAGGGTATCTAAAAGCCTCAGATACTCCCCTCCGCCAGCCTCTGTTGGTGTCTGGGGGAATTATTGAGGAGTATATGTTTCATAAAGAGAATATCACCCCTACTCCGTGGTGGCGAGTTAAGGCTAATGTCATGATGCCTGCCCGCAGGCATCCGGATGGAGTCCATCAGCCCTGGGAGCAGGCATCCAGATACTCTTTAAAACCCCAACAGCCCCGGCTGGGGGCTGTTTGGATTCAGTCCACCTTATGCAGACCATGCTGCAAATGAGTCCAAGTCAACGTGAGGCCTGGATGGGACTATTTTATTACAGGGACTATTTTTTACTTGGGTGTGGTTCGGTGAGGAACTTCTTACCTGGGACTACTTTGCAGGCTATTTAAACCACGCCCGAACAGCAGCCCATGCTTTGCGTTATTCTGCATCCAGCAGCGTGACGCTCACCGTGTCTGCAAGTCAGCATCCAGTCTTCTGCCACACCCGCCTCGAATCCGGAGCTCCTAGACAAAAGGAAAAGAAAGGAGAAGAGGTTAGATCACGGACATTATTTGATTCCTTACCTTATTCCAGACCCAGCACATCTCCGAGCCTGGAAAGGACATTATTTCAGGACGCGTCGCTTCGCCAGCAGCAGCGCTGCATTATACTCACCAGTCCACCGCATCTTTCGACTCAGCGCTACCTCCATCATTTTCTTCGTCGAAACCCAGCACCTGGGGGGAAAACAAAAGGAATAACAAGGTGAGCCGAGAAAACCGACAAAGACAATCTCTTTGCCACCATAGGCTTACCTGCTTTACCACCGGAGGTATTATCCTTTAATTCGCTGCATCTTCCTATGCCGCACCTATAAAGGGAGAGAAAACGGCAAGTTAAAGTCATGCAACTTTTACCGGACAGTGTTTGGTAATAGACTCTTACCTGAATGCCATCAGCTGCCTCCAGGCAATATTCTTTTGGACCCAGCTGCAACCTAACGAGGGAATGGAACAAGAGTGAACATCGGACATATTGAACTCTTTGAACTTTATAGACACTGGATTCAATATTCCTCCGGAACTCCTCCAGTACCTTCAACCCAGTGAAGTAACTGGTATCTACGCACCCCTGCATGCCATGCAGGATGGAGAGCTCATCATTTAAAAACATAAGGTGAGGTTACCAAGAGGGGATATCGGAGGTGATTAGTGGGGAGAATGAGAACTGTTGGGGGGCCATCACTAAAGTCCACGGGTGGCTAAATCCCTTTCTCCACTTGCAGGAGAATACTTCTACGAGTCCAGCAGACAAGATTAGGCGGGCCAGTCCAGACTGTCATCTCTTCACTACGCATCACGTTGGTGGAGACCGCAGCTGTCCGGGTCCGATCGACGCCCCGGAGGGAACCAGGTGAGCGTAACAGCTAATATAAACCATGAGCTTAATCAATGTAACAACATTTTCTGAGTTTGCACATAGATGGGCTTGCTGGACAAATGCGTTTTAAGATTTCATTTGGAAAAAAAAGATTTTCTTTTCCCAAACTGGCCAAAATCCAGTTAAAGTGGACCAGGCCTCGTAAACATTGCATACACTTGACCTACATGTCATGGCACTATCTTCATCCTTGGTAATCATAGAGCGACCACAAGCAGTGATGTCAACACTTACTGTTGTTGCTGGCAAACCAGTGCTGGCTTCCCCTCCTCTTCCTCCGCTGACTAATTGTAAGATTACTTTTCTCTCCCAACCAGCATTTTGAAGTGTACTTCTGGCATTACTCAGAGCCTGAGGATGGGTAAATCTCAGATGCTGATGATAAGAGATAAGACCGTAAGAGATCTTTTTATGAATCGAAGAACTGTTCTCATCACCAATATAGAGAAGCCAGCAGGAGACTCTCTGTAATAAAGTTCTGGCATGGTTTTGCCAGAGAACAGTTCCAGCGGTTATCAGCATGTCTACCCTGAAGGTCCTATGCAGGTTTGAACTGGATGACTGGTGCTCCCAGAAGAACAGGGACTGTGTCCTGGTGGGATGAGGACAAGTCACCTGCCACTATTTTTGAGTATGTGTCATTTGCCAAACGGCTCTTTGTCCTTGACACTGGTAGTTGACTTGAAGGAAGATTAATAGATCTTATTCTGGAATAGTTATGTTTGTATTGCTTTTAGGATTATTTGTAAACCTTAGCTGCTTTTGTTTTCTGATTTTACTTTGCCCATGCACTCTCTTAGGATTTGTGTTATGTTTGCTCTGAGGCCTTGGGCGAGCAGTGCTACATACACAATTAAATAAATAAGTACAGTTGTGCCTGTGTTTTTGGCACGGGGGGGGGGTGTCTGTCTGTCTGTCTGTCTGTCCGTCCCCGACCATCTGTTCCTCAGGAAACTGCTCTGATGTCTGCCCCCAGCTTTGCCTTTGACCACAACATAGGTCCTGATAGCCAGCCTTCTTCAATGTGCATTCCAAAGCAGAGAAGAGTTTATTTATTTATTGTGCATTTGTAAGGTGCTTATACATCAAGTAAATTGTGTTTCAAAGTGCCCACAGGGCAACAGGGAGGGAACATGGAAGTGAAGCAAATATAACAATGAAAGATGGAGGCGGACCTACTAGGCCTTGTGAGCATTCAGAGCATGCAAGTGCAGAGAGAGAGAAGGGATGAGTGGGTGGAGGATATGTTCTTGGAGTAGCAAGATGGACACATAGCTCAAGTTAACTCGGGCCTGTTATGTGCAGCCCATAAAGCTGCTGCTCTCATGTGTTTTCCTTTAGTCCCACGTTTATTGCAGCTTACCAAATGTTTGAGGTGGCACTGTAGTTAAATCCATACATCAAAAAGCAGGGCTGTATTGTACACGGATGTTATTTAATTATTTACTATACCTGGGGAGTGGGAAATTAGGCTTTCTGTTTTATTTTTTTCTTCAGCCCCATCTTCCTTAGTTTTGTGGTCTTGTCTCGGTTGTCCTCTACTAGGGTCTTTTTGTCTTTCATCACGGAGACCTAATAAATTAAATTGCACTGTGATTTCAATAAATATTTTTCACAATGTGTTGAGATGTGGTTCATTGCTCTGCCCAAAACTTGGATTTCAAGGTACAGAGAGTGGGCTTATGTGGGAATACTGTAAGTCGCACTGTGGAAACAAAACTATGAGCCAGGTTTTGCCAGGGTGTATTTACCTAAAGAGGAGGGGGTTTGAACGGAGGCAGAGGTACAGAGGAGCATTCTGCCTCATACCTCCAAGTTATTGTATCTGCAGAAGCAATTCCTTTCTATGCCGCTACTCAAGTGCTTGAAGACTTGTGTTTTATTACATAATATAAAGCCCCTTTCAAGCTTTGTGGCAGGAATGATGATCAAATGAGCTAAAGTAACATCTCCCTTCTAATAAATGTTTCACTGTTCCGGGTTGCCGTATTTGCAGACCGTCCTTCTGTTTGTCAGTGTCTATAACTGAGCTTAATTACTCACTTTCTCTTTGTGTCTTGTGAGGGTTCAGAAATGAGAGGAGGACACAATCCTGTAATATTTTCATTTTCAGATATTTTTATTAAAATAAAACAATTGGATAGAGGCTCTCAGTCCCTATTATAAGTTGATAAATCCAACAGAAAGTCTTTTCTAAGAATAAACCCTTGGATATAGAGTGTTATTCCCTTTCCCTGGATATTTAGGTAGGATAGCAAAAGTGTCCCCTTCAAACAGTTTCACAGTTTCTTAAGGATGGCAAAATTGTCCCTTTCAAACAACAATTCCTTTGGTTCTTTATACCAGGTTCAGGAAGTTCCTATGCAAACAAGGTTTCTTTGCACTGCGTTCACAAAATGATTTTATGCAGATGAGATGTTCCATATATAAGGTTCTCTTTAACCTCTTTGGTATCTTGGCGGATCACCTGATGTGCTCCTCCATCAGCAATCCTCCTGTGAGCTCTTCAGGTCTCTTGGTATACCCCTCTGCCAGGTATTTTGGTCTCCACATGAAAAGGTCTTTGTTCAACTTCACAACTTCGAATGCCTGGTATGTCTATCCACTAAGATATTTTCCATGCATTTTCCTAGAATCTCTGGTCTACTTTTCTACCATGTGTTTGCAAAGTAAGTACATTTTATTTCTGTGACTTTAGTGGACCTCCCGGTATACTCCCTTGCCAGGAATCCTTTAGTAGGTTGTCAGACCCTCTTTTATACTCTCCTGCTAGTTATCCTCCCATAATTCTAAAGTTCTTTTTTTAACTTAAAAATGCCAGGTATTTCTTTATTACAAGGGCTTCCTTTCACTAACTTCTTACATCCCCTGGAATACTCACCTGCCAAGTACTTGCCACAATGTCTTATACTTCCATATACTTTGAGTGGATTGCCTGGTATATTTCCCTGCCAGATATCCCTTTCTGGGGTCTTGCCAATCCCCTGGTATACTTCTCCGCCAGGTATCTTCCCCTAAATGTTCACTGCCTGATGTGTTCCTTTCACCAGGACTTCTTCTCTGTTTCACTGGTCTTTAGTATAGCACAGTTGTATTACATCACTGTGCTTCTACTTTATTGGCTTGAGGTACTATTTGTTCGAACTTTCCCTACATTGACATTGCATACATAGGACTTGTTCAAGTTCTGCCTTTTAACATTTCATTAGTATTTATTTGCTTAGGGTAACACTTGTTCCAACTTTCCCCACATTGACATCTCATATGTGGGACTTGTTCAAGTTCTGTCTTTGTACTTTATTTGGTCAGTATTCAAATGTTCATATTTGCTTACATGCCTGTCGGTACACCCTGGGTTCCCCAATGGCTCTGGGCAGACTCACCGGTGTTTTGCAGCATTCCTGACCCGTGACACCTTTCTGCGATGAAGTTTCCTCTCTGGGACGGCCTCCCTCTCACTGCAGACCTTCCTCAAGCATTCACAGCAGCTCCACGCTCACCCACCAGCTTCTCTCCGTGGTAGGGGCCGAAGACTGCTGCTTCTTAGCACGATCATGTCTCTGGTAGCTCTGCTTCTGCTCCCGGTACTCCTATGGTCCTCTAACGATACCTGCTGTGTCTCTCCTGGCCTACTGCCATGCTGGTATGTACCACTTGTAGTTACGAGTGGCTGTCTGAAAGTGCCTGCCTTCTCCAGCACGGTCCTTTCCCGTACTGCTTCCTTCTCCGGCCATGCCTTCTTCTTTAGTGCGGATACCATTTTTAAATGTCCTGCGCGCTCGTGCTTCACCAAAACAACTAGCCTGCATGTTCAACGTTGTGTTTCTTTCAATCAGCATCAACCTCTTCTTCCTCTTTCTCATCACAGTACTTGAGGCTTTCCATAGCATTTCTAGGATTTCTAAAGTGATATTGTTTAGGACTTAGAAAAACATAAGAAACAGGAGATTTTAGTGTGTTGTGTGTCTGAGGTATGAATGGTATTTTACCTAGAGGGGTTTGCAGGAAGATGTTTCTGGGTTTTAAAACGGGAGGGATTTGTATGGTGACAACAAGCCATCCAGAATTTAGGAATGATGAGATTCCCCTCGCTAGAAGGGGAAGAATACTTCATCTCTCCTGATGGGGGCTCCACATTCCCCCGACAGCTGTCTCCTCCCATATTATCCTCCATCATAGTACCACCTGCAGGGTCAGGATCAGGTAGCGGCTGTTGTCCCCTGGCCACATGGGAGGTGATCCTTGCCGGACAATCAGTGATGACTCTACAGGATTCATCACAGTCTGTTCACAACAACCCTATAACTGGGTGCAGGCACAGGCAGCATGTTGCAAGGCACTTGACAAGACAGGCAACGGTCACCCACTTAATCAGCATTGTAGAAATGTGCAATTTTTCAACTGAGAGGAGACGTAGGCCGATGGGCTGCAGTTTGCAATGCAGTCTATAGAATGCCAGATTTATACATTAGAGTCCTGGAGCTACAAAATATTATGCCCTTTAAGAATACATTTGTAGGATCAGACATTCTCATTTTTCTGAGCCAACAAGACAAGTTTGCAGTGCACACAGTCATCCTCACTGTTCTGAAACATGGTCTGTTAATAGGGGGCATAGTAACGAGGTGTCAAGCCTTTTGCTATGTGGCATTGTATTGGGTGAATGTCCTTCTCATTGCTGTGATCAGTGATAAGTGTGAGAGTGACTTTATCTTTAGGTTTACTTATTTATTAGGCGCTCATTTCAAGGGGCACTATGGCTCAAAGCAAACCTCCTTGATGCCCTTTGTGTCTCCTCTCTTGTAAAGGCCATGTTAATTATGTTACAACGCGTGCTAGAGATGTTAGATGTGTATGCTTTCTTTCAGCATGGACATATCTTGTTAAGTCACCTAATATTCCATGATTGTAAAGCACATTTTTTTTGTCACCGGTATCTATAATTATTGTATCATAATACGTAGGCTTAGTGAACTATCATAAGATTAGAAACCCAAAATTAATTTACAAATTAGATGTGTTCACTTGTTACATTAATTTGATCATTCTTTCTAACTTAATAGCCAGCCGAGCAAGCAGCAATTTGCAACCATGATCAGAAATAATAATATTACCTATCTTTAATAGCCTCATTTTCTTTAGGTTATTCTAATTTGTTTTCCAACTTGGCCATTGACAGAGAACATTACCATGTTGAGTCACTGCAGATGCCAGCCTAACCTGTTGCACTGGGGCCAGCTGAAAGGTCTTTACCCTCTGAGGGTTGATTGTGGCCTGTTTGAAGTATGCAGGCTGTATCAGCAGCAGTCCATAGTGCCCAGCTCTACCAGGACACAAATGTCCTCTTTGCACCCTTATTGCCAATCTCAGCAGAGTGGCTCGTGCAAGAATGGGCTTGTTGAAGAAGCAATGAGGGGATGTCTGAACGGATCCTCACATTTCTGTGCCATGTAGTCAACACTGTGACTTCTTTTTCCAGGGTATATTAGTCCAGCAAATGTCAACTGTTTCGCAATACCTTCCACCAGTAGAGGAGAGGACATAAATGTCACAATGCATGGGTAGCATGTTGTAGGTACTCATTGAGCCTGTGTCAGGGTGGTGTTGGTAGTCACATGTCTGGGCAGGAAGCTTCAGGTAGTCACAGCATCACTAGGGCAAGTTGACAGACTGGCTTGGTGCTACCATCCTGGACATGCTTTCTTACAGTGACATGGCATTTTTTACTGTCAAATCCAACAGGAGTACGTTCTTATATGGTAATACTTGCATCTTCCTGCATATATACTGAATGTACATGTACGGGCGCAGCCAGCATGAAAATTGTTTTTTTATTATTTATAGTGCACGCCAGACCCGAAGGTATCGGGGCGCAGAAGGAACTACAAGTACATTATCAGCTTGGTTACAGTGCTGTATAAATACATACAGGTTCAAGACACAGTACACGGCATTTATAATATATACAGTGTGTAAAAACAATATACATGTTCGGATACAAAGCAAAGGTTTTGGGGTAAGTAAGGGGAGGAAAGGTCTAAAGTATGTACAGGGTGGGGGAGGAAGTTTATTGGTCGTTTTCTTTAATCCATTTCGTGATATTAAGTCTGAAGTGTGGGTAAGTTTGATCTGTTCTTAGAGTTGGTGGTAAGGCGTTCCAAAGCTGGGCGGCCTTGGCTGGAAAACTGCAACTCCCAGTTTTAGAGTGTTTAAATCTGGCTATTGTGAGCAGGTTGACGTTAGCACTTCTGGTTGGGCGATTAGATGATTGTCTGTGGAATCTATCTATAAGGTATCATTGGGCAGAGTTGTTAAGACATTTGTATGTGAGAGAGACCGTTTTTAGAAGGATTTTGTCATTAGTGGGGAGCCAATTGTTAGATCTCCTTATCTCCGAAATGTGGGATATTTTAGATATGCCTAACGCTGCTCTCAAGGCGTTGTTTTGTAGGATTTGGATTTTGTTGGTGATTTGCTTGTTGGCCCCCAGATATATGGCGTTACAATAGTCTAGTTTTGAGAGACTTAGTGCTCTTAATAGGGTGAAACAGCTGTGTGTGTAGAGAAAGGGCTTTGCAGCTCTAATTAGCTTGCAGGTAAAGGCCGTTGCAGAGGCCATGGCGTTGACCTGTTTGGTGAAGGAGAGTGTGGCGTCAAGGTAGAAGCCTAATGTTTTTAACTTCTTTAGCAACTTTAATAGGTATGCCATCGATGTTGAAGCTTGAGTATTTGAGACCTAGTTTGTTTAGATTAGGGGTGGTGCCGAGGATAATGAGTTCAGTCTTATCATCATTCAGGCATAGACCGTGAGTGGCCATCCATGCCTGGATGATGAGGTACACTTGTTCACCAAGACCAAATCCTTGTCATAATCTCTAATCAACGGTAAGAAGATCTGGGTATCATCCGCATAGTTTGTGTAGGTTATACCAAGATCATTGAAAAGGGGGTTCATGAATATGTTGTAAATTGTGGGTGAGACACAAGAACCCTGCGGCACCCTGCAGGTGATGGGTATCGGGTCGGCATATGCAGAGGGTGAGAAGACCTGCATCATTCTATTAAGTAAAGATTGTATCCAGCCTATTGCTTCCTGCGAGAAGTGTGCAGCTGTGTCCAGATGGTTGCAGGGGACTACCAAGTCGAACGCAGCTGATAGGTCAAGCAGGAGTAGCAAGGCGGTCTTTCCATTGTCCCTGAGTGCGTCAATTTTAGCCTTAAGGTCTGTCAATGCTGTTTCAGTATCGTGTTGGGGCCTGAAGCCGGACTGGCGGACCCTCAGGAGATGGTTATGTTCGAGATATTTTTTAATTTGGAGGTATGCGACCTGATCTAGTATTTTCAGCAGGAAGGGGCCTGTGGTGATGGGTCTGCAATTAGTGGGAATGGAGGGGTCTAGCAATTGTTTTTAAGGAGTGGGAGTACCCATGATTCCTTGAGGTTACTGGGGATATTGAAAGAAATGTTCTTGCATTCTGTGGATCTTTTCTTAAATTTGCCGTTTTCTCATTGCCACGTTTTATTACTTGAGACCGTTTTGAAATGCAACAATGGCCATTTCTCAGTGTGCCGTATTTCCCTTATGAAGAAAAATAGATATAAACAATTATACAAATAGCAACTTAGTGAGTGGACAAACATGCAGTTCAATTTATATTCAAAGCAATAGGGTGGAACATGCTGCACTTGCCTAGCTCTGGCCCTGTCCCTACCCACCCTGTGCTGCCTGTTGCTTTTCTTCTCCACCCTCATGGCCCCCCACCATTGTAATGCACCTCCCAAAACTAAATTCATAAATAATGTGCAGGGTTTTAAGATGGCCCTAAAAATCACATTTTATCACTTGAAGGAGCTCCTCGGGCCAACAGCAATCATTTCTCCTCACCTCCACACCCCATGATCATCTTCCCTGCTCTCAAATGTACCGAAATGCAATCAACGGTATGTAAGGTTTCAGTGAATTAATTTACTGTGGCGAGTTAGAGGAACTCCCTTTCCTTTCATATAAGGGGGGCAAGCCTGAGGGGGCTGGGATGGGCCAGCCGCTACCTGAGGAGCCTCTCGGCGGGTGGATGGACCAGTTTTTCCCTGGGTTCATCCCGCATCCATACATCCTCTTTTGAACCCTCTTCTCCCCACACCTGCAATTATTAGAAAATGAGAAGCCCTGGGATTTAAAGAAAATAGACAATCAACAGGAGGATTTCCCAAATAGGGGACGTTTAGTGAAACAAACATGTGTTGTAAACAGTCAACATTCAGTAGAACAAACATTCTTACCAAACAGTAAAGGTTCAGTGTAACAGACGTGTCCTGAACGATCAATGAAACCGGGATATCTTTCAGATTGTGAGGATCGAGGAAATCCACATATCTGAACCGGGATGGAACAGTGGAATGCACATGTTCCCTGAACTGTGAGCGTTCAATGACTCATGTGTACCTTCACAATTTAAGGGCGACGAGGAGGGGGTGGGGACACCAGCTTTCCCCAAAGACTCTGACTACCACAGAAAACAGCAAGGTCACAAGCAAAGACAGTAAGTCTTCCAGGATGGTGCTGTGGTCCCAACACCTCGTTTAAAGTCTCTGTACAAATAATTAAGAGCAGTAAACCCAATGATCACTTACCCAATATGAAGGGGACAACAATAATTTTAAACCCATTAAGACCACATTGAAGAGATGACTAATCAAGAAACCCTAAAAAGGCCAATATTGGGAAAGACCAATCCGAGTTGCCTTACACAGAGAAACCTTAGTCCAGGTACACAGAATAGGCTGGGAGAACTATTATTAAGGGAGACAAGTTGGTAGAGAGCAGATGTGCTGTTCACTGCACATTGGTGAACAAAGGAGACTGCTACCTGGACCGAGAGGGGGCCCTCGACTGTTAGCAGTAGAGCAGACACCCTGCCCAATAGCATGTAAAGATAAGCGAGCGTGGCTGTGGAGAGGCCTGATAAAACGGTTGAAGGTGAACTCTGGGCTGTGGAGAGGGCTAAAAAATCTGGAAACCATGAACAAAAAGCCACGGAAAGGCCTCAGGGAATTGTGAAGGAGCAAACCGAATTGAGAGCCAGAGGCCCAGGAGGTACCTACAGAATGTGGAAACAAAATAACGATCTTACTAGGCCATGTGTCATTCAGATTGCGCACGTGCAGGGAAGAGGGAAGGGGAGAAGTGCCAGGGGGGGAGCGGAAGGGGGAAGTGCAGTAGCGCTCTAGCGAGGCCAGAAGGAAGTGGTGTACAGCAGAAGAATATGGGTGGAAGACCAGAAATGTGAGTACCACTGGAAAAACCTTCCAGGAGAGGAGCTTGTATTTTGCTGTAGATTAGGAAAGGCTGAACATTTATAGAGGAGGTTTAAAAACAATTCTGTTGGCCAGACTTTGACATTTTATTTGAAAGCATATGGGTAGCTAGCAGGCTCAAGTACTTGGTAATAGGCTGAGACATGTCTGTTGGTCATCACCTTTGGGCTTGATTTATTAGAATAGGGAGTTCCTAGAGGGACAGAGACTCGCAAAATTAGGTTTGAGATTTTTATGTTAGCAGTACTTCATATCGCAAGGTGCTGGGAGCTCCCAGAAGACACCACCTTGTGTTATCTCATCCCTGACAGTGTTTTACAGAGTTATTGATAGATCATGTCAATAGTCTCCATAGGCGTCTCAATAATCCGTACCCTAAAACCTCATCTAGTGATAAAGACCCTTTAACTCGACTTCTGATTTTGTTCTGTCTTTGCGTCAACCTTTGTAACAGCTCTTGCTAAACATGGCCCAAATGTTAGTATGCGTTGTCTCCTCTTCATGGCCCCACTTCCTCCTTCACCAGTTGGTTGGCGGTTCATCTGCATTATCTCCATGTCCACTCTTCCTCATCCCAGTGCTTACTTCGTGAGGCCCCCACCTCTGACACAGGACTTTATTTTATTTCTTTTAATCCTTATAACTCTTCCCCCATAACCACGTCATTTAGTTTGAATTTTTCCTGCCTCCGGCACGTTGGACTTTTTTACGATTGCCAATATATGACGGGTGTGACTGCTGCTGCAGCAGACGTTTGTGTACCGAATTCCTTGTTTGTCTGTCCACCAGGAGCCAGGCGATGGACTTGGGAGCGACCCGGGAGCGAGGTGGAGTGGAGTGGAGTGCAGTGGAGTGGCAGAGCGGTGCCATGGTGGGGGGGCGCCTCACAAGACGTCCACCACTTAGTACTCTGACCTTTCGGTAAACTGTGCTCCCCTTACACGCCGAGTCAAACTATTTAAAAAAACATAGTTACTTGGAGCACAAGCTTCATTTTTTCTTTTCTTTGGGGATGTCCTCCTAATATTGCTGCTGGGGGCTGCCAGCGAGTCTTGCTGGTTTTCCTGACAGCCAGCTGCAACGAAAAGCTGGCTGCAACTGCGGCCCGTAACTCATATCAAACACGCCAAAAAGAAAGTTTAATCTGCCTTTTACTTTTGGGGTCGGACATACGGCTCGGAGACTGTGGGGCTGATCACCCTTTCATCTGACCCGCCGTCATCTATTACTAGATCTTTCAGAAAGC
Organism: Ambystoma mexicanum; assembly: GCF_040938575.1. Lineage (NCBI taxonomy): Eukaryota > Metazoa > Chordata > Amphibia > Caudata > Ambystomatidae > Ambystoma > Ambystoma mexicanum. The sequence goes on from NC_090922.1 coordinate 124,084,947, forward strand.
AATGTTCAATTTAGAGAGAAACCTCTGGTTCTGAGGCTGTGGGGTTTAATAACCCTTTGATCCGTTCTGCCAGGATTCCTCTCTACAACGCCAAGCCTAAAGCTCAGCATATTCACTAAACCGTGAAAGATACTACGAAAAACAGAAATTCAGCAAGGCCAGTAAATGATTGTGCTGTGCTGCCTACTCTGTAAATAAACAAGGACATTTTATACGTTAGGGACGACAGTTCTACTATATTCTTATAAGTCAGTAGAATTCTGTAATCTACACCAATTTAATAATCACTGCTCTAATAGACTTCTTATTAAGGTTCTGAAAACCAAGTATGCTTCCAAGATGCAATCTAAGAAGTGGCCCTGGAACAGTCGACCCAAGAGTCCCTGGTTGGAAGGTCTGCCTTGTTGGCATATCTTGCAGGCTAGAACTCCAGCAACAATTGCATCTGCAACCAAGCGTGCCGGCAGGAAAAACCATTGCTACTCGAGCGCAATTGCACAATGTAGATAAAGATTCTACATTTCACACAGGCTCAAGAGAAGAGACGTCCATGCAGGATGGGCAGTGGGCAGCCATCAAAGACTTTACCCTCACAGCGACAAACATGAAGGGATCAATTAAACACTATTTCCCAAGTAAAAGGTATGGGAGGCTGACAAATTCTCCTATAAATTTGCACTAAAGTCTGGCAATTGTACAGAGAAATACTAATGGAGGGGAGGAAAACAAGCAGGTACCTGCAGTATTGGATCCTCCCTCTAGGCTGATGTTATCACCGATCTCTCCAAACAGCACCCATAATCCTAAATCAAGCCAGAAAACGACAGAACAACTGAGAAGTAATTAATCTCTTCCCAAGTCCATCGGCCACCAAAATGATAGGGATTTCAGTCCCTTGTAAGGGAGACGTGACCTTCCCTTGCGAGTAAAGCAACACTGGTTGGCTTAAATTTCGTTTTAAACTCCCTCGTCAAAGCGTTTGAAAATATCAAAGGTGATGTATAGATGCACACGGATATCCTAATGGAAATGTTTAAAGACATTGATCAGTTTGACTCAATAATAGTGGCCCTGAGAAACGCAATCAACAACACAGTTTCACCAATACTACAGTCCATCACACAAGCTATGACACTACAAAAAGAAGAGACACAACACCTGAAAGGCGCACTAAGGGATTTAAAAACAGAAAGTTCCGAAGTTAAACATCTACTTACGGATTTCTTACAACAACAAAAAAGAATCAATTCATGATACAGGAACAACAATCAACAGGAACCTCGCTAGAGGTTAATATACCTCTTCCACCCCTAACAATTGACTACCCCTCTACATTTGAGGATACTCCTCTTTCCCAGTCAATCCTGGATGAATTCTGCCGTCTGGCCCAGTTGGTGGACACTATTCCAGAGAGCATACCTTCCATTCCAGAGGAAAATTCCATCCAACAAGGGCCTGAAGAGAACGTAGAGTTGTAGGAATGGAAGGATGGCTCGAAACAAACTTATCAGCGCAGAAGATGATTGAGAAAAAAGAATTGCGGAAGAAAACATAAAGTATCTGAGTCACTGAACCCCAAAGGGAAAAAGTCAAAAAACAGAAAGATCGAAAACCTGGGGAGCAGCAAGACGAATAATTTTATAAAAGCCTTAACTAACCCAGTGGCAAATTCTAAAATCCAGGAGAAGAAAGGAAAGGACTGCCATACATCTACAGACCGCTAATCTGGGCCGCAAAAGCCAATACAGGAAAAAAGAAAGGTCCTTAAGGAGAAACACCTACCATAAAGCAAAGAATTAAGAATCACATCAATAACTATAGGCATACAAACTGATCTACCATCAAATAACCCCAAAAAGGGAGTTATCAAGTTCCGGAAGCTGGGACTACATAATCAAATGGAAGTAAACAAATGAAGTGGGCGCCGATCTTTCTTTTAAAGAAAGAATCCCCAAAAGTGTCAACTCAAGTTCAAGAACCAACTCTAAAAATGGCACCAATTTTCTGTAAGCTACAAAAAAAGACCTCCAACATGCCCACGGAGCCCTGCTCAATAGAAGACACTGAAGCAAGACCGGCAGTGGCTGTTATAGAAGTCAAAAACATACCTCCTCCGCCAGCGCTAATCAGTATAGTGGGCCAGAAAATAGAGACCCATAGACAGGAGGAAATACCAACCGGTTTAAAAGATCACAAAGACCCCGATAGCATACAGGAGGAGCAGGTGTCTTTTGCTATTCCGAAATTATGGTTCACCTGCAACAAACATAAATTCAGCCAAAGTTCTTGAACAGAGGAGAGATACTGTCAATAATTAAAGTTCCAGCCCTATTCCTCTTTTTGACGAGAGATATAGAATATACTAAGTTCCCTAATTCCTGTAAGATTCATTTGGCTGAGGTGGGGTTGACTTCGAGAGCGGGGGCCAGAGCAATTGTCTCTTGGGAAAAAAACGGCTTGCTGGTGCACGAATCCCTGCCAGGGGTAAATGAGGAACAAGTGCCCACTCTAAAGGGAAAGGCAGCTCAAGGAAAGGCTGGTCGTCTACAGGGAGACCCCCCTCCAGAAAATGGCTCAGATCACGCCGTCCTACTATCTTTAATTCCAGACATTATCACACAAATTTGCTCAAAGTTAGGCACAGGTCAGACTGTACTTTAGCAAGGACCAGATTAAAATAACAAGCTGGAATACAAGGGGGATCCAGTACTTTCAGAAATGTGAAGACCAAATTGGAAGTTTTTGGGGGCAATGACTTGATCCTTTTCCAAGAAACCTGGTTAATGCATGCACCAGAACTAGAAGGCTTCACAATGGTGAGTCAAGCAGCAACAACGATGGGAAGGGTAGACCAAAAGGGGATCCTTATGGCCTGTAGATTTTTTTTTAAACAAGTCCAAAGAATACCAAGCAATCAGGACGGCATCTTAGCTGTAAAATTGGAGGTACCATCAACTGCAGGCATGAAAGAACTGCTGGTGATCAACCTATATTGGAATCCCACATGTACAGAACTCTCGGTCTACCAAGACTCGTTGGGTGAACCTCTCACATATATCAAAGCCACTTACCCGGATTCATATATACTGGTCGCAGGGGATCTGAATTCTCAGTGTGTTCCATACAATCCAGGATGTCATTTGTACCAAGCAAGAACAATAAGTGCAAATGGTATAAAATGGTGCTCTTTCTTTAAAGAATGGGACTTAAGGCTCCTGAATGGTAATATAGAGGGAGATGTGCCTCCAGCAAATACCTGGTTACGCTGGAACATCAGATCCACTCTGGATTACATTGTTGTATCTCCCAATGTATTCCATTTGTGCAAGTAGCTAGAAGTGAGTGATTCTAATCTCAGTGATCACTGCAAGCTACAGGCTTCATTTTTCTGGAATTCTAAACTAAAAGCAGCAGTATGGCAAAATAGTCTACAGGTGAACAATCAAAGGAACAGAGTTTCGAAATATAGAACGGAAGGCCATTGGTTGAACAAGGAACTCATACATAGTGCTACAGCTTCAGGTCCAGAATTCTGGGAAGGAAACTCACCCGCAGCATTTTCATAATTTTCTTCGGACAATAGATGAACCTCAAATTACACTTCTTCAAAAAAAGAAAATTCACATAAACATGCATTTGATGAAGATTCCAGGAGGAAAAAAGCGTGAAACCCACCGCTCCATTGCAATAGCAAAGAAAGAAATACTGGATAGCTCCACCCTATGGAAAGAAATAAAACGTATTAAAAATTCTAATAAAAACTGGTCCAGACAGCGGCGCTTCAAAAGCCTGCAGCAGGATGGAGAATCCATGTTAAGAACATTATCAGATAACTAGTCCTGCAACTTCTGGTCCCTGATAAATTCTCAAGATCAAGAGGCGATCCAAAGAAACTGCGTGCCAGAATTTGAATGGATTAACCATTTTTTCAGAAAAATATTTGAAGTCAGATAAGGGCCCCTTGTTCATCCCTTCAGACTCCTCATGGGCATTTGAAATCCCAGAGGAGGAAGTGCTCGAGTTAATTAATAAGTCATCTTCATCCAGAGCCGCAGGACCAAGTGGACTCACCTATTAGGTTCTAAAAGCAAATCCAGAATTGTGGGCGAGAATATTGTGTCAACTCTTCTGTGAAATTTTGAGGACTAAAATCATTCCACAATCTTGGAAGACTGCTCTAATAATACCGATTTATAAAAGGGGCGACCGAAAAGATCCAAGTAATTATAGGCCCATTACATTGCTGGATATTGAGAGTAAGATCTTTGCTGGACTCCTATTGAAAGAACTGGAGAAATGGGCTAAAGTGAAGAATATAATACCAAAACAACAGACTGGCTTTAGAAGGGGTCACTCACGGGCCTGAATGGTATTACTCTGGCAACTATTTGCTATGGGAAAGTAACATCAAAACCACCAAAGACATTTGCAGCCTTCATTGATCTATCCAGTGCTTTCGATTTAGTCGACAGAGAGAGACTCTGGCTCAAGCTCACCGCAAAGGACGCCAATAGGCCTTTAATAAACATCCTAACAGCTCTTCATGATAATAACACAGCGGTTGTAAGGCTGAACTGTGAAGGCATTCTGTCGGACGAAATCCAGGTGAAAAGAGGAGTAAGACAAGGTTGCATGGTGGCCCCATTTCTCTTTGATTTCTATCTTGCCGATTTTTGTGAGGAAGTAGATTCAGCAGGTCTAGCAAGCGTGAAAGTGGGCAGGAAGCAATTAAATGGCTCATGTATGCAGACGACATTGTGCTCATAGATAGAACACCTGTGGGTCTTCAAAGGATGTTGTCTGCCCTCGAAATCTACATGAAAAAAACTACATAATGGTCAATCCAGATAAATCAAAAATAGTCGTCTTCGGAGGTAGCGGAAATGCTGATAGATTCCCTTAGAAGATAGATGGCCATATCATCCCTGTGGTAGATGAAATCAAGTACTTAGGATACACACTGTTGTCACAAATTGCTGGTTTGTCAGAAATGTCCAAATCACTTTCGACTTCAGTTTCCTCCCCTTCCTCCTCACCTGAAGATAATATCCTGGAGGACTTCTTTCTTCTTTCCTTGATTAACGATTTCTTTTTTAGTAGGTATGGTCTCGCACGGAATGACTCCACCCTGATTGCAGAAGTATTCCGGGAACCAAGGGCCCCAGGACCGTGACAGCCAAAAAAGGGAAAAAGCCACCCGGGCAAAACAAAATGAATCCTCTGGCTGCGGAAGGATCCTCGGAACGGACACTGAAGATCCAGATGGAGAGTCGATCGGAGCGGAGTATCCTGGAAGGCATCCGACGGGGCTCCGATCAAGTAAAGAAGCCAAAGGAGAACCAGGAGAAGAGAGGTAGGTGAACCAGGGATCAATGATGCAGACAGGAGGCAGAGCGAGAGACAAAGAAGCAGGGAGGAAAGGGGGAAGGAGACGGAAGAAAGCAGTGCTTAGCAAAGCCAAGGGAAATAACAGAAGCATAGCAACAAAGGGAGAGAACAAAACTCAGTTGAAACGCGAGGAGCCGGCGGCTACTGTGCACAGATAAACAGTGGGCAGCCATATTGGAAAAAGACTAGACCGCTGCTTCCAAGCGTATCAAACGTGACGGAACAGTTAATGGCGGCTCATTTTCCATCTGTCCCAATGTCTGTGAAAAAGGGGCGCATGACAACTGTACGCAAAACCAAGAAGGGCACACATACTATCTGATATCACATGTGCGACTAAACAGCTAACAGCGCAACTGCAAAGAATTGTTGGTCAATACTGTAAATTCTCATTGCTGCCAGCATTGAGATATTATAAAGCAAAGATCATCCCAACTCTTTTATGTGGAATAGAGGCCAAACCTCTGGCCTGGGAATTGGGCTGGGATAAAATTGAAGGTTCAATTTGGAAAAAAATCTTAAATCTCCCCCAAAGCTTACCAATTTCTCACCTTCGTTTTGAGTTGGCTCTCAAATCTTTAAAATCACAAATGGACTGGAAATTGCTTTCTTTATACAGACGTATTATAGATCCCTTACGAAATTCATTGTATGAAGATCTCAAAAAGCACTTGGAACAGCATTTGCCAGTCCTGCTCAACCTTACAAACGTGGTAAAAGAGATTTTAACAAATTGCGATAGCGATGAAGATCTTTTGGTCTCAAACCCGATGAAGACAAAGAAACAGATGGAAACAGGAAATGAGAGCATCATCCCCCTCAAACTCTTTATCCTTATCTGAAAAAAATTGGGTTTTTCACCGAGCTATCTAATAAAATTTCCAGATCGCAAAATAAGACACAATTTTCTCCAGAATGCAGCTCAATTTAGTTCACACAGGAGCTGTTCAAGTTACAAGGGGTCAAGAAAAAAGCGGTAGACCTTTATGCATGGGCTGCAGAGACATAAAACACCAGACACTAGAGCATCTTCTGAAACACTGACAAGGCACTTTAAATGCCAGACAAAACATTTGGGCAAATTTGTCTCTAATTCAGTTCTAGAGACAGGTCTTTCATGACTGATGTTCTGGAATAGATTGATCACTGGGCAAGAGACGGCATTGACGATAAATGTAATCAGAGTAATTGTAGATATGGAATTAATTTTACCAAAACATTGTTAATATTTATATAGACATGTTTATCTGTAGTTTCTTAAATTTAAAAAGAATCGTATGAATTGATTTGTCAATAATTGCAAGATTTTTTCTCTTTTATATTTTCCAATACTTTCTCTTTTTGTGAAAAATCAAATTTTGATTATAACACTATATAAAACATTTTTTTAAAAAAAGATTGCTGGCCCCCTGGTGGGGCTATGTGGCGGGGCCTTCGGCTCCCTCTGGTACGGCAATGCTCCCGGGCTCCTTGCCCGGTTTGTGCGGGGCTGTGGCCAGCGCAGGGCATCATGTCCTGAGTCCTTGGTAGAAACGGGCCCGGGTTACGGTAAGCAGTTTGGGGGATGTTTCTACTGCCGGTGTGGCCGTGCTTTCACGGGCGGCTGTGCGTGGCTTATCGGCTCCCTTTTTTGATCTCTCTCGACGTTGATCCGGAGGCAGGTGGGCTCCGCCCCTGGTACTGCAAGCAGTGCTTCCATGGGAATTAACTTGTGGTTTATACCTTTTGGTTGTTGTTCTTTCTGGCCTCTATTTGAATGTGGGAGTGGCAAGTTGGCATTTGGTTGTATGTGGAGCCTTGGTAGTGAAGCTGGCATCCTTTGGTCACTGTTCTTGAAAATACTCGACATGGGTAAACATTCTTCAAAGAGCAGGCATCTAGTCCTCCTCTTCACCTAAGTTATACAGAAGGAGAAACAAGAAGGCTAAGTGTATTTCCCTGACCAGAAAGGAGTTAAAGAAGCTACTTAAGCATCATGGAGGGAGTCGCGCCCATGCACATGGACACAAGTGCCGGCGTCTGTCTTCCTCATTCTCCTCTTCTTCTGGCACTGTGTCCTTGGCCTCTTCATGTTCCTTGTCAGCTGATGCAGAAGGGATGTATCTGGACAGAGAGGCAGTGGAGGAGGTGCTTGCTCAAGTTGGGGATTGCATGGGGTTTTCGGAGCCCCTGGTACCGATGGAGGGGGCTGACCCTTCTATTCGCCAGTATAGGCATACCCCTAGGATGGGGTTGCCATTGGTTTTGGATATTCAGGATCAAATCCTTCAGAAATGGTGTGACCCTGAGAAGATTGCAATGCCCCGCTTCATGTCCAAACTTTACCCATTAAAAGGGAGCAAGACTTTGCTGTCTGATCCAGTTGAAGTTGACGATATTCTCGCCAGCCTGGTGGGGCACTCCTCTGTCGGCCGAGGAGGCGGCTGTCAGGGACCCAGTGGACAGCCGGGTTAATTCCAGCCTTAAGAAGGTTCATGCGGGGGCACCTCTGGCCCTTAGGGCGGATATCTACGGTTCTGTCATGATCTCTGCTTCCAAAAGGTCAGGGTTTTCCCAACTCCCTTGGAAGCAGATCCATAACCCAGGTTCCGAGTGCCAACCAGTCCCAATTGGGACCTTTTGGACCCAGTCCTGGCGCCAGTGGCACCAGGCTCATAAATATGCCCAGTCCCAGCGCTGGAAGCGCCGGGCTCATAATGCTTGGGTGGACTTACCTGCAGCAGACCATGCTGCTTACTTGCCTGCCAGTTGAGCCTCTGATCCTCTTCTGTTTGGAACTACTTTTCCTGTTGGGTGGGGCAGGAGCCACTCCCTAGATTCAGAACACTGGAACTCTTCTGGAAAGCAGGAACTCTTTTCTTACCTAGGCGTGGCTGTGGAAGGAGACACCTAAGCACTACAGGAGGCTATTTAAACCACACCCGATGGATGAATCTTGCTTTGCGTTATTCTGCATCCTCTGCAGCAGAACGCTCATCGTGTCTTCTGCATCTGATCCTGGGCCTAAGGAAAAAGGCTTACCATCCTGAATCCAGTCTTCAGCAACACCTATAAAGACAAGAAAGAACAGGTTAGCATTACGGTCTTCAGTGACAGCTCTTCACTTACCTGGTCCATCGGCTGTCACCAACGCCTCGCGGTGCATTCCGGCATCTGAAAGACAAAGGCTTACCTACTCTTCGTGCGCTCCGGAGGTCTTCACACTGCATTCCGTCATCTGAAAGACAAAAGCTTACCAACTCTTCGCACGCTCCGGAGGCCTTGGGCGCTGCATCCCGCATCTGAAAGACAAAACAAGGTGCGTTTAAAGACATTGGGGAACTTTAATACTCACGTGCCATTACTCCTTTCCACATCTAACCCAGTGGGTATTCCGGCACCCTGCAGCCACTCCGAACTTGTACCTGCAAAATAGAAAGACAGTTAGAGCGCATCGTGAAGCAGGCAACAAGCGCTTACTTACGTGCTTACAGGCGCTTCTATTCATCACACGGGCTCCATCTTCAACTCACTTCAGCCTGTCATCCGCCATCGCCGGAACCCTGCAAAACAAGAAACATCATTACTAAAGACTTTAAAGACATTAGAGTTACTCGAAACTTACCGTTCGTGCAGTAAACAACGTACAGCAGTCCTTTGAAGTCAAGAAGCCTGCTCCCCTTATCCAGTGAAGAAACTGGTTACAGCACCCTGCCCCGAGGCAGATGGAGAGCATGGCGTTCACTTACCTAAGACATCTTACCCTTCAAGTCAGACATACAGTGCACAGAGGTCCAGCCCAAAGAGCCAGCCGTGTGTTGCACATGACCTTTGAAGATCCGGTATACGCCCAGTCAAGACCGGCGCCTCTACGGGAATCAGGTGAGCGTTACAGGTTCCTACACGGGTGAAATGGTGCCAAATGGTTTCAGAAAATTGAAGAAGGCTGTCAACAGAGGTTCTGATTATGCCCCTTTGCTATCGGACATGCAGAGACAAGTTGAACTTTTGTCCGATCTGGTTTTTGATGGGGTGGATGGTTCGGCCATGGGGGCTGGTGTGTCTGCCCGGTGGCATGTGCATCTGCGGGATTGGAAAACTGATGGTTCTCAGAAGGCTGCTGCCCTGAAACTTCCTTTCAGTGGGTCCAAACTGTTTGGGGATTCCCTTGAGGATAAGGTGCATAACGTTTTTAGGGCGGACAAACATGCTGACAAATTGCTATGCAAGCCTCCTTCGATGGCCAAGAAGTCTTCCCCTAGTGCTGGTGCGGTGACTCCTCTTCACATTCTGTTCAGAGAGCAACGGAGGGTCGGGGTCCTCCACGCTCCTCGTGTCCTGGTCCGGTACCTAAGTCTTGACGGTTTGGACATGCCGGTAGGTGGGTAGCTCCGGCAAGTTTTTTCTGGTGTGAGGACAGTGGTGCTCCTATTCCTGGGTTCTGGACACAGTTCTGAGGGGTTATCAAGTACATTTCCTGTCTCCACCTGTCCAGGATTGCATGGCTCGGATTGTGGTTCCCAGGTCACGGATCAAGAGGTTGGCTATGGAAACCGCTCTCTCCGAATTGTTGTTGAAGGCGGCTATCATGCCCGATCTTCTCCCTGTTCGGGGTCAGGGTTTCTACTCACGGGTGTTCCTGGTCCCCAAACCTTCGGGGAAGTATCGCCTAATTTTGGACCTCAAAGCCCTGAACTGCTTCATCTGGAAGGAACACTTCAAAATACAAACTTTGCAGAGCATTCTTCCAATGTTGTACAGGGGGATTGGATGGCATCTCTGGATCTCCAGAATGCTTATTACCATGTGGCTCTCCACCCCAGGCACATGAAGTTCTTCCGCTTTGCAGTGGGATCCCGACGTTTTCAGTTCAGAGTGCTCCCGTTCGAGCTGTGATCAGCCCCCAGAGTGTTCATCAAGCTGGTGGCTCCCCTGGTGGTGCTTTTGCATCTGCAGGGCATTCAGATTGTTCCCTACTTGGACGATTGGTTGAGCAAAGCGTTCTGCTGGCAGACTGTTAGGGTAATTTCTGGTGGTCGGCAGAGCCGTACCCAGGGTCCGCGGACCTCCAGTTCTCGGAAGGCCCTAAATCCTTCTGCATTCCAAAGAAGTAGAGGGATCACACAAGAGCAATTAGTTACTGCTGTTTATTAGAAGAAACAAGCAGGGACAAATTCAAGGAGCGTAGGTCCCAGGCAACTTCTCATCCAAGTCGGGCTTGCAGGCCCGTTTTCTACCTGTGTGATGTAACATTTTGTGTCATCTGCGAGAGCTCATCCCCAAACCTATCGCCGCTCCGGGTTGGTTCCCCGAGTGGTAGGTTCAGTATAGGACCATATAGTGAAAAGGGTTATTGGTGGATCAGAGGTCAGGTGGTACGCTTGTTTCGTCCCTTGAAATTGTTACTCCAAAAATGATACATGGAGAAGGTTAGTGATTGGTTATATGGTATTGTCATCAGTGGTTAGCCACCCGTGTCCTGATTGGTCCCTCAGCAAGCCCCCAAGATTGGAACCATCGTCATTCCCAGCCTGAGATGTACCTGGTCTGGCAACATTGTATGACTATGTGTCAGTGAGAAACGATGGACAGGTTCTGCTACTGCCATTAGAGCGCTCCTTTCCCATCGCCGCCTGTGTCTGAGTTGTTACGACTTTGTTGCAAGAGGGCTCCCAGACATGGGGACACCAGTACTTTGCCGGTCTTCAGGAGTTGGCATTGTATCAGGTCGGCCTGGTCACATGTTGGGAGACCATAGCTGAGGCAGAATTACAGGGATTTAATTTGTATTTTGCTACGGATAGTCACGGCGGTGGCGGGGGTCACCTTGGCTTGGAGAGTGGAGAATGTGGATTGCAACATCGCTACCTTTGCTGCAGTGGCTCCAGCAGAGGCTGTTCTGCGTGCTCAGCATCTTGTAACTCCGTAGTTTCTATGTGTGCCGTTTCTGGCCTGTCTGCTTTATTCTGAGGCCTACTTCGGCTTGGGCTGTAGGTCATGGCATAATGTCCATAGAGCAAGGAGGTGTGGTGCGTAGTGTGATTCCTTGTGCATCTATAGGGTCTTATCCTCAGGGTTAGTAGCATGAAGCCTATGCAAGCACATACACAAACTCTTCCGGCGTCTTGCGTTTTGGCGATGCGGTTGCTGGCCTATGTGGAAAATAATAACGATGCACATCTGTGAGTGTGCGCGGTCCGCTAAGTCACAGCACTGAACGTGTTCTTCGTGTGGATTGGTGCGTGAATGATCTAGGTTTGCGACCGCACATGTGTTTTCTGTATGTATTGGCTATGTCGTCATGTCATCTCTAACGATGGCAGCTTAGGTTGCGAAGCGTTGGTCGAGCTGGTCCATGCGATCGTTCCCAGCTCCGTCTTGGTTCCTGCCGCGTATTTTGTGCGGGATGTGGTCTGGTTTCGCAGGTGGAGCCTGGTCATGGTGTGTTTCGGCATTCGGGGCAGTGGGTAGAGGTGCGAACTCGTGTGGCCGGTTGTTCTTTGGTAGTGACGTCATCTTCCAAAGTTTAGGCGTGGCTTGAGGGAAGGGACACTCCCATTTTTCCTCTTCAGTCCCCCCTCTGGTCGAATTGTCGACCACACAATTATCCATTCTTTTATCATCTCGTAAGCGCCACACCTTCGTTATTCCTGCCAGATGTCCGTCATGGTTAATATGATCTTCGAATGACCAGTAGATGTATACACATCCACCACCGGGTTTACAATAAACCCATTTCCCAACATATGTCTTCGGATTTTCAGGTTTTCAATTTTTATTGATGGTGGGTACAAGTCTGCTTCCATTATCTGCTGGCGTAGTCTTTCATGTTCCTTGATGATCACATTCATGTGCAATTCGTTGTCTGCAGGCATAAGGACATGCATTCCGATCATTTCTTCTGCCGTCTGTTTTGATCTTGCCATCCATATTCTTATTCCCAGCAACAATGCCACTCCCAGTATTATACACCCTGCTAACACCTTGAGACCGTCTGCTAGCCATGATGGCATCCATGACCAGAGGTACGAGAACCAGCTTCCATCCTTTTTTTGTTCCCTTGGCTTCTTCCTCCATCTTCGCGTGCATCTTTGCCAATTGCGATACCGCTTCTGATAGCGTAGCATTATCTTCGTCATTCGTGGGAATTAATGTGCAGCAGGAACTACCAATCTTTGCGCAAACTCCTCCTTCCATTGCATTGAGGAGATCCAACATGTATCTGTTCTGTAAGGCCAGCATTCGTATAGCTCTGAGTTCTTCTTTTATGGCGTTGAATCCATTCACCGTGGAGTTTGTCATCATCAGCTCCCTCCTGGTTATCTGCAGCCCTTTCGCATTTGCATATGCTTGTATCCCCGGATGTATTTATCGACGAGAAGAACATAGCCGTTCTACTGAACAGTCTGTGAGGTACTGGAATTTCGCTGAGGGCTGTTTCTGATTTGCCCCAGAGGTCGTTTCCGGTGAGAGGTTCTCCTCATCTTTTTACTCTTATCAGTGTCTTGTCTGGGGGAGTGTCAACCTGGGATGTGCGGCCAGTTTGTCCCAGTGACCTTTTCCCTTCATCCATGTTGGTGAAGTCTTCCATTTTGATGTGTTTCTGTGGTACTACTAGGTAGGGAACATTGACGTGTACCAGAGTACATACTCATCCCAAGTATGGTGGTAGGCTGTGATATGCTTTGGCGCCGCAGGCCCAATAGTGATCCATTAGTACTGCTGTTCCCGCGCCCCCTTCAGGAAGCTTTACTGTTCTTTTGCATCCTTCGTTTACTCCTACAGCAATCTCTCCATCATGTTGGTAAAATAGCATGGGGGCCGCCACAGGAATTATTGTTAATGCCTCCTCTTCCTTATCCAACCAGGTGAGCAGGCCTGCACTCTTTGCCCACTCCTTATAGCATTTATCGTTTTCCTCTTGCACCGTCACTACTGGAGCCTTTGCCAACGCCAGTATCTTGCTCCCTATTACTCATCCACCCATCCATTCTTCGTGTACACCTTGCCGAAAATCAGTGTCAGTGGTCTTTCCCAGCATCCAGGTTCTCCTCCCATCTCTCTTGTGCTCTGTTTGCATGGCAGATAGATCAGTGTCACTTCTTTTGTCTCCCCTTTTTCTGGTCCCTCTGTTATGTACTGCAGTCCTTCTGTGAGCTACCAATAGTTGTCAAACATAGGTAGTGTTTTGATTAAGTTATCTTCCTATGGGTATGTTGACCTTGATTTCCATCTAAGCGTTGCTCTTTTACCTTGGAACCGTCCTTGTGTCTGAAACCGTGCTAAATACAGGAGGCACTGTGCTGTGGGCACTGGTACTTCTGTGGCAACAAACGTTTGGGAGGCATTCATAGCATACGGGATCAACAAACAAACGTAAAAGCTGTCATTTATTGTATTTTTACCAATTTTAAACATATGTTTATACCACATGTTGTTTGAGACGTGTGCAGACTCTGTGAGATGTCAACCCCATTTACATCAGTGGAAACACTGTTTACCTCTTCATACCTTTCGTTCTGGGCTATCCGTACCACCTGACACAGTGCTCCTGGCAGCTGGGGTAGGGTAAATATTAGTATTGGGTGTTGCGGGTACATGCAAAGCGCAGTAGGCCTGCCAGACAGCGGCAGTTATCAGTCCGGTGGTCAAGAATACCAATAACATTTTAATCGCAATCGTTGCGACCACTGTCATGTTGATCTTACCTATGCTGCTGTCCTGCAGCTATTGGGTCGAGATGATATAGGTGCCCGCCTGAAATTGTCTAAAATGTTGCGTTATTATTGTTAGTATTTGTTACTTATTTAAGCCCTGCGGATCAAATAATCATTCAATGCTCAGGCGAAAAGTTCCTCCCACAACCTCCTAACCGCCCTGCTTCTCAGAGCGAGTAGGGCCTCGTGGAGGTGTAGGTCTGACTATACTATGAATTTAACAAAGGCGTTATAATAAACGTGTGGTGGTCTAGGTCTTGAATGGGTTGGCCTCCTAAGCCCGTATATGAACTGGTGTGGAAATGCTTCTGGGTGGTCGATGGGAGGTAACATTTAAGCCTGGGCAGTGATTAGTCTGTTTTGATTATATATTCACATATACCATTACAATGCACAAGACCTGCATGAGTGAGACAAAAAGGAGAAGAGAACATGCACGTGTTACACAGTGTGGTGCGTATTGCTGATACTCCTCAATATTTGTTATTTATTAGCGATTGTCAGTTGCTTATTTTATTGCATTCTGCATTATTCCAATAGCACCTTCATATCAAATGTCAATCAGTTGTGCAGTGGGGACAGTTTGTGTCTGCAATCTCCTGAGCATGGGGTGAGCTACAGGCTGTGACTCGTTTGTGTCCTTTAGGGGTATCTGATGCTTGTGATTTGCTACGTTGCGGTTGCTGATGCGTTGGCCTTGTCGCTGCTGGTGGGGCGAGGTTGGTGCTTTGTAGGGCTTGATGTCATGGATATGCATCCAAACGTCTTTCAAACAGCCCTGGGTGCCACTGTTTCTACTACATGTGGCCCTGTGAACCTGGGAGTGTCCCACTTACGGTTAAAAGTTCTTAATAGTACACTGTCCCCCTCTTTCACCGTACACTGTCCTGTTTGGTCCTCGTTGTTAGTTGTTTCTTGTTGATCGTTCTCCTGCCTGCCCTGTGTCCCCCGGATTTGTTGAGAAATAAAGGAGGCACTAGTAACCAGGGAAGTAACATAGTCATACATTTCTCGTCCAAATACATCATTAGCTCCTTCGCAGTCGTACATGGCCCTTGTGGCTGGTGTTAATGGGAGGTGCATTTGGCACCCAGTCACCACCTTGTGGGGCGTGAGGTGGTGGTCTGATCCAGGCTTGTTTCGCAGCTCGAACAAGGCTAGAGGAAGACAGTAGAGCCAGTTCTTCTTAGTAGCCTGCTGAGTTTTTGCAATGGATTATTTTAAGAGGCCGTTGAGCCGTTCGCAGACACCATTGGCTTGTGGGTGGTATGCACAGGCAAACTTATGTTTTATTCCAAGCAACGCAGTAATGTTCTGGAATAGTTCATTCGCGAAATGGGGACCATTGTCTGATCTTAGTACCTCGCAAACTCCCCCCACCCCCATCTCGGAAACCCCCCCCCACACCAGAAGTGTTGCTGCTCGAAATGCATCGGCATGGGAGCGCGGGTGAACTTCAATCCACCTTGAGAAGGGGCACACTACCACAATCATGCATTTGTAGACTTGGCATACATTAATCATATCGACATAGTCGATGTGGAGGTGTAGGAAGGGTCCTTCAGGCCGTGGTATTACACCTTTGATCGCTTGTAACGTGTGAATTGTTGGCAGCTGAGGCAATTTCTAATGAAGTTTGCTACGTGTGCATTTAATTTGGGGCAGAACCATGACTCTTTTATTCGTGCTGTAATGACCTCCTTTCCTGTATGAGTGGGGTGGTGCAGTTGGGCTAGGGCTGTCTTTAGTAGGGCCAGGGGCATAACAACTTTCCCTGTGTTATTTTGTCTCCATAGTGCATCCTCTTTTTACCCACAATTCTTTCTCTGCCATTGGTGCTGCGGCCTGCAGCTCCATAATCTGTGTTTCTGGGAGGTGTGTGTAGCCTTCTTTCATTATCATCTGTCTTGCCCTCCCCCTCTCTTTTTATTTTTCTTGGAGGTCCCACATCTCGCAGAAATATGCAGTCATTATGAGGGCCACTAGTTCTGCTGCTTGTGCCGAGTATTGTGGGGGTAATTTGACACATCTCACTGGATCGCTTGTCCAGTCCTCCCTTAATCGCACTACAGCTGCTCCTGTTCTTCTTATGCCATCACTCTGATCAATGGTTGAGGAACCGTCAATGTACAACACATCACACCCTTCTAGGGCGTCTTCCTCTACTTTATGAGTGGATGAGTAGTACTCAATGGCATACGCACAATAGTGAGCGTGTTCCCCCTCTGCTACCTCTTCTGCTATGAAATGTGCTGGGTTAACATTGTTGCATCTTACTATTTTCAGTTCTAGTCTTGATAGTATTATCTCATATCCTGTTGCCCTTTGTATAGTGGGTCTACTTTTTTGGCTTTTGCAGAATTGCAAAGAGGGCGGGCTCCACATACAGTGTTGTAGAGCATCCCATCGTTATGGATGATGCTTTTTCTACGGCGAACGCTGTAGTAGACAGGTGGTGTTTGCACGGGAAGTGACCCATCATTACTGGGTCTAGGTGCCCGATGTAAAATGCAAGAGGCTTATGTCCCATCCTTGTTTTTTGGGTGAGCACTGCTTTCATTACTGCACCATCGCAATGCGAAAAGATGTAGAATTCTTGTTTGTCATTGGGAGTGCCCACTACTGGTGCAGTTGATATGGCCACCTTTAATTCATTGAATGCATCAGTCATTTCTCTTGTCCATCCCAACTTTCTCCCCCCTCTTTGTGTTTCTCTGAGGGCTGCCAGTAGGGGTCCTATGTATGTGCTGTAGTCAAATACCCATGCTCTGCAATAATTGCACAGGCCGAGGAATTGCTGCAACTCTCGCACTGTTTGTGGCTGTGGTGTATTCATTATTGTTGGTGCTCTTTGTGGTGCGATGTTATGCCCTTTTTGAGATATGATCCGACCTATGTATAGAACCTGTTCCTGGCAGTATTGCAATTTTGCTTTGTCAACCTTGTACCCTTTCTCGGCCAACACTGTGAGCATCTTCACAGCGTCCCTTCTGCACTCCTCTTCGGTTGTGCTGCAGATGAGAATATCATCTACATATTGCAACACCGTGCTCTCAAGTTCGACATTACCCAAGTCCATCTGTATAACCCTGTTGAAAATGGATGGCGACTCGCAGTATCCCTGGGGTAACCTAGTGTGTTTCCATTTTGTGTTGCGGTATGTGAAACTTGTCAGATCTTGTGATTCTGAATGTAGTGGTATTGAAAAGAATGCATTTTTGAGGTCAATGACGGTGAATCGTGAGGCTTCTGCTGGAATCCCGCACAGTATCATGGCCGGGCTAGC
The DNA here is from genome assembly GCF_040938575.1 of Ambystoma mexicanum. NCBI lineage: Eukaryota > Metazoa > Chordata > Amphibia > Caudata > Ambystomatidae > Ambystoma > Ambystoma mexicanum. Next base: position 124,102,317 of record NC_090922.1, read on the forward strand.
TGCCGCCGGGTACTCTGCCTCTACAATGTGGTTGAGAGGTCTCAAATCTTATATAAAATGCCCCTCCCTTTGCCTTGTGCACAGGGTACATCGCAGTATTGCATGGTGATTCTGATGGTACCAGAATACCCCTCTCGCACTTATTGCCTCATAAATCCCTTCATCAGCTTCTTTTGACAGTGGGTATTGTCTGACTCTGGGTAGTATTGCTCCCTTTTTAAATTTTATGTTCACACCACCAATGCTTTTTATGCATCCTACATCATAGGGACTAGTCGTCCATAGTGAGGCAGGTACGGTAGCCAAATCTTCCTCACAAAAATCAGTTGGTGCTGGGAGGGGGCTGTCATGGGCGCTACTCCCGAGGGGCCAGGACTGGCCCAGCGCCCTCGGAAGCAGACCCGTCTTCCACTACTCCGGACCCAGCAGACCCCTACAGGGGCCCTTTGGACCGTGTCCTGGCGCCTTTGGCGCCAGGCTCATGAAGGGTTTCAGTCCCGGCGCCCTAGGCGCCGGGCTCATATTGATAAACAGTGTAATAATGCTTGGGTGGACTTACCTGATGCAGACCATGCTGCATATTTACCCAGAACAGTCCAGTCTGGTTGAAGTCCCCAGCCATCAGGGCTGGGAGGAACTATTCACTCCATTCAGGAACTCTTTTCTTACCTGGGTGGAACCGGTGGAAGAACACACACTGGAAGCACTTCTCTGCTATTTAAACCACGCCAGATGGAAAACACGTGCTTCGCGTTATTCTGCAGCAGCAGCAGGACGCTCACCGAGTCGGCTCCTGCATTCCAGGTCCAGAGTCATCTTCAGCTTCCGCGCAGCAACCTGTGGATGAAGAAAGACACAGAACAATACTTACCAGATCTTGGAATCCAGTCACCGGCAAAACCTGCAAAGAGTAAACATAAGGTTATAAAAGTGCAACTCGCTCGCAGCCACGCCCGCTTAGCTGATCCATCCGTGATTGCAACGGAGCTAACCGCGGCCTTCTCTTCGGCAGCTTCTCTGCACCTGAAAGGCAAAGGACATAATTAAAAAGGGATTCGGGTGAAGGCAGTCGCATTCATCTTAACTTACCAGTTTTTGCACGCGCAGAAGCGGCCGCATCAACCGCAGCATCCCGGCACCTGAAAACTAGAAAAAGGTCATTATTAGAGGTGCCATTAAAAGCGGCCAACGATCGTTATACTTGCGTGCATCGGCACGTGCAGCGGCAACGGAAAACTATGCCCACAGCATCCCGAGGCCTGAAACAAAGGAAAAGGGACATTATTGAGGTGCCCATCTTTTAAAGCCTAAAGACTACAGTATACTTACAGGCATCCGCTCGTGCAGTAACGGCGGCATCGCTCTTCTGCATCCCAGCACCAGTGCCACAACTAAGGCCGCAAAAGACTTGAGCCTCAACACTGAACTCATCCAGTGACGTGACTGGAATCCACGCACCCCTGCACCAGACGCAGGATGGAGAGCTCAGCATTTACGCCTAAGGTGAGAGCTCGCCGAGACAAGTAGAAAGCTAGGCTGTGGGAGAAACTGGCGATTGGTGGGAGAAGGAATCCCATCAAACGGTGATTAACCCTTTTTCTTCCACCTGCAGAAAACTTACCCTGCAAGTCAGACATTCGATAAGAGGAAGCCCAGTCCTGAGAGTCGTCCGAGCTCTACGCTTCTCAATTGAAGAAACGATAGCAGCCCAGCCGGGATCAGCGCCTCCGTGGGAATCGGGTGAGCGTTACAGGGTGCCGCTAGTGCCATTGCCATTTTCTGCACAACCTCTTTGTATGTCACTTTTAACCAGATATAGACGCTCATTCCGAACACCATCTCGCCATCTCCTTCATCTTTTGAGAACAGTTCCTCGTCTGACACCTGTGTTAACCTATACCCTTCTGCCAGTGCTATCACTGCTCTCCGTGCTTTACCCTCTTCATCTACAGCGTGAACGGAAATCCAGTCCTGCCTAGCCACTATCCCTTCGATATCCACTGATATTATTGTCCCTTCTCCCTCACCTCCGGGCGTCTCTGGTGTAAATAGATAGGTGCTGGTCTCCTCCACACTTTACCTGCAATACCTGGCAGCCATGCTATTGTCATGTCTCTTCCATATTGGAAGACTTTGGGGTCCACTGGCACTTCTCTTGGGACTGTCTTGCCACAATATGCCTGAAGTATCTGTCTCGTTGTGAGCATGTGTATGCCTGGTATAGAGCATATTATGCCTTTGTCAGTGAAGGAAATAGTCATGTTCAATCTGCTCATGATGTCACGCCCAAGTATATTCACTGGTGCTTGTTTTGAATATAGCAATGGCAGGGATAGATTGTGATCTCTGACAGATAAGGAGATGTTATCAGTAAATGGAACTACCCTCGAGCCCCAGAAAATCCTTGAGTGTGCATGGCATCACCTGACAATTTGAACTTCCCCTCCTTGATTCAGGATCTAGTGGCCCCTGTGTAAACTAGGAAGGAAAATGTCTTGTCACCTATTGCCACCTTTATGCATGGTTCCTCCGCAGGGTTAGGTGTTACCGACAGGATGGGACACAAGGAAGTCTGCGGGCTGTCCTATTGGGGGTATAATGATTGTCCGTTACCCGTGTAGGGGTTATATCCCATGATCGTCACTCCCCCCATTTTCGTCATCTGTACCATGGTGTCCATTGGTTGTTGTGAATTGTCTTGTAATTGTATTAGTTGTTGCACTGTGTGGACATGTTGTTGTGCGGTTACCATTTGCTGTTGTGCCTGTTGTTGAGCAGGTTGGTGTGGTGGCATCTGTTGTGTATTGGGCATTATGTGCGGTTGCTGTTGTGGCTGTGGCACGTTATATTGCTGTCCCATCTGCACCTGACCTGTCTGTTGGGCTTCTTGTATTGTCCCTGTTCACCCCATCCTGGTTGTGCCGGTCTTGCCCTGCATGTGCACGCTACATGTCCTACCACCCCACAGGTCCAACATGTGGGCAGCTCCCGTGCCTGCCATGGAAAGCCCCCTGTGCCATCCATGTATCCCTGCTGCCCGTGTTGGGAGTAGCCCCGGAACCCACCCGCCGGGTGGTGCGGCAATGGTCCAAATCCCCTACCCCGGTTAAATCCCCCTCTCCCTCTATAGTTATTTGTGCAGCCATTGCCCATGGTCATGTATCCTCCCCCCCATGGGTTGTGTATATTGTATTGGGGCGGAGGTGGTAATTGTTGGGGCACTTGCTGTATGGTTGGTTGTTGCTGTGCGAGTGGTTGCGCCTGTGGGGCGGGGCATGTTATGAGCGCTCCCTCTATTGCCTATTTTGATAGTTTTTTTAAACCAATTTTACCTTGTCTGCCTTCCTTTCTTCCTCTTTCTGTTTCATCTTTTCTTGCCATAGTATACAATGGTGTACTATAGTTAGTTGTATCTCTGGCCACGCCTTCGCTTCCATCCCCACCAACTTGTACCCTTAATGCCTGCTATACCGCGTGCCTACAGTTTGCAAATGGCGACCCCTCATGTGATGTGTATTCGGCTATCTCCTCCTGTGTGCGCTTATGCTGTGTTGTCTGTACATCTTCCGTGTCATCCTCCAAATCGGACAATTTGTCAGGGAGGTCTATTATGTTGTGTGCATAAGGCGTATCCTCTGTTCCTCTGTGTTTCTGCCATTGGCATAAATGGCCCTTGTTGTGCGCTATCACCGACCCCTCCATTTTGCGCCCCGGGAGATCTCTGAGCCTGTTGACATATGGCGTGTGTGTGGCTGATGATGTTATTGTCTGTAGTGTATCCTCCCTCCGCGCATATGTACCTTCTTTTTCTGCTGTTTTCCCTTCTTGTGTTCTACATTCCATGATGACCCTCTGCCTGTACGTTTGATGTAGAGTTTGCTGAGGCCCTCTCCGTTTACATTGTCCTGTCCTCCGTACGTTTCTTCCTCATCCTCATCACTGCAGAACTCCCCTGAGAATGTGAGCTTCGTGCGTGGGCATCAAACTGTTACAGTTTGAAAATCTATATCCATGCACTTACCTGCATCTTCATTATCCGCCCATGCCTTGTTTGCTGCCACCAATTCACTACTGTGTGTACTCAATTTACTCCCTGTTTCCCTGTCATTGTCCTTTCATGCTCGTTCACCTGGCCACTCGTCTTGATTTTCCGTGTGCGCCCTGACCCTGCTTAGTTCCCTCATTATTGCGTCACTCACTTTGCTTAATGCTTTAGCATCCCGATCCCTCGTGCTCTGATCTCCGCTACCCCTAGCTAGTATGCTGTCTATTATCCGGCCTTCTTCATACTTATGTGCGCTCTGTGATCTGATCTTTTTCTTCTCGAGTGTCATTTCTCTGTCAGCATCCTCCCTCTCTTCTTCCCTTCTCCTGTTCTCCCGCTGTTCCAAACGTGCTGCCCTTTCTGTGATGCCCGTATAAGTGCCTCCTCCCGCTCCTTGTCTTCTTTCACTTTTTTCTCTTATGCCGCCATCATCCACCTGTGTTCCCTCCATACCTACCGTGTCCTCCTTAAGTTATGTGTTATGTGTTTTGGTAGTGCTCTTCCGAAGCATACGGTGGTGGGTTGTATGCAGGGTTTGAGTATCCCTCTGCGGCTATCAACTCTCTGGGCTGGGCTGCTTCCTTTAATTCTCTCATCGGTTACAGACCCTCGTTCTCTTCCTCGCTCTCCTCTGCACTGTCTGCGACATCGCTGGGAGGGGCCTGAGGCGGAGCGCACCCCTCTCCCTGACCATCCTTTACTTCTTGTACGCTCATCATCCCTGGGCCATATCTTTGAAACATTTTCCAAAGCTGAAAAATTTCTAAATGGTTCGCCAACTTCTTCCCCTTGTATGTGTTGTGTAAGTTTGCTAGCAATGATTGTTGAGTTTATTTGCAAAAACTACCATTAGGCGGCCAAGCAATTCTTATTCCTTCGTCTGTACCTTTAGTCCATTCTACACTGTATTTTACTATCTTATCTCTGTAGGTGGGCAAAGTTTTACAGATATATTGGAGTGGTGTTGTCAACGTGTGCTATCCCTGCTGGGCCCCTCCCACATAATATGACATTTTCAATGCGTACCAGTTTTACCTGGCCCCTAATTGGGGACTTGCGACTCTCTGCTGTTAGCAGAAAAGAAAAATGTGCGTTAAAATCCTGTTAATTGTTTCAGTGTCTATCTCTCAGTTGTCTTGCACTGGGCTGCTGTCCTCCACCACGCCCCTCTGGGCTTCTAGGGCCTTCTTCCGCCCGTGACGTGCAAGGCCTCCTGCGACCCCACACCCGGCACGCCATACTCTTGGGCCTCTCTGCCCTTTCGGGGTAGTTGCTCCTCGGCACGCCGCTGCTACCGTTCGAGCCCCTCCTCTCCTCTAATACTTCACAGCCTGCGCTACATATGCTCGTATCTTCCCGCCCACATGGGTGGTACTGCTACCCAGCACACCCCCCTCGAGGACGTGCCGGCGTTCTCCGTGTGTGGCCGCCTTCTAACCTGCATCCCGCCCTAGCCGCTGGCCGCGGCTCCACTCCTTCATGAAACAAAAGTGATGTCCTATGCAATACTCTATGGGTGACGTCACCGTCTGACCACAAACTACTACTTACACACAGTTTGGACATTTAATGTGCGCCACTTCCCCTGTAAGATAAACCCCACCGTCCCCACAGCTATCTTCCCACTATGCCTGGAGTGGAGTATCCATTAATCATTTTTCTCAATATAGTTAGTCTGCACACGCTGCGTCGCCTCGCGTGCGATACGTTCCTTCACCGGAGGAACTTAACCAGCCATCTTCTGCAATCTGACAGAAACTCCAGCTACCTCCTGCGGGAATCCATCTATTCACCGAGCTAAAACACTCAATTAATAGGAATCCTCATCTACTCATCGAACTACAACGCTGACCCATAGGAATACCACACCCCCATACATGTGTTCGCCATCCAGACCAATCAGCGCAGCACTCCATCCAACAAGTGGGGACTCGTTACCCCACCCAATAGGCTAACCAACACAAGAAGGGACTACCTCCACTCCATTCCCTACTACAAATCATGTACCGATCACCACCGATGGACCAACTTTTGCGACAATGTAAAACCACCCGCCACCCTATTTACAATTCCTCCCCCCACCCGCACAACACAATATTGCTCGTTGTGTGGTTCATACTCACATTAGGCTCACGTTTGCCAGTGCCGCTCGGTTGTGGACACCCCTCCCATTCGGCTCGCCACTTCCCCTCTTCTGGACCACATCTGGACACTCGCCAACCGCGGGCGGGAACATTTTGAAGTCTGCTCCCGACGACCAATTTCCAGTTGTGTAGTCCGCTTGTCTCGCATTTCCGCAATGGTCCTGAAGTCCTCCAAGGGGGCAACGACAAAGGGGACCGTGTTGCCGGGCCACCTTATCACAGATGATCTCACTGGAGCCTCCAACGTGTTGTGGTAATTTCTGGTGGTCGGCAGAGCCGTACCTGGGGTCCACAGACCTCCAGTTCTCGGAAGGCCCCAACTCCTTCTGTGTCCTAAAGAAGTAGAGGGGCCACACGAGAGCAATTAGTTACTGCTGTTTATTAGACAAAACAAGCAGGGACAAATTCATGGAGCATAGGTTCCAGGCAACTTATCATCCGAGTCGGGCTCGCAGGCCCGTTTTCTACCTGTGTGACGTAACAGTTTGCGTCATCTGTGAGAACTCGTCCCCAAACCTATTGCCACTCTGGGTTAGTTCCCTGAGTGGTAGGTTCAGTATAGGACCATATAGTGAAAAGGTTTGTTGGTGGATCAGAGGTCAGGTGGTACGCTTGGTTCGTCACTAGAAATTGTTACTCCGAAAATTATACATGGAGAAGGTTAGTGATTGGTTATATGGTATTGTCGGCAGTGGTTACCCCCCGTGTCCTGATTGGTCCATCAGTGAGCCCCCAAGCCTGGGACCATCGTCATTCCCACCCCGCGATGTACCTGGTGCTGGCAACAATGTATGACTGTGTCAGTGAGAAATAATGGACATGTTCTGCTACTGCCATTAGAGCGCTCCTTTCCCCTCGCCACCTGTTTCTGAGTTGTCACGACTTTGTTGCAAGAAGGGTCCCAGACATGGGACACCAGTACTTCTTTGGGAGTTGGCATTGTATCAGGTCGGCCTGGTTACGTGTTGGGAGACCATGGCTTAGGCAGAATTACGGGGATTTAATTTGTATTTTGCTTCGGATAGTCACGACGATGGCGGGTGTCACCTTGGCTTGGAGAGTGCAGAATGTGGATTGTAACATCGCCACCTTGGCTGCGGTGGCTCCAGCGAGGGGCTGTTCTGCGTGCTCAGCATCTTGTAGCTCCGTAGTTTCTATGAGCTGTTTCGGCCTGTCGGCTTTGTTCTGAAGCCTACTTCAGCTTGGGCTGTAGGTTATGGCATAATGTCGATAGGGCAAGGAGGTGTGGTACGTAGTGTGATTCCTTGTGCATCGGTCCATCTATAGGGTCTTATCCTCAGGGTTAGTAGCATGAAGCCTCTGCAAGCACATACACAAACTCTTCCGGCGTCTTTCGTTTCTGCGATGCGGTTGCTGGCCTATGTGGAAAATGATAACGATGTACGTCTGTGACTGTGTGCGGTCCGCCAAGTCATAGCATTGAATGTGTTCTTTGTATGGATTGGTGCATGAATAATCCAGGTGTGCGACAGCACATGTGTTTTCTGTCTGTCGTGGCTATGTCGTCATGTCATCTCTAACAATGGCAGCTTAGGTTGCGAAGCGTTTAGTTGAACTGATCAGTGCGATCGTTCCCAACTCTATCTTGGTTCCCACCGCATATCTTGTGCGGGATGCGGTCTAGTTTCGCAGATGGAGCATGGTCACGGTGTGTGTTGGCATTCGGGGCAGAGGTGCGAACTCATGTGGCCGGTTGTTCTTTGGCCGTGACCTCATCTTCCAAAGTTTAGGCATGGCTTGAGGGAAGGGAAACTCCCATTTTTCCTCTTCACTGTCATGACTCATCTCTGATTGGTCTGCCAGGCATTGCAGGACTGGGGATTCCTGGTGAACTGGCAGAAGTCTCAGCTCAAGCCTTCTCAGGATCTAGTTTTCATTGGAGCACAGATTTGCACCAGGATGGGAAGGGTGTTCCTGTCCCTAAAGAGGGTCCATCGTTTGCTGGCTGTTCTGGGCAGGGTTCACAGGAGGCAGTATGTCTCGGCTCGCCTGTTCCTCAAGTTGCAGTGGCACATGGCGTCTCGCGTGTTTCTGGTTCCTTGGGCCCGTCTTCATTTACGTCCTCTGGTGTCTTCTCTTCTCTCCCACTGGCTCCCGACGTCTCAAGCTTTCAAGGCTTTGATTCTGGTGTCCCCAGCGCTGCGGGACACCCTACTATGGTGGTTGGGGGTTTCGAATCTACGGGCTGGTGTGTTCCTGGTTCTTCCTCCTGTGACCACTCTTACTACTGACGCCAGCAAAGGGGTTGGGGGGCTACATTTGGGGGCCCCTCAGCTCAAGGGTTGTGGGATCCGGAGGAGAGCTGTCGATCATCCAATTGGTGAGAGTTGTGTGCCATTCTCTGAGCTCTGGTGTATTTCAAGAGGTTTCTGAAAGGCCGGGCAGTTTTGGTCTGGACGGACAATACAACAGCCTTGGCATATGTCAACCGCCAAGGGGGTTCCAGCGCTCCTTGAATGCTCTGGCAGCTCAGATAGGCGCCTGGGGGGAATCGCATCTGGTATCCCTGGTGGCCTCACATATCAGGAGGGTCGACAATGTTCGAGCGGATCTTCACAGCCACCGGTTTCTCTCCTATGCAGAACTGGTCCTGTCTGCCCAGGTCTTTGCAGAGATCTGTGTCAGATTTGGGACCTCTCTTCTAGATCTGTTTGTGTCTCTGGCCTCGGGAAAGGTTGCCCTCTTCTGCTCTCAGTTTCAGGCTGAGGGAGCTTGGGGGAGTGGACCCACACGCTATGCAGTGGCCTCGGGATCTCCTTTATGCTTTTCCACCTATTCCCCTTCTGCCCCGGGTGGTTCAGGGCATCAAAGTGTCCAGGGTGACTGTGTTGTTGATAGCTCCGTTCTGGCCCTGCCGGAGTTGGTTCACCTCTCTGTTGGAGCTTCAGTCCCGGGAACCTTGGCTGGTTCCGAAGTGGCCCTGTTCCCTTCAAGGGGATCTGCGGTCGGAAGTCTGCTGGGTGCAATGGACAGTGTGGCTATTGCATGGTCTACGTTGATATATCGGGGGTTCTCAGGACCCGTGGTTGAGTCCATAATGAATGCTATTAGACCCTCCACTCTGAAGGCATACGGCAGGCATTGGGGTCATTTCCGGGACAGGTGTGGGCGGTCTGGGATCCCTCCCCTGAGTGCTAGTCTTCCTGCTATCCTCCAATTCCTCCGGGAACATTTTGACAATGGTTTAGCGGTCTCCACTCTGTATTCGCAATGGGCTTCCATTAAATTCCTCTTGGGGTACTCTGAAGGTCACCTGGATGGGGAGGTGTTAGTGGGGAAGTTGTTCTGGGGGTTTTCTTCCCGGCTGTGTGCTTATAAGGGGCTTCCCCCTATGGACCTCCCTCTTGTCTTGCGATTCCTTCAAGGGCCTCCTTTTGAGCCCATTTCTGAGATTGACATTAAACATCATATGCAGAAGACTGCCTTTCTTATTGCTATCACTTCTGCCCATAGGCTGGGGGATATTGGGGCTCTGTTGTAACATTCCCCTTTTTCTGAGGGTGCTGCCGGATTTGGTGGTACTGAGATGTGATCCGAAGTTCCTTCCTAAAGTTGTGCCTCGTTTTCACGCCTCTCAGGATCTGGTTCTCCCTGCATTTTTTCAGAATCCACAAACGCCAGACGAGGTGGCCTAGCATGCCACTGATGTGCCGCGGGCGTTGTTGAAGTATTTGGCACAGACTGCCCTCTTTCGCAAATCTGATAGCCTCCTGGTTACGTTGGGCCCTTCTGGTGCAGGTCGCAAGTCCTTGGTGGTCTCCATTAGCCGTTGGATCAGGGTTGTTTACTCCATGTTCTATGTGGCGGCAGGGCTCCCTGTGCCCGTGCATATTCGGGGTTGGTCCACCATAGGTTTGGCGGCTTCTTGGGCTGATGCACGGGGGGTTTCTCTGCAGGAGATTTGTAGGGCTGCCACTTGGGCTGATCAGAGCACTTTCCTCAACCACTATTGGTTGAATGTCTCCCACTCAGGGGAGGGTTCCTTCGTGGTTGTTTTTTTATCAGTGGTGATGTGATTTTGGATTCATTATTAAAGGTATGTGTTTCTGCACTGTTTTGGCTTCTTGTCTCTGAGACCTTTTTTCCCTGTGGCTGCTATTGTGTGCCTCATGAAGTAAGTACTGGGATGAGGAAGAGTAGACGTGGAGGTAATGCTCTGATTACTTACTGGTAATCTTCATTACTCTTAGTACTATTCCTTGTCACAGTACTGATGACCCTCCTTACCCCCCCAGCGGGGAAGGTCCCATGCTCCGACTTGGAAATATGAACACTAAGTGACGTGGTTATGGGGGAGGAGTTATAGGGATTAAAAGAAATAAAAGAAGATCCTGTGTCGGAGGTGGGGCCTCATGAAGTAAATACTGTGACGAGGAAGAGTATAACTAGGAGGAATGAAGATCCCCGTTAAGTAATCGGAGCATTTTACTCTTGTAAAGTTCCCGGAAGCAATATTGCTCCAGCCACTCCTAATCGCTTAATAGTGTTTCTGTTTAAAGAAACCTGTTACCTCAGACAAATGCATGCAAATGCAAAATATAAAAATAAAGTCCTTTGCGCGAAGTTTAGAAATCATTTGCAAATATTTGCATGGTACGTGTTGGAGCATAGAAAATAAAGTGGACACAGAAGGGAACAATTGCACCCAACAGGTTCGGACTGGCCTATGGGGCAATGTCCGAACCAAACACGCAAAATGCTGGAGTGGGCCGTTTTTTTTGGTCAAAGTGGGCCACTTATTTGGCAATGTGGGCTACCATGCAGCTAGTCGTTTTGATCAGTGTTGTTGAATACATATTCTTTAAAATGCGCAGTTTACATCACATTTTATCAAAAAACTCCCCATCGGGGACTATTCAAACAGCCTGCACAAAAGGAATGAATTGCCATTTGCAACTGTGTGCCACTTTTTCATTGGTGCCCGAGACAATGTTATGCCCGAGTCCGACCCTACCGCCTAAGATACCTTTACTTACAGGGGAGGGAGCATGTCGGTGTGGTGTGAAACGCGGAAACATGTAGATTATCACATGGTTCTGGGGGTTTGCTGAAACCTCTAATTATGGTACCACCGTTGGAAGGCACACCCGCTACCTGGCCGAGCGCGCGGTTTACTTACCACGTTAACGTTTCTGCTTTTGTTGCTTACTTTGCGTTCCATGGCAATCTGCAAGTGTGCCACAAGAGGGCGTTACCATACTAGAGAGACACTTCTAATCCCAACAGCTCCCATAACCAAAGAGAATACACATCTCCCTATGTACTAGCCACGAAAAACATTCGGCAGCTTTCTACGTAACATGCAAGAACAAACACGCCCTCAAGCACATTTTACTTTCAATCAAAGTATACATTAAGAGAATATATTTAAATATAAAACAAACAGTAAAAATATATGCAAATCGCAAAAGTGTTACATTGCTTGAGTTTTACATTTCAGAGATAAAAAAACAATATTTCAATAAAAAAAATACTTTCAAACAAGAATCAACACAACGAGCAAGTGGGAGTTCAAGTCCACGAGCAAAGAAGCGCATCCAGAATGAAGTGCACCCCAAGGGGCCCATTCACAACTAAACATGGGAACAAAACACAAGCAACAACAATTAGCTCCATGATAAAAAAGAAAGGCATGTGTTTACTTGGTGATAGAGGCTGCAAAGCATGGTGTGCCACACATGAAATAACTTTACCACGTTACCAATGGACCACCAGCTGGCCACGCTTTTATTTGATTTTATTTATTTTACTGTTGTCCTATGCACTGCACTGCCCCCCTTTTCACCCGCACTTCTACCCTTCCCCTGCACTTGCGCGATCTCAATTTCACCTGGCCTAGTAGGATCGTTGTCCTTGTCTACCCTCTGTTTCCCCTCCCCGGCCTGGTCGCGCCTTCTGTATTAGGCGCGTTATACATGCCATATCTTATATCATATGGACAACTCTAATAATTAACAGACTCATAAAGACCAATTGACTTAAACATTCTACATTCTTTCTTGCCAACATAGTATGGCCCTCAGCAAACCTATCCCGGGGCTCACATGGCGTCAACAAATCCTCACAGGTCCTCTTCTCACTGCCTCTCTTATATTATAACCTGTAAAGACCCAAGTGCTAGGTAGCTCGCCATGGATTCTGTGGCACAGAAGTACGTCAGAGGCACATGGCATTTCGATAAGCTCACATATTCACAGGCCAGAAGGCACAAGAGCTGCCTCGGTCGGGACGGAACCTGTATTAAATCAGGAAGGGAGAGCGTTCTCCTGGCTATCTTGCTTAATTGGTTCCAAGAAAGTTCTAACACAGTGGTTATTGCGATACAATTTTCGCTTTATTTGTGCTAGTGATGGGTTAATTCTTCATACAGTTGATATGCATCTAGTACATTTGGGGCAATATTGTCCCCTGGTTGTCAGTCGACACGTGTTTCGACCCTTGGGTCTTTATCAAGGCTGATAAGAATTCAAAATCATGTGAGATGCAAAATGGATGAGCACATCAAACCCAGTCTAAAAGCATACCCCAGTATGTCATTCAGCAGAGCACCAACACTAAGGAGCTTACTCAGCCCATCCTTTCTACACGAGAAAAACATCTCGGCCCAGGACTGGCTAAGCAGACAAGCACCAATCGGCTTCACCAAATGTGGAACATGTTCCATGTGTAAATATGCCACCCAAACAAAATGCGCAAAATGTACAGGCTGCCCACCATTCAAAATCATGGAGCACCTCAATTGTAAAAGCAAGTATGTGATCTATGCACTAATCTGTGTATGTGACAAGATTTAAATAGGAAGCACCACCCGGGAAGTACGAACTCGGATAAGGGAACACATGAACAGTATCCACTCACAGGACCCGAAGCTGCCTTTGGCCAACTACTGGCAGAAGAGCCACCAGATGGAAGATAAAAGCTTGATAAGATACATTGGACTGAAAACCGTGAGATTGGGGCCCAGAGGAGGAGACAGAATATGAAGACTGAGACAGGAAGAAGCAAAACTAATCTGCCGCTTAAGATGTGTCCAAAATGGCCTAAACAGTGATCACGATTTCAATGTGTTTTTGTAAACTTCTTCTGTCTCGACACATTGACCCCTTGCTCCCTGAGACCCAGAGATTGGCCCACGCCACTCCTATGGACCAATCCAGACATCCAACAATTGCCAACGTAACCACTAACACTGACAACCACCACCAGCATTAGGGGCTCATGCCCGCCTATCAATGGAACCCACATGTCCAAGGGACAGGCCCGGTTCATGGGCACCCCAGGTTGCCTAACTGGCACAACCATCGCTCAAATTCCCATCCCGGGCCACCCCTGAGCCCGACCCAGTCCACCGGTATCACCCATGCACCTGCCTGATCCCCATTGCTCTTGCACAAGGGAGAACCACTGCTCAATTGCTATCAACATGCGCATTCGCACGCAGGGACACTGATCCCCTGCGCATGCGTCAAGAGCACTAACTGTGACTCAGATCAAATGAGCAGTGCCATAAGAGGTGTTCACCTCACAGACAGTTCGACCAGGAGCTCAACGGAACCGCTCAAGCAGCACTCAGGTAAGATGCACCCCTGTGCAATTCCCTGGCGGCGCTTGGATCCGGCCGACACATGTGTATCACACACGGCGGGGCCGACGCGCAGCTCTCCGCCCACCGGGTGCCACCATTCCCACGAAGCCCAGCCCGTAGCACCCTATCGCACTGGGGTGCTCAACCCCTAACACCATGATAATTACAGCGCTCCCACAACCCGCCAGACCAATAGCCACACCCCCCCACCATCATCATCCCGGTCACAGCCCTGGCAACATGGACCCTAGCTATTTCTCAACCAGGGCACACCACCCCCAATACTGGGACGTATCCCCCACACCCCAACTTGCCCCAACACGCAAGGACATCAACATGAGGCACACACCTCCTACGAGCCCTTACGGGGGACGTACTTCACCATGCCCACGGCACCCGACGCCATGCCTCACTCGTAATTCTCCACTTTTCTTACAGGGCCCAACAGGAGCCACTGTCTCCACAAGACAGTCATTCATCACGTACCAGGACCCCACAGGGGGCTACAGACCGCATCCAATTGGTAAGAGGCATCCACCCTCCAACTCCACTTACTGTGAACCAAACAAGACTTCTTGCTAACCTTTCGTCTGCTTTTTCCTCTCTCCTCATGCTTCAAATGATTTTCCATTTGCATTCAATGTATGTGCCCAATCACTCTGCATTACTTGCCAACACACCACTTCACCCAACACCACTCACTGTGCACCAATTTAACCATGTATGTCACAAACATGTCACAAATTTTGCACCTCACATGATCTTGAATTCTTATCAGCCTTGATAAAGACCCATGGGTCGAAACACGTGTCGGCTGACAACCAGGGGACAATATTGCCCCAAATGTACTAGATGCATATCAACTGTATGAAGAATTAACCCATCACTAGCACATTGTGTATTGGTTAAAACATGTTCAACCTTAACAATAAAATTCAAAAGTAAATATTATACATTTCATAAACCAAGTTAAAATACATTTATACTTTGGTTAGTTAAATGATTACACAAAAAAGAAAAAAAAATCAATGGTAGAAAAGAACAACATTTTGTGTATACGGAGTCGCATCTAATGAATGTCCCTCAGGTTTAGACTGTTAAGAAAGCCGGTAACATCTAAACCATGGAAGATGTTTCACCAGCAAGACATTTCCACCCAATATGTTCCGCATTCAAAATACAAGTGCGATAATCCCATACACGTCAAAAAAATAACATGCAAGTCCCTTGCAAAACAGGGCAATACATAATCACGTGCTTCAGTGTCTCATTAGAATTCATGTTATTATAGGATCTACAAGCACTCTTTTCCTTAGAGATCACCTTTTTACATTGCAATATTTCCTTGGTCAGGTACAAGTTCCACCTAGATCGTATACATTCTTCCATAACGGTGGAACTCGGACAAAACTGGAGATAAGGCGCTAAAACGCCCATATTTGTGTGTTCCTGTACTAAATGACAACGGATCTTGTAACTGTGGAATTTATCTGTAGTGTGACACCAATCACTCATGTACAGTTGCTTTTTTACTCTGCTTGGGTCGTTTCTCAAGTCTTCCACTTCAATCCCTGAAGCCAGCAGTAATTCCTGACAGTAGTGCACACATCTATTCACTGCGGAATTATAGCCTGACTTAACCTCAGTTCCCAATTCCTCATAATGGGTGTTCTCCACAGGAGTCTAAAATGTACAGTAGAGCTGGATACGCTTCCACTTAGCTCGGGCCCCTATCGATATCAACCTCAATTCAAACTGAATATCTGTGGTAGGCACTGCATTAGGAATTCGTAAAGCTTTTCACCATAAAAGCCCTTACAACTGGTCCTAAAAAATCAATAACCCATAACTGCAAGCATTCCAAACCAGAAGTCAGTTTAGGGTCTGACTTTGCCCTCATAGTATTTTAAGCGGGTTAGGATGGAAAACCTGCAGTATTTGCCCTTGATCTTACGCACCTGGATAGTGAAGACCCGCAGCTTGCAGAGGAGAGGATGCTTTTTGATTTTATTGTTCAGATATGCAGTAACTGGGACTCCCAGGTATGTCATGTTGTCCACTACCTCAAGTTTATCTTGACCCAGTTTCCAGGCAAAAGAATCTGACTGTATTTTTTCCGGATTTGAAGGTTTTTTGTCTTTGAGTGATTAATAATCAACAAGTTTTCCTCTGCATATGTTTCGATTGCCCGAAATAAGCACTGAAGACCTGCCAGGATTTGATCGAACACTAACAAGTCATAACCAAATTAGCCTTAGATGAGCCAACTTGGGGGGAACAAAAGCATGTGGTTCTATGCTTATATCGAGGCAGCGGGCAAGGATGCACCCCTGCCTCAATCCCCTTTTTATTGGTATCTGCCTAGAGAGTGTACCCTCTGTTCCCAGCCTTACCCTTATTCTAGACTCATCGTACAGGCCTCTAATCAGATGCATCAGGCCCTCAGGGATCCCCCATTTGAACAACTTGGACCGCCACCGGCGCATGTTAACAAGATCGAAGGCTAATTTTAGATCGAAGGATGCTAGAAAAATGTGACTGTTTCCCCATTTTCCAGATAGTCCTGCAGGCACTTCAATATGATTATATTCAAACTGGTACCAAGTCCCCTTCGAAATCCAATTTGCAGTTTTTTAACTCTGCCTGAAGCACAAGGCCAGACTTCCAGGTGAGACAGCAAGACAAATGCAAAAATCTTGCTTGATGCAGCCAGGATGGAGATCGGGCGATAATTGGTTAGTACAGATTTGGGGCCCCTTTTATGAATTGGAATCACATGTGCCAACCTCCAAGACGAGGGATAGTGATCGGTTGTCACTATATGTTTAAACGGGAAGGAAAAGGTAATGGCTCAGGTCTCGGGGTTGCCCTGCAATAGCTGGTTGTTAAGCTTGTTGGGTCCAGGAGCCCGCAAGTTACTAGAACGGATAATGAGCTCTTCAATGAAGTCATGATTAAGATTCAATTGAAAGGCACATTCCGAAGTGGGAGGTTCAAAAGGATGCTGAACTCTGGGTACCTCTGCAACAGAATATAATTCAGTTAAGTGTGAAACCCAGTCCTGTTCTTGCACTGCATTAATCTGGCATTCGCTACTGCTCTCATTATACAAATGTAACAGGGATCAAAAGGTTCCAGATTCAGCGCTCTTCAAGCTGTTTAATATAGATTCTGCCTCCTTCTGTACCAATCTGGCTCTTTGTCGCCTACTCCAGTTTTTAAACTGCTGTCTGATCTTAGAAATTGCGTAAGTCTGTGCCAGATCTTTTAGGGTAGACCAGGCCTTTCGGATGTTTGCTCTCATAACACGTTTACCCTCAGCGATAGATGGATCAAAAACAAGATGATATGTTCTTTGTTTCGCTCTATCCAGCAGAGGGCAACTTCTGCTCCCTCTAGGAGGATCTACTAGTTGGTCCATAAGTGGCCCAAATTTGTCCACACTAAATGAGCACAGTTTCCATTCCCCAGAGGTTTCCGTGTTGAGGGCCTTCAGCCTAGCGTTAAATCTATTCACCGTGTCGAGCCTCCAAACAATCTTATCACCAGAGGAATTCACAGTAAGATTTCTCATCACTTGCTCTCTTTCCGATTCCCATATTAAACAAAGAAACCAACAAATGATGATCACTGCACTCAGCTGAGATGATAACAAAAAATGCACGCATAGTAAAAAACATGGAATCAACAAACACATAATTAAGGGTTGAAACACTGGCCCCTTTTTTCCATGTTGAACCACAAGCCCCCGTCCCTTGAATGAGCCATTTAACACAAGCAGCCCCATAGCCGCCAAAACATGTGCCCACTTTAAACCCTGTAAGTTCTTTCTTGGCAACCCCTTTTTTATGGGCACACGACCTTATTCGATAATCTGATCATTAGTCAAGGGGCATTCGGAGTTCAGATCACCTGCAAGTAAAATACTGCAGAATTCCACACTACTTAGCCACTCTGTGATGATGCTAGTTACGGATTCAAGAAAACTACCTAGCTTAGAGACACCTCTATGACAATATACAATTGCCAGCAGTATATTTCCATAACAAGTACAGGTAGTCAATTTGACCTTAACTGCCAGAATTCCTTGGGGGCAATCAATTGATCTAACAAAGCAGGGCTTTTCGCTCGATCGACCCCTGTAAGTTCTACCATAGAGGCCTTGATTGGCAATTTGATAGCAGGTTTTGTAGCTGTCAAACAAAGGGATTTCCTGCAACATTGTTTCTTGAAGCAATACTATGTTGAATCTAAGGTGTTTACCCAAAATTGGATTGATGAAAAGGTGATTGTTCCCCCCTGGAATTCCAGCTGAGTAACATCAGTTGCCATGTCCGACTAAAGACTCTTCTGTGCATAGTCACCTCTCGACCTGCTGTGCAAAACCCCCACTAACCACGACCAATCCATGGTTTTCTCAAGGTTGTAATTCTAAACGGGGGATGCTTTTCCCCCGTTTAGAAATGATAAATTCCAAATATTGTAATGATGCATGTGCTTCCAGTACAAGTTCGGAAACAAGTCTGGATTCAAAACCCAACACTACACATCAGTACGTTGTGTTGTTCATTGATACACTCCACACTGCCTATGTCTTTAGATGATATAGCACAGAGAGGTCCCATCACCAAAGCGGGCCAGCCAAGAGGTCCTATTTAGGATGATTCGCGCATGTGGGGCCCTGGTGCACTCCACTAACACCTTGAAAAAATCCAAGGTCTCAAAGGAAGCTGGATCCACAGAAGCTGATACCGGCCTCGCCCTGTTGTGCTTTGTAACACAGTGATCTTATTGCCTGTGCCCTGTAAAACTGAGAACACTTGTTTCCTTCCATCCAAAGTGTGTAAGCCTTGGCCAGGTTGAGAGGCCTGAGTGGAAATGCTGCTTGGCCTTGCACCTAGCTGACTACCCACAAATGGGAACTCAGACGGTACTTGCCAAGGAAGGGTTTACTAATTCCTTGGTGCAAACCCACAAATGGCATAATTGATGCAACTTCCCAGGGGCGAGACCGTTTGTTACAGCCCTTACTGGATAGGTCACCAGAGAACATGTAGGTGCAGGCTCTGTCTATTCATCCATCTATTCAGGGGTGTTGCTAGGTCTGGAAAAGATCTGGGGCTACTCTAATGTTGGGACTGTCTGGACTGGGGGTTAGCTAGCCTTTTGGTTGTAGCTCCTGAGATTCTATCCGGGGCTACAACCAAAAGACCAGGGGCTATAGCCCCCTTAGCCCCCCCCCCCCAGGAACGCCTCTGCATATCCATTGCCTGCATGCTTCCTTGGTGTTAGGAATAAACATTCTTCCTATAGGAGGGTTAGGAGGCCAATCTCCTGAGGGTGGGGGGGGAGGGGTCTTACACGTACCCATACTGGGAGGTAAAGTCTTGAGGATGATTGCATCAGTTTGCACTGATATTGGTTCCTGTTCAAAGTCCTTGCATTTGGGCCCTCTGTTGACCAGAAAGCAGAGAAGGCACGTAAAAGCAACACTGGTTGCGATGGAGAGATGATGCACTCGGAACTGCACACCCGCGTAGTAATCCGTTGGAAGTTGGGTTCTTTGCAGCTGACTAAACTGGCATTTCACAGTCTAAAACTGAATCGTCTACTGTAGGAAGGTCTGTGGAAGAAAGTCTTGCAGGGGGTCGACTGGAGCCTTAGGTTTTACTTTGCTCATTTTGTTTAAACACACACTCCTGAATGGTGAGATTCCAGAGAGACCTCCTGTATGAGGTGTTCGTTTTTGTTTGTTTTTGGTATTCTTAGATTTTTTTTTTTCTCCCTCATCATAGTCGCATGCTTAGTTTTCTGGATTGCTTTACGACCCTCCGGACACATTCGCTCGTTAACAACCTGGGGCCAGATTACAGAAACTTTGTACCGGTGCAAGTGCAAAGTTTGCACGGTATTAGCACGAGGGCAAAGTTAGCCCTATTTTTTAAAACATTGGGACACATTAGAAAACTATTGCACCATGACAAGAGCAGTTTAGCAGAGTATAAGCTCCAGGGCAAAAATTGCCCTCGAGCAAACAAGATACATTGTCACTGCATTATTACAACAGGGCAAACTTTGATCTGGCGCTAATACGGAATTGTATTAGCACCAGGGCAAACTTTGATCTGGCAAAAAAAACTCATTGAAAATGTTTCTTTTTTGCACTGGGGCAATGTTTGCCCTGGTGCCTATACAATGCCAACTGCACTTGTCATGCTTCAATCGTTTTCTAAAATGTCGTGTTTTTCAAAAATAGGGCAAACGTTGCCCTCGTGGTAATACCGTGCAAACTTTGCACTTGCACTGGTGCAAAGTTTCTGTGAGTATGATGAAATTCACTTGCACATGGTTTGGTGTCAATCCTCCTGGACGCCCATTGATCGTTTCTGGCACCAAAACAGTTTTCAAGGTAGATCCGATCTTCGCTTGGGGGCCTTCCAGAGGGGGAGGCGTAACAGAGTGACTTGTTAGACCGCCAGAGGCATTCTGAATTAGTTCGATTGCTTGTGTCAAATCAGATTTCCCACCAGTTTGAGAAGGAGGCAAATAAGCCCTTAACTCGCTGCAGTTATCCTCGCCTGGATAACATTTATGCCCGTTTTAGAGGATAGCTCAGGGGCAACATGCTCGCCTTGGAAGCAAGACGACACGGAGCAACACAGGTTCGATCCCCGGGTCCACGCTTATAAACCTCTGGGTATTAAGCGGTTATAAATAACCAATTAAATCGCAGTGTGTGGTTTCATAAAGTAGCACAAAGGCAAAGAAATCTTTTTGAGCATTAGTCTCTTCGTTCGGGATCAGCTGCCTAGTGGGAGCGAGGGAGGGTCTTTGTTGCTTTGGCTGCAGTGTGGAGACATAAGAAGACATGGACAGGTCACTGTTTCCACTCTCGTCATCTGTGTACATTGAGGGTGGGGTTAGTGGCAGCGGCTACTTAGAGTTACATTGCATGCAGTTACAGTGCACTGTTTTTTGCGCTAGTTCCAAGTTATTGTCCACCAAAGAGTGACCCGTCTGGACGATCGTTGAATAAGGAACAGTGGTAGGTGCTTTATTTAAATGCCCTTGTACAGCAGGAACGCCGCAACTTCTCATCCCTTCTTCAGGTGGAAGGGGGTGCGGGAGCGCCCAGGCCATCTCCAACATTTGTTCAAGAATATGCACATTGGATCGGAGGATCTGGACAAACTTCGTAGAGTGTGTTGGGGGTGTGTCCTGACCCCCAGCGATCCCCGTAAGCCCCCCAGCACACAAGGACTCACTCGACACACGTCCTTCTGGCTCGGGCTTCCAGGTTGCACTGTCACAGCCGGGAATGCCCTGTTTATTTATGCTGCAGGCGGCGGCGTGCAACGTCACGCCGCCGCGTGTGCGCCCCGTCATCGGGCAGCGCCACACTCCTCCTTTTTCGGGAGGACAACAACAAACATTTAAAGACCACACACTGCAAACCAACTAACACTACAACGATAACCACATCTAAGACCCAGTTCCAAAACACCCCTTTTATTGACATCCACCCAGGTCCCTTTATTTAACAGTTCTCACCATCAGGATGCTCAGACAAATGTCCTAATATGTAGTCGCTGAGGTGAGCGGGTTTCCCTCGCCCAGCCCTCTGGGGGTACCTACCGCTCACCTCCGGCACGGGTGATCTGTCCATAGGCGTCATCCGGGCCGGGGACTCAGGCAGGCAGGGTATCTCTCCTTGGTCCTCAGGAACCACCCTTAAGTCCGGATCAGGGGGCGGGTCAGGTCTCGGATCCCCTAGCTTCTTGAAGAAGCTCACATTGCGGGTTACCGCAGACCTTCCGTCCGAGGCAGTCACCATGGATCCCTTAACTGCAACGACGTCCAGCAGCTCAGTCACATACGGAAGGGAGAGCTTTCCATGGGGGTGTCTATTCCGAATGAGGATCTCATCGCCCAGCTCCAGCCGCTGCGGGCAAGTCCTCTCCGGATGTTTTCCTGCTTGATCCTCACTCCCCGGTCTGCCTCGACCTGTTGGTTGTCGATTACCCCTGGTTCTTTCTCCCCCACCTCCGGTAACAGCCCCAGAGGGCACCGTTTGAATAACGCCTCTGCTGGGGCCACTCCGGTGGAGGCATGTGGGGTGGTGCGGTACACCCTCAGGAATTGAATTTGGAGGGATTGCCCCTGGGCCTGGGCGATTCTAAAGGTCTTGTTCAGAGTCCTCATCAGCCGTTCGGCTTTGCCGTTTGCCCTTGGCCAGAGGGGTGTGATCTTCCTGTGTAGCACCCCGCAGCTCTCCATGAGCTCCGAGAATCGCTCGCTCTGGAACGGCGCCCTGTTGTCCGAGCACAGTGTGTGAGGGAAACCATGGGCCGCAAACACCTTTTCCACTGCCACCACCACATGCTCAAACGCCACCGACTCCACGAATTCCATTTCCAGGTATCTTGAGTATTCGTCGACCAGGAAGTGGGTGCCCATCGTGGTGGAGCCAAAGTCTGCATGAACAACTTCCCAGGGTCGCGTCCCCCGAGGCATCGCCTCTATGGCAGGCTCACGCTGCAGGGGAGACGCCGCCTGACACCAAACGCAGGCCGCCACAAAGTCGTCCACTTTGCGTTCCAGTTCCGGGAACCACACTTTCAATCTTAGGCGGGCTTTAGTCTTGGCGGCGCCCTGGTGTCCACGGTGGGCAAGTGTGATCACCTCCCTCACCTTGGATTGGGGCACGACAATGTGATCTCCCCTGAGCAGAAGACCAGATGCTGAAAAAGAGAGCTCCTCACAGACCTTCCACAGCTGCTCCAGTCCGGTTCTGGCCTCCTGAGTGCGCCCCGCCAGGGTCTCCAGCACCGACTTCCAGGAGCCATGCTGCATGGAGTGCCTCAGGATTTGGAAACTCTTCTTCCACTGCAGCGGCCTCAAGCTCCTCCAGGGGCATTGCATTCAGCGTGGCCGCCTCCACCACCACACGTACATGTTCATCGGTTTCTTCCGCACATGTGTCATGGTCTTCCTTCCCAGGTGTACCCGGTGGTCTTGAGAGCTAGTCTGCCGCATTGTTTGCCCCCGGCCGATACACCAAGGTGACTCTGTATTCCAGGGGAGCGAGCATCAACCGCTCAATCCTTGCCGGCGGCTTGGATGAAGACCCGGCCAAGATAGGAAGCAATGGTTGTGGTCCGTCACCACCGTGACCGGGCGTTCGGGGAGGTAGAACCGGTATGCCTGCAGCCCCAGTGCACCGCCAGCGCCTCGCGCTCAATCTGGGAATACTGTTGCTCCGCATCCGACAGCGCTTTGCTGGCATAAGCCACCGGGCGGACACCCCCATCACGGTCAATCTGCGTCAACAAGGCGCCCAAACCGAACGGGCTGGCATCGACAATGATCTCCGACGGCAACGCTGGATCGAAGAAGGCCATGGTATCCTCTGCTGCCAGGGCACCCCTGATGTCATCGAATGCTGCCTGTTCAAGCGGACCCCAGTTCCAGGTGGTATCTTTCCTTGTCAGTGCTCTGAGCGGTTCCGACCTGGAGGCAAGATTATGGATGAACCGCCCACAGTATGTAACCATACCTATGAAGCTACGCACATCGGACACGGATTCCGGAGACTGCGCCTTTTTAATGTCCTGGAGCTTCTTGGGATCCGGTGATACACCCCCTTCTTTAAATACAAAGCCAAAGAACTCTATCGATGGTCTCAGAAACTCGCATTTCTCCTTGTGGAGGGTGAGGCCCAGGGACTGAACCTCTCAAACGTTTTCGCCAGCCGCCTCAGATGGTCCACCTCCGTCCTTGCAAACACCAGGATATCATCACTGATATTCAAGACACCCTCCAGATTTGCTAGGGTGCCTCGGATGATATTTTGGAACACCTTCACCGCCGAAGACACACCAAAGCTCAGTCTTTTGTAGCGGTATAGCCCTCGGTGTGTAGTAAAGGTGGTAATATGGTGGAGAACAACCTGGTGGTAGCCCGCTCGGAGGTCCAGCTTTGAAAAGAAGTGAGCGCCTTGTACCTCGGCAATGATGTCATCAATCGTCGGGGTGAGGTGCCTCTCTCTCTTGATAGCTTTATTCGGCAGCCTCATGTCGACACAGATTCTGACGGCATCTGGTTGTTTGGGTTTCCGGGCCACAACAATTGGGGACACCCAGGGAGTCGGACCCTCCACCTTCTCAATTATGCCAAGATTGACCAAGTTATCGAGCTCCTTGTCGACATGTCCACGAAGGTGAAAGGGTACCCTGCGATGTTTCAGGGCGATGGGCTGCACAGATTCATCAATATGCAGCTTCACTGGGTCACCAGACATCTGTCCGATCCCATTGAACAGTGCGGCATACTTCTCAAGCAAGTCATTGATGTCCTCCAAATAGACTGAGTATGCAAAGCTGACGATGCCGAGGGCCTCCGCCGCTGCACAGCTCAACAAGGTATTGGTGCTCACCGGTGTCACGTAGAAGCGTGCAGTGATTTGCGAGCCGTCATGCTCCACCTTCGCCACAAAAGCACCATCCAGTGGGATAGGGTCCAGACCACCGAAAGCGAAGATGCAGGCTTTCGGTTCCACCAACTTAGGAGGCATGTCAATAGCGTCATAGTGTCCCCGGGCCATCACATTGACGGACGCCCCCGTGTCCACCAGGACCGGGACTGGAGAGCGATTGACTTCCACCACGCACCTTGGCTGCCTCCTGTTCTTCCCTTTCAGGATCCCTACACTGGAGACGAAGAAAATGTTCTCTTCCTCCTCTTCGTCTGCCTCTTCCACTTGTGCGTCCTCTTCACTCTGGTCCACCTGAGCGACGTTAGGCGGTCTGCCCTAGCGAAGGAGACTGGACCGGGCCGGGCCCTGCGGCACCATCACATGCATGGCCGCCTTGCACAGCCTCGAGAAATGATCTGGCAGCCCACACCTTCCGCATGTCCTTCCGGTCGCGGGGCGTTCCGTTGGGTGGGGCAGGTCGTACCCACACTTTTGGCAGGATTCCCCAGCCCTCCCTCTCTGTCCCGGGGTCCGCCGCCAGGTCTTCTGGTGCCTCTGCCACCGCGCCACATCGCACACACCTCCTCGGTCTTGATGGAGCGTGACCCAGCCTCCATTCTAGCTGCCCTCGCCTCAGACACTTCATGGCATCTCCCCAGTTCTAGGATGTGTGGCAGCGTGATTCCGGGCTCCCTTAACACTTGGCGCCTGAGCTTGCCCGAGGAGCATGCCTGAATGAGCATGGTCCTAATCATGTCCTGCACATCGCCCCAGGCACAAGCGAGCGACAGGCGCCTCAGGCGCCCATACAACGTGTCCAAAGTCTCGTCCTCTTTCTGTTTGGCAGACAACATCACGAAGCGTTCATAGTCCGCGTTGGCAAGAGGCAGAAAATGGGCTTGAAGCGCGGTTTTCGTCTGACCGTAGGATCCATCCCCTGGTGGAAGCGATTCAAAGATCTCCTGGACTGAGGGCCCTGCCGAGTACAACATGGTTGCCAGCCTGCTGTCATCAACCACTTGAGCGGCCCGAAAGTACATGTCCAGGCGGTCAAACCACCTCTTCCATCTGGGCCCCAAGCTAGAAGGCGGGCCCGAAACATCAAACTCCGGGATGGGCTGCAAGGCCGCTGTGCACGTGCCTGGGCCATAGCAGGAGGGATTGGCTGGACAACAGGTGCTACCACTGGCTGCGCTGGAGGCACTGGGCCTTGAGGCCCTGCTTGAGCAATTGGAGGCTGCTGCACCGGCTGCACTGGAGGATGTGGGCCTGGAGGCCCTGCTTGAGCAAGTGGAGGCTGCTGCACCGCTACTGGTTGTGCACCGTCCTGATCTTCAGTATCACTCATGAGTTCGAGCGCACAGGCAACCCCAGCATGGAAAATGGAGGCTGCAACTCAAACTCTGATCCACCTCCAGGCACAGGAAAATTCACCCTGGGAGCGAAGACGGCAAGAACACACTGTCCCCCTCCACGGGTAATCCTTAACAGCCCAGTCCCAGCCACCAGGCCTGATGATTCCAGGAAGCAGAATGAAGAACCACTGCAACACACCTCCGTGATGATGAAGAAGATGAAAAAGCAACAGGGGCACCAGTCTGACGATGAAGAGGATGAAGAAAGCCCCAGCCTTCAGCTGTTCCAAAAATTGAGTCAAAGAAGAATTATGGGCTATGCAGGCCCAGCCATTGTAGCCCTCCTCCTCGCTTGCACTCGACGTAGAAGACCCAAAATTCGGGCACAGGCACACAGATTAAACTCTGTGCTAGCAAAGTGTCCAAAAATTAGGCCTGGATAGCCACTCACCTCCCAAACCGGAGCTCTGTGAAGTCCACGGCCCGATTATTCAAAATGGCTGCCAGCTGCGTGGGTGAAGCACGGCCTACGGCATGAAACGAAATGTCAGCAAGATTCCGTTTCGGGAAGAAAAATTGCAGATTCATCACCACCGGGCCCAGGCATCATTCCCCACTCGTCGCCACTGTTGGGGGTGTGTCTTGAACCCCAGCGATCCCCGTAAGCCCCCCAGCACACAAGGACTCACTCGACACACACCCTTCTGGTTCGGGCTTCCCGGTCACACTGTCTCGGCCGGGAACGCCCCGTTTATTTATGCTGCACGCTGCGGCATGCAACGTCATGCCGCCGCGTGCGCGCCCCGTCATCGGGCAGCGCCACAGAGTGTATATCCTGGCGCTGAGCCCTGATTTAGAGACTGGATTGATCTGGTTGTGGTTGTGGTCACTTTGGCAGATTTTGTAGGACCTCTGCTGCTGCTGCTGCTGCTGCTGCAGTCTTAATTGACAAATTTGTCTGGTATATGTTTGTTCGAAAAGAAGCAGGGTCTAGTGCGCCCAATTTCAACTTAAGCTGTATTAATCAGCACAATGGCCCACGGCGTCTGACACGCTGGGTAACCTGGGGAGAGCGAGCAAAGGAGCGGAGGAACTGGAGCACCCCCACAATGAGCGAGGCATTTTTCACCGGTAAGGGTTTCTTGTACAAGTAGCGCCTCCTCTTGTTGGAAACGGTAAAAATACCACAGCAAGCCCAGAAAAATCTCTGTACTCCACTGCTTCACAACTGCGCTTTCCAGTGCTTCACTAGCGCTTGCTAGCGAGGGCATTTTGTAAAAGTAGCCCATCCTCTTGATGGAAAGGGTAAAAACACCACAGCCAAGCCCACTTTCACCAAGAAAAAAAAATGATGTACTCTACTGCTCCACAACTGTGCTTTCCAACTACCTATGAGAGCCAGCTGGTTTCAAATATATGCTTTATTTTTTTTACTGTTAAGCCAACACGTGTGTCAACCTTTACACAAGGTCTTCCTCGTGGCAATACAGTTAAACAAATAGAGTTCCTATATCCTCACTGTAATCCTCCGTGGTTACTATCCCCCTCATCCATCCCTCGATGTTTCAGCAGAGTATTCGACTCGATCCTCATGCTGTGTATTTCATAACATATAATGTAGAAAAACTCCATAGGGTTACAATCCCAGCAGGCCAGGCAAATAACTAAGCCATAGTCACTCAGTCTGCTGGCCTACCTTTCCAGATTTGTATCACTGTCTCATTTACACTATTTTCCGGACACATTATCCTCCACTGTCCTTCCCTTGCACCACATCCTCGATATCCCTTCACCCCCCGACTTGCAACTAACTTTCAGATCTCTGTTCCCCTTTTATGTCATCCCTTAGCTCAATCCCCTTTCCTTGCATGCATCCCTTCTTCTTTCCCACATTGCTCAGTCACCGAGTCCTTTGTCACTCACCCCCTTCCATTGCCTTGGCTCACATATACATGGTAAACCACCTTAATTTGCCAGTGATATGCTCTGCTAGACTTGACGAGAAGCTCTGGTGGGTGTCTTGCTGGTAATTGTAGCTATGGGATGTGTACTTGGACAACACAAAGCGAAAGATGCCAAGGGGGAAGTGGCTTTCATTGGGCTGGCAAGTTTCACTTCCTTTGAAAGTAGAAAGCCTATTTCTGGCCCTGGAAGCAGAGGGAGCTGTGAGGGGTGTCTGTCTGGGATCTGGTGATGTAGAGAGAGCAAGAGTGACCTACTATATTTGTGTTTTGTGACTAGGTTTTTAATTTGTGTGAGTGTCTTTTGTTGCCCACAAAAATAATCCCAGATTTAGGGGGGTCGTTCAGAGTTCGGTGGTAAGGTTAAATCGGCAGTATTTTTCTATTTTTATTAAAATGATTTAGTTTGTTACAAACTTTTCATTTTTAAAACTCAGTGATACACGAAATTATAATATTTAGCAATTCAATTGAGGAGAGAGAGAAAAAAAAGAAGGAAAGAAATGTAGAGACAATAAGAAGATCTCTTGTTGACACTTTCGGCATCAATTAGGCCAGTCGTCAGTATCTTCACTTGGCTTTCTGTTGAGTTGCAGGCTGCAATCCTAAAATATGTTGTTAATATTGAACTATCGTGTAAATTAGTTTGTTTTCACGTCCGTTCAATAATAAAGACCAACGCATATCTGTATCCATCTGTTGGGTCGATATTTTGAAAAAGTTACTGAAATTCAGTCTCTTGGTCGTTAATTCTGGGTAGATCATTACTAGATGATAGATTGTTTCTGCTACTTCGCTGTCTTTGCAGAAACGGCAATAGTTGTCAGTTTTCGGGATTTGCCATGACATTGCCAGCTTGTCTCTTGTAGGTAAGTTGTTCAGACGAATCCCCATGTACACTGTGCGGATATTATCAGGAAACTGTTCCATGTACTTGGGGATTTTCGTTTAGGGCTCGAATGTCCGATTGGCTTTGAAGATTTCTTGAGTATAAAGTTTTGGCATGACATGTTCGGATCCAGTCGTTGTTTGCTAATTTGCGTTTTGCATGTTGAGGTCTGTTCATGAGGGTTTCGAGTGTTATTTCTTTGTTTTTCAATTGTTGGATTAAATGTACTTTCCATTTCCTTAAAAATGTACTGTAAAGAGCAGTTGGATTATTTTTCAGAATTTCTGTGGCTGGTGTTTCATCATTTGTGAGGAGTTTTCTTAGCAGGTCGAGCTGTTTCCATGTCACTATCGAAGATATGGATTGGGTGGCGACCTCATAGCGAATTCTAGCCATCGGATATGAATCTGAGAGCCTTAAGATCTTTCTCCAGAATATAGCTTCTAGTTTCGCCCAATTGTTGGATTGTGAGTGGATCATTGCGTCACTGCCATATGTAATTACCGGGATTACTTTCTGTCTGTAGAATGTTATAACAGCTTTAAATGAACATTTACTGTATTTCCCGTGTAGGACACAACCTTGTCTGGCTAGTGTCTGGGTTTTCATTTCCAGGTTGTTGAACCACTGTTTTTCTATTATAGACTGATTTAGCATAATGCCAAGCTTTTTGAAGGTCGATACTTCTTCTAGGCAAATGTTGTTGATAGAGAATTTTAATGCTGGATGTTTCTTAAATGGAAGTTTTACTAATGGCATGATTTTAGTCTTTGCTGTATAGATCCTTAGATTGTTGGATTTCCTGTAGGTTCCCATGAGATGTAAGCTCCGTTGTAAACCCGAGATGGTTTTGTCTAATAGGATAATATCGTTGGCGTAAAACAATGCTGGAATTGGTAGAGAGTTCAGTTTTGGATGATTCAGAGCCAGTGCATTAAGATGTTCTTCACAGTCTGCTGTGTATAAATTACATAAGGTGGCTGCGAGAGGACAACCCTGTTTTAGTCCTTTCATTGTTTTTATTATGGGGGTAGTCGTCCCATTCTTTGAAAGTCTCACAGCTATTGTATTGGAATATAATAGTTTTATTGGCTCCAGGATTTCCGCCGGACAATTCCACGCTGACAGTTTTTCTAGCCATGGAAGCAGAGGGAGCTGTGATGGGTGTCTGCCTGTGTTCTGGTTATGTAGAGAGAGCAAGAGTGACCTACTATATTCGTGTTTTGTGACTAGGTTTTTAATTTGTGTGAGTCTTTTGTTGGCCACAAAAATAATCCCAGATTTAGGGGGGGTTGTTCAGAGTTCGGTGGTAAGGTTAAATCGGCAGTATTTACCATCCTCTGATGTCAAGTTCTGATCACGTACCTCTGGTGGTATTTCATAGGAATACCGGCAGCTGTATTTAAGTTGGACTTTCCACCAAAACTCCATCTATTTTTACCTGCACCGGGATGCAAAAAATCCATATTGGCCCAATTATTTGAACACTTTTTCTTTACTGTACTGCAGGGTTGCCCAGTGAAAAACGTTTGAACAAAGGGCCATGCTAAAGGGTGAAAAGGTAGTCCTCTCCGATGCCCCCTTGCCACCTCACGCCTCTAATACATAAGTGTCACAATGTACACTTTTTAGCATACTTAAATATAATAGTGGTATGAGATGCTACTGTACACACAATCCATTTCCACCTTCACAGTAAATGTGGAAATAGAAGGAAAAAGTGCCTTAAAACACCTTTTTATGTTAGGCAGAGATGATATTTCTGAAATTTCTTTAAAATATTCCAGAAATACCACCTGCACTGGTGGTAAACCTGGAATTGGGTGGATTTTAAAATATGCCACTGTTAGACTGGTCACTTTCTCTGGCTTTACTCCATAAACAAATCTGTCTAACTCTGAATATTATTAACAATAACTGAATGCTAAATCTTTATGAAAATTATTTCAACTGTGCCCAAAAGTAAGTACGAACAACATTCTCTATAATCATTGTGTAGTAATCTCCATGGGTGCTAGTAAACAAAAAGAATTCACCAGAACATCGGGGAAGCAGTCTCAAAGAATTAAACGGAGGACACACTCTAATAAGATATGTAACCTTACTTCCTTGGCAAGTACGAGTTGTGAGAAGCTGATGAGGATGGCAGCAGACCAATGGTGTATGGGCCACAGTGGTGCCAACATTACTATCCAGAGTCACATAATCTATCATTTATATGCATGCATTGCCATGCGCCTGTGGCCTGGGCTCTTCTTCCTCTCATTCACTGTGGAGGTCCATGTGTGGGGGGGCACCCCTTCACCGACCAACACTGCCCACGCACAAGGCTATGGTGCTCACACACACACTGGAAAGCTAATCACATATCGGTGGACATGAGTAGACAGAGCTGGCCACTAAAAATTGGTGCACCAAATCGAAAGTACTCTTCACACCTTTGTGACTGGAGTTGTGTTATGGCACATTTCCAGCACACCTAATAATGCTGCTAACTTGGCATAAAAAAACCATGTCCAAAAATAACAGACCATCTTTACAATTCCAGCTAGGTATCATGGGGCAAAGGAAAACATGCTCTGTCAGAATTGAAAGAATCATTGATTTCCAGAAATGTTCAATTACATAATAATTTCTCTCACAAAGAGTCAATGGGTTCTGCTGAAGGATAACTGCACCTATATATCTGAGCAAGGCATACATATCCACCAAAAATGGCTTAGAAGTTAGTTTCTGAACTTCTTAACACTGCCCCATAGGTAAATGTACCTAAAGAATTTCAAAGGCCCTTTTACCCTGATGATCCCATGAAACCCCTTAATATATACCTTCCTATTTCAACAGATGACTAGTTGCTGCAGAGCTCCGTACCGGCACCTTTTTCTGAACCAGCATAGAGTTTCGATGCCGGTAACACCGGCATCGCAAGTGACCCACTACATCTATTGCCGGAATCTGCGGTAAGACGCGTCAGCCATGCCTGAGATACCAGCGTGGCGTTAGTAAGTGCACGTTTTGAGCTCCATGTACACGCACAAATACCGGCATGGCCATGCCGGTAGCAAAGTGAAAACCGTACCGGCAAACCCGGCATCGCGGACCAGGCGTTAAGTAGACTCAGGTGTGTAGAAACATGCCACATGTGTCCAAAATCAGCACATGTGGGCCCAATGAGCACTGCTGCAGCACAAAAGGACCACTCCACACCCGTTTCAACACCATCATGCTAGCAGTAGCAGTACTGGAGCTGGAGGCCCTGCCTGCAGGCCTACAACTTGAAGAGGCAGGGAGGCAGATGATGCGACGGAGGCGCTTCAGGAGAAGGAGGGGTATCATGGCTCAGCAAAACCCCAATGTCCAGCAGGTTGCAGCCCGCAGGCAGCCACCAATTCCGTGCATAAGAGCCACACCTTTCAACCTGAGCCAAAGCCAGATCCCCACACTGTACCGGCTAGACAGGAACACCATCGCTTCAATAGTGGACCTGATCCGTGACAACATGGTCAGCCTGATAAATATCCACAAAGCCATCCCCCCTTGCCAAGGTAGCGTCTGTGCTACACTTCCTAGCCACAGGCACATACCAACCTACTGTGGGTGAGCTGCATGGGATATCACAACCTTGTTTTTCGCTTGTCCTGTTCCAGGTCATTGATGCACTCCTGCATCACGTTGGAGACCACATCAGACTACCCAGGACTGCTGACCAGGTCAATGGCACAAAAATTGCCTTCAATGCCCTTACAGGCATGCCAAACGTGATTGGTGCTTTGGACTGCAAACATGTGGAGCTGGTGGCCAGGCATGCTATGGAGGCAGTCTACCGGAACAGAAAACTGTATCACTCACTGAACATGAAGATTGTGTGTGATGCCCGCCACCTCATCTGCCATTGCTGTGCCATATTTCCTGATTCAACCCACGACTCCATATTGCTGCACAACTCCACGCTGCCTGGGTACATGGATACATGGAACATCACAGTGGACAGTGTACCTGGCTGCTGGGTGAGTCGAACTACAAGGGCATGTGCACTGTTAAATTGTGGGGGGGGACAGAAAACACCATAGCCGACTTGGCTGCTGGGTGAGTATAATTACAAGGGCATGTGCACTGTTGGATTATGGGCATGTATAACACCAATCAGCAGTGGCTGTGCGCAATTTATGCATCAATTCCTTTGTTGTTAACTATTATGCGCTCATTAGCAAAACACCCTGAAAGTGCACAGAGGCTGGACAGGGTGGGTAAAGGGGAAGGTAGACCATGAATAAGAGCCGGGATCAATAATTGCTACAATAGTACAACAAGTAATGATAAAAAAAGGTAAGGGGAGACAAACCTACTTTGGGGTGCGAGTGCATTCAACGTGCAAGTGTACAGTGGGAAATGAAGGTGCAACACAGTTATAGCATGCCTGAGTGGAAGGCCTTGGCAGGCGTGTCTCAATTGAAGAAAATGATCCAGTGCATGCATAACATCACTTCCGTTCACCAATCTGGAAGCACTACATGTAACAGAATGCCCTGCACCAAAGTGACAAAAAGAAGCACTAACACAGTCAACAAAACCCACACCACCTGATGCACAGTCAGAGAATATTTATGCTCCCACCCACAAACCACCATTGGCCTGCACACCAATTAGCCCGGTCCCCTGCCTGTTAGAAGTGCACAATCACATATGCATCAGATTTGAATTACAAATGTTTTTTTAGCACATATCTATGATTTAATATCATGAATATAATAGTATTACACATACACCAGTTCCATTTGTGTTAGCTGTACTAAAAAGGTCATGCTGGCTGTGAATGGGCCATGTCAAAGCCACTGCACACCACACACCCAGCACACATTATCACAATGTGCATTTCTAGTACCCGAAATGGGACATATGCTAGCTAAACTGCATTTTGCATGTGCATTTTTGTTTTGTCAAGTGAACGCTATACAGCCTGTACCAACATGATATGGGCAGAAGTATGAAATTGTACACTTTCTGTTGATCCCGTTCAGGTGATGCTGGTTATCCCCTGATGCCACGACTGATGACCCCCGTGAGTCAACCACACATCCTTCACGAGCAGGCATACAACCGTACCCATGTCTGTACTCTGTGCACAATTGAACAGATATTTGGCCTATTAAAGGTGAGGTTCCGCTGCCTGAGCAGATCAGGGTGAGCATTAATGTACAGCCCTGTAAAGGTGGGAAAGATAGGCCAGCTAGCACACTGGGCACTGGGTACTGCAAATTAATAAAATCATTCACTTACACTGAAAAATCAATGTCCAGTATGATTGGTTTGCAATACCAACTGTAATTTGTGCTATAAAATATATACAAATGTGTAATGGGTTAACTTGCAATACTATCCCCCCAACTATCCCTGCCCACTGTCCCTCCCCAACTATCCCTCCCCACTCCCCCTCCCCAACTGTATATAGGCAACTCCTGTCATGTTTGACAATGTTCAATTACACACAGACAGGGCACATATGTGTTCATGGCCTATTTTCTTCCCCTTTTTGGGTTAGGTGTGCGGCTGTGTGCCGAGCAGGACAGCTGCATGGAACGCCACCTTGAGCTGCTCAGCACCGAACTCGCAGGTGTTGTGTTTGTCGATGGTGCGCGGGGGAGTGCCATGGGCCGTCGGTCCAGGAATGCCTGCAGTAACATGGCCATTGTCTCTGCGATAGACAACATCACACTGTTCCCTTCCCGTACCCTCCTTGACATCTGTACAAAGGCACGTGTACAGCGACCAAGTGCACATGCTTTACGGCGTCGACTGGCCTGGAAGCTCTCGTGCATGAGCTGTGCCTCCTGAAGGGGCTGGTGCACCAGGGATGTCAGGGGATCCTGCCGTTGTTCCATCCTGGTGAGTCGTCCATCAATGTTCCTCACACTGGGGAAGGGGGGACATTGTGGGCTAATTGGGCCCATGGGGCTGAATAGCAGGGGCTCCTCAATGCTGTGGTTGGTGGAATCTCCCGTTTCCACAGCACCATCGTCTGCTGTGTCCTCTACAATGCATGCATGTGCACAGCCTTGTGGCTGTGGTGGTGGTGGCACTGCTGCATTGGTGCTGCCGGGGTGGGTGCAGCTTGTGGGGGTCTGAGATGGCTGTGTTGGTGGCACCACTGGCACCTGAGGTGGCTGTGCTCGTGGAACCACTGGGGCCTGAGGTGGCTGTGCTGGTGACACCACTGGGGCCTGAGGTTAATCTACGGATACAGCTGGGGTTGCAGTTGCATTTGTGCCTGTTGAGGCAGTGGAGTTCTTAGTTGGGGTGCTGGTGGTGGTGGTCCATTGGGTTCCTCAGTGTCGACACCTGGTGCCCCTTGAGGTGCTGGCATGGGAATATTCATTGCCAAATGATGTGCCTGTGGGAGTCAGAAAGGCAGGTCATCAGTGATGAGTGTGGATTGATGAGGCAGAGATGAATGCTTTGGCTTTTTAATGACAGTGCTGTGTCAGGGTCATGGTGGGGGACATGACATGGTGCACACTTGCTTGTGTCGTGCATACTGTGCGGGTGGATGTGGGAAGTACATACATGGTGTATGGTGTGCCAGAGATACTGCCGTGGTGTACTGGCAATTGCTGGCTAGGGTGTTAGGGGTGTGGCACACATGCTGTGTGATGTCGTGTTGGGGAGGGTTGTGCCATGGATGGGGTCACTGTGTGCCTGCTGCCTGTAGCGCTTACAGGGATAGGTGGCAATTTGTGCTCATGGGACGGGCTGGCTGGGACATGGGAGCCACATGTTTTCTTGGTGTGCGACACTGGTCATTTGTGGGTGGTGATGGTGCTTGGCACTGAGGTGACTTTGTGCCAGGGCTAGCATGGAAGACACACCAATTTTGCTGTGGCAGGACTGGCAGCAGGAGCATGTTCTTTTGGCTATACAGTGTGCCTGTGCTATGTTCTGTATGTATTTGTGGTATGAGTGAGGTTTTGGGTGAAGGTGTATGTTGTTGTCTGCACCCAGGTTGCATGTCTGGGGGTGGGGGGTGGCAGGGCTGTATTGGTGTTGTGCATGATGCACTTGACATATTTTGCTGCTGTCGTGGGTGCAGGGTGGACAGGGAGGTTGATGTGACATTGGGGTTACGTGTACTCACCAGCCTCCTAAGATGTCATGGCTCCGCAGCACCGACCCCTTCTATTGACTCAAGGTGCAGTATGCCGGTAATTCGGATTTTTGACCGGCAAACTTGTAATGAGGCCAAGAGAGACAGAGAGAGAAAGTGTGTGCACTGAGAGAAGGCGATCTAGAGAGATGAAGAAATTCAAGATCGGCATGTGATATACTGGGCACAGTTAGCACGTATATATTCCTCTACACAACCAAATAACCATTGGTGTTACAAATATTCAAATATATAATTCATGCAAAAAAGAAAGTAAAACTGCTAGGCCAATAGGGGGCCGATTAGATAGAGCTAAGCAGCACTGTTACGGTCAATACAGTGGATTGTGAGCTGCTACAGTATTTGTTCATACAACGTAAACTCAGTATATCCTACAAACCGAAGAGTTCCGTAGGGTTCTGTGTTGTCCCTCATGCTTTTTAATCTACTTGTGTACTCTCTGAGGGATCTGTTGGAGTGTTTCCCTCCCAACCCTGCCTAGTGTCAGTCAAGCATATTTTGCATTTGTATTTGTATTTGGGTTTATATAGTGGACATCTAGCTAGGAAGCAATGGAACATTGCACAACTAGTTTGAGGTTAACAGAGAGCTGTGGAAGAGGAGGTTACAGATTAATGTAGCTTGGATATATAATACTACAGGGGTGGTTTGCACCTAGGAGTAGAAGGCCCACAGGGCATCCAACGGAATTCCCTGAAGAGCACAGCCTCGAGTTACTTTCCAAGCTGTGGGAATGTAGGAGTTGTCCCGAATGTGGGCTAGGATAGTCTTCCGGTAAGCAGCTGGGTGTAGCCAAGGAAGTCAATGTTCCTGGTTTTCTCTTTGCATGCCAGTTTAGTCTCAAGCAACTCAATGGTCTGACTCATACAGGAGCACATCCCACTGAGCCCGCAAGTTTGTGGCTATGTAGGCTGGTGTTCAGGCAGTATTTGCCTTATGTGTTGAAGGCAGTTTTGAGGAGATTTCTGCTGGGATGTATAGCCAGTGTAATTCTCTAAGGATTGGCAGATGTGGTCAATTGTATTGGTTCCCATTATGAAGCATGCAACAGTGTGTTCAAAGTCACTAAGGCGGGCCCAGGTGGTAGGATTGGCAGATGTGGTCAAATGTATTAGTTCCCATTATGAAGCATGCAACAGTGTGTTGAAAGCCACTAAGGCGGGCCCAGGTGGTAGACAGTTTTCCGGTGAGGAAGGTGTTCCCTTCACCAAGGTGTAAGATTACCAGGGCCTAGCCTGTGGTTCTTAAATACTCAAGTGTGAGGAAGAGTTTTATCTTCTGGAGGAGTGCTAGCTGATACTGGGTGGTTTAGTCTTTTTTTTGTTGCTCTGTTGTGGGAAGCAGTCATTGCTATTAATAATAAATCAAACTAACTGGGCACATCGGTCCAACTTAGGTGTGAATCCATTGAGGTGCTTGTCATTCAGCCAACCTTGGGTGGCCTCCTCTTAGTATGGATGCTGCAGTAGGACGAATTCTGTTTTGGTGGCATTGAGTTTCAAGTAGGTGCTAAATATCCATGCTTGGATGGAGGCAAAGCCTTTCCTGAGGCATGAAATGTCTTGGAGTACTATTCACTTTGAAGTATAACTGAGTATCTTCAGGAAATTGGTGAAGTGAGATGTTAAGGCTTTGGAGAAGTTATCGGAGTGGTTCCATAT
Organism: Ambystoma mexicanum; assembly: GCF_040938575.1. NCBI lineage: Eukaryota > Metazoa > Chordata > Amphibia > Caudata > Ambystomatidae > Ambystoma > Ambystoma mexicanum. The sequence continues at coordinate 124,139,611 of NC_090922.1, forward strand.
AGAGATTGAAGATCGATGGGGAGAGTAATGATCCATGTGAACTCTGCATTTGACCAGCAAATTGTTTGTTCTAAACCTAGCCATCTGAACTGCTTGGTATCTGCCTGAGAGGTTGGAGGCGAGCCAGTTGAGGACTGTGCTTGTGAACCAAATTATTTCTGCGAGTAGGCTTATAAGTGTGAACTGGTCGACTGTGTCAAACGCACCAGAGAGGTCAAGGAAGACCAAGAGGCAGGAGTCACCTTTATCCATGATTTGGAGAGATTCATTTATGACCTGAATGGGGGCAGCTTCTGTGCTGCATCTGGCCCTGAATCCAGATTTGTAGCCACAGATAAGGCAATGTTGCTGAATCCGACCCTATAGTTGGTTGGCAACTGCCATCTCAATGATTTAACCAAGGAACGGAAGGCTAATGATTGGCTAGTAGTTAGCAAGGTTGTCTGGGCCTAGAGTGGGGTTTTGGAGAATTTTGCAGATTAATCCTGTTTTCAAGGTGCTTGGGAAGATGCCCTGATTGATAGTGGCATCGACTATTTGGAAGAGAGGAGTAAGGGAGTCCCTGAGAACTGTTTCATGATGGAGAGGGAGGGATATTGTAGTTGAATAACGTAGGTTTTAGTGACGCGAGAGTAATAACTAGGTCCTTGTGGGTGAGGGGAGTGAAGGGTGTCCATGGCTGTGTTGTGCAAAGTGGGATTGTGAGTGGGGGCAGTAACTTTGAACCATAGATATGTTGTCTGATTTTATCTAACTTGGTGATGAGGAAGTTGTTAATTGTGTTACATTTCCCTGTGGCCTCAGGTTTTAGCCGGTTGGGCAACAAGTTGGAGCAAAAGTTGAAAGCTGCAAAGAGGGCTTTGTTCCTATTAGGGGCTGCCATGATAATGGTGGATTAATACGCAACTTGAGCTTCAGTGATGAGTGCTGGCGAGAACTGTATGACACCTTTAAGGTGCGTGGGCCATCATGCCTATATGTTTTGCGCCAGCATTTCTCCTGTGTTCAGCAAATTAATTTATTGTCAATCAGTTCTTGGGAATACCAGGGAGCGAAGGGTATAACCCTGCTATGACATGTTTTACAGAGCATATATGTCTACTAGTTCTTTTATGTTTTGGTTGGGGGTTGCACTGGCTAGCTTTGCAAGACTTTGACGTAATGCTTCTCAGTCAGCCCAACCTCGATGCTTGCCTCTTTGATATTGATCGCTGGATGACCACAAACCACCTCCTCTTAAACCCCACCAAAACTGAAATCATGGTGTGCGGCAACCCCAAGCTTCTTCCCCACCCTCTACCCTGGCCATCATCCATGGGCAATCCACCAACCACCTCAACCACAGTAAAAAAACCTTGGATGCGCTCTCGACCCTGACCTAACCCTCTCTTGCAAAACCAACAACATCTCTAAGTCCTGCCATTACCACCTCAAAATTTTTAGACACATTTTTCCGTACCTCTCCTTTCCCAACAGACTCGCTGCTGTCCAATGGATTGTAATGTCAAGACTAGACTATGCCAACTCCCTCTCCTTTGGGGTCCAAGCATAGCACCTCATTAAACTACAAAGAGCACAAAACGCTGCAGCCAAATTGCTTCTAGCATTTGGCCCAAGAGATCACACCTCTCCAGCTCTCAGAACTCTCCACTGGGTCCCGGTTGGACAAAGGGTGACTTTCAAAACCTTATGCATCTCCCACCGAGCAGTGCATAAAACCGGACCTCTATACCTACAGGACAAGCTAAAACTCTACCACCCACCGCGCACTCTAAGATCAAGCTCTGCCCTCCTCCTAGTGATACCAAACACCAACTCAGTCAGGTTAGGAGGATTATCATTCTCAGCCTTGGCCCCCACTCTGTGCAACTCGCTCCCACCCCACATTCGACTCACCGAAGACTACATATCTTTCCGCAAACTACTGAAAACGTGGCTCTTCCCTTAAAGAATCGACGCTTAGAACAAACGGAATAAATAGCCACAACAAATATAAACAAAAGTTGCTGAACAAAGAAAACAATGAGCAAAGGCAGTCGATTGACCAGATGGAAAGACTAAAACGGATAGTGTAACTAAAACAGATAGACTGAATGGAACGGACAAAGTGGATGGAACGGACAAAGTGGATGGAACGGACGGAGTAGACGGAGTGGACGGAGATGACGGAGTGGATGGAGTGGATGGGATGAATGGAATGGATAGAGTAGATGGAACCAGATGGAACTGGATGAAATGGAGGGAACGGATGAATTGGACGGAACGGATGGGAAGGGAGGAAGGAAGGGAAGGGGGGAGGAAGGGAGGAAGGAATTGGATGGAGGAGATAGAGTGAATGGAACGGATAGAGTGAATGGAACGGATAAATTCAACGGAACGGATGAGGTGGATGGAACGGATGAAGTGGACGGAACGGGTGGAAAGCACAGAGTGGATGGAGCGGATGGATGGATGGAGCGGATGGAGTATATGAAACCGGAGGGAACGGATGAAGTGGATGGAACAGATGAACTGGATGTAGTGGATGGAATGGACGGAACGGATGGAGGGGATGGAGCAGATGGAGTGGATGGAATGGATAGCGGGGATGAACTGTATGGAACGGATGGAGTGCAAGGAACCGATGGAGTGGATGGAACGGAACCGATGGAACGGATGGATTAGATGAAAACGGATGAAGTGGATGTAACGGATAGATGGATGGGGTGGATGGAATGGACAGAACGGATGGAGCAGATGGAGTGGATAGCGTGGATGAACTGTATGGAACGGATGGAACCGATGGAGTGGATGGAGTAGATGAAACCGGATGGAACGGATCAAGTTTGTAGAACGGATAGAGTGGATGGAACGCATGGAGTGGATGGATGACGAAGTGGATGGAACAGATGGAGTGCATAGATGGATGGATGGTGTGGATGGATGGATGAATGGACGGAGTGGATAAATGGATGGAGTGGATGGAGCAGATGGAGTAGATGGAGTAGACAGTATGGACAGAGTGGGTGAAGTGGATGGACGGACGAAGCGGATGGAACGGATGAAGCGGATGGAATGACTGCTATGTACCTGTATCCCCATGTCACCCTATCCATCCTGTCGATTCATATACGTATGCCCCCTGTCCTGCTCTCATGCCAGGCCGCATGCGCTTCACTGATAAACCACCATATCACCCTACCACGCTTTCTCTCTCCTAAACACCATCATTCAACTAGAACACAGCTATGCTATGATACATTCGGCCAAGCTGTTCTCATACTAACATGACCCCACGAACACCTCATCATCCTAATAAAACACGGCTAGCTTGGGCGTCTCCTCAGGCCTAACGCAGCCAGAACTCAGTCTGAGTGTCCATCCTCCAGACTGAACACAACCATCTGATTTCCTCGCCACCACACCTACCGCTATGAAGCAGCTATCATGCAACAACCCCACCATCTGTACACATCTGGTGCGCCTGAGCACATACCACATTCTCTCTCTCTACTGACCTGAACTGCAGTTCCCGAGGGCGTTCAACCTACCAGCGCTTTCAGGTTATTCTAATGATGCATAAGGCGCTAAATAAATGAAAAGTAACATAACAGAAGACGTTCTTAAAGGATCAGCAGGAAGACATAGTAGGTTTCACGTGTGCCTTATTAATCAGGAGGGTATGTGTACGGAGAATAGTGATGAAAGAGTGGTTTGCCCAGTCATGTAGGATTGTATTAAGGCATTTTACCAGGGAGACGCAGAGAAAATGAGGTCAAGTGTGTTAAACATGACAGAATATGAATGAGTATGCAGATTCTGCCTATGTATTCAATCCCGTGGAGGCCAACAAGTTACCCCCTCATTGCCCATATGATTGCCCTATTGAACTAATACAAGGAGGTAAGATACCAGACAGGAGGACTTGTGTGCTTACAGAAAAGGAAAACAGTCCTTAAAAATTATATTGAGAAGAACTGTGAGTGACCCGATGGTGCCCTCCCTTCTTTTCACCCTGGATCTTCCTCTCAGGTGGCCAGAGAAGTGCCATCGTTTTTGAATCCCATCCTTGGGGGTGGGTATGTGAGGGAGGATCACATGGGGAGTGGGGAAAGGATGTCCCTGGGTGAGACATGGTATCTCCCCTTTCCCTTTTCACGCTGAAACCTCCATCCCTCAAACCTTTATAGGCTACTGTCAGCCCTTTCTATTTTCTTCTCATCAAACTGTCCCTCAGAAACATCACTTTAACACTGGGATGAGGAAGAGACCAACTCAGAAGACATACCCTAATTTGAAGGTGACAAACACATATATGCCCCCTTTTATTAATACAGATTCATGTCAGCCTCCTTTTGTTAATACAAACATTTATCAGCCTCAGCTGTGTACTGGGACGAAGGCGGAGGACTACACAAATCAGAACTACCGTTCTGATGGTGAGCAGTCTAATCTTTCCTGGGATCATTATGGTGGCGGGCACTTTAAAACCCGACCTTCGCTTGGGAATGGAGACAGCTGTGGAGGCAGTGAGTCGAGAAGGCCGAGGCAGCAGCTGGGGAAGCAACTCCTGAGAAGTGGCATGGCAGGTGGAGTGCTTGAGACCCAGTGAGTAATGCAGAGTTTATGCAGCAGGAAGCAACTCTGTTGTTTTGGATGCGGAACTACAAGTATTTTGAATGCAGATTGCGTGCGGAAGATCGGCGTGACTGAGTGAAGTGGTCACAGAAGTCCTGGGTTGCATGGCAGAGCATTGCTGGTGAGCAACGCCACAAAGAGCCCCTGGGAGAGGAGCGAGGTCCGCTCAAGCAGGCGAGAACCCGGAGCGGCAGAGACCTCGCAACACCATAAGCTCCGACCAGTGAGTGAATGGGAAGCACTGGGCTGCCAGGCAAATGCGCATTGAATATTGTTGTTTTGGATGCGGAACTACAAGTATTTTGAATGCTGAAACAAGAGCTTGTGAATACCGAACAAACTGAAACCTAACTAAATGAAAATCATTTTAAGTACTTTTAAATGCAGAAACAAGTATTCTTGAATGGCGAATGTATAAGGAGCACTTTTTGAAGGCTGAGCAGAGGAAAGGCAATGGTTGAGTACTCATGAATGGAGTGAAAGAAAGGTGGTGCATGTGGCAGATACCACCAAGTGTATTGGATGAAAGTCCTGGCAAAGTCAAAGCATACCAAGAAGGGTATAATATAAGAAGCCAAGTATTGATCAAAGCCAAAGGAGTCGAAGGGACTGCAGCTTAAAAAGGAAACCTGTGTTTGCAAGAAAGCCAGAATACAGTGTCAAAAGAGTACGAGTGTAATCATACAAGAGCCAAAAATAAGATATGGCGAACAGACTGGGTTTGCACCTTTGATGATTGCAAACAGTATAAAATATATAAGGAAACCAAGAGGGAAGTTACCAACAAACTACCCATTTCTATCCTCACCGGAGGCCACACACCTGGGTCTGACACCAAAACCATGTATTTTAACCCATCAATCTTTTAGCAAATATAAAGAGAAGGTGGGCTCAATTTTAACAAAAATAGTTAATCAATTTATTATATTTTCTAATAAAACAGACCGTATGGTCACATTTACAAAACTCGATTTACATAAAAACACAAATAAAAGACAAATAATCTGTAAATTCAAACTTGTGTTGTGTTCACACAATCCTTGGTAATCAACAATAGTGGTGTTAGTAGCACAATGGGTGACTTCAAAATGAGCCTGATCTTGTTTAGCTAAAATGTCCCCACTGTCTTTGTGTTGACGTGCACAAATACGTTTCCAGCCTTAAAGTTTTTATCCCATAGCGACTTCTCCTTATTTTTCTTAATTAGTCGTATCTGTAAGGCTTTCTTCAGGACACAATATTCACAAGTACAAATTATCACATAATCAAATGTGCAATGTCTCGGGGTATCTAAAAACACAAAACACACTAGTTTACTGAATAGAACAAATCTAATAACAAAGAGCCAAATTATTATTTTTACACATGCATTAGTGGCAGAGAACCTCTGTTTTACCTCTCTATTTCTTTAGGTGGGTATATTTTCATCAAAGACTTATAAGACAAATAATGCATTCACATTCGCTGCTTAGCTATATTATTTAACTTGGTATAATACGACTGAGTGAATTTATTTTCTGGCTCACATTATTAGGCCCATCATTCATTAATATGACAAAGAAGACAACCAGAGAGAACTTAGGTTTGAACATACCTATTTTCACTTACTTATTTGCGACATCAAAGCCCTCTTGTGCTGGTCTATTCAACTACTGTCCTTTAAAGATTGAACTGCAAATAGGAAAAACCACAAAGGACAGTCTTATTGCAACCACATAACTCAGAAGTGGTCTTTAGAACAAGTAGTTGCGAGATTTCTGTATTTCAAGATAGACACTGCAGTAACTTCAAACTTAATCAAGGCAGAAGGAACCAGCGATAATTCACAGTGCCGGTTTTCTACTTTGTCATAGCCTTAGTTGCTTGTACGGGCACTTGTTTGTTGCCATTTCAGCACTGCTTCCGGAGTGCTGTTATTGTTCTTTTGCAAATTAATAAAAACAACGGAACGATCCTAGCTAGCCAGCGGGGTTCTATCTACTCTTAGCCCATATCTCTTTCTACCCAGACTCTAGGAAAGCCGTATTTTCCTTTCAGTCACCCAACATCACAAAGAATTTCAGGATTAATTACACATACCAGCCAGACTTCGTAAAGCCGGTTATTGCGTTTGCCGCCGTCTCATTTTCCCCTCTGGGTTCACAAATCCGGAATTACTCGCCGTCTGACCCTGCTATTTACTGCATAGTGAGACAAACACACATGTGCGCGGTCGCGGTTACTACACCATATCTATTTTTGGCTGTGAGTCCCAGTTATATGTTTCTATGCTTAGTCAAGTTACCTTATGCTAGCAGATTGTAACTTCTTTCGACTCCGCGTTGGTATCCTTTTGCCTCAAACGTTTTCACCGGCATAGAAGACAGACGAATTTCTTCACTTTTTCGTCATCTCGGCTTTAACGTGTTTTAACAAGTCACGTGATGCGATTTTCGAAAAGAGACTAAACCTCTACTTTCGTTGCGGACATATTGGAAGGGGATACCCTATCCCAAGTATGTCCTAATATGTGACACACCCGGCTTCTAGGGACTGCAACGCTTTATTTGCTCAGCATAACTTTTCTGGCAAACAAACACTAATGAATATCCAAACATAATCAATGTTATTTTTGTAAAAAAAAAGGCCCCATTCGATATATAAATTTAGACCGTGTTTCACTGAGTCCAAATTATGTATCCATTTTTGTTCCAACTTCCACAGTTTGTTGTCACGATCACCCCCTCGTGGGTGGTGATCCATTTTTTGCAACACACACCAAAGGATGTCATTGTGTGTGTGTTTCATCTGTTTGTAATGTTCAACCAATGGCTTATCCACAGTGTTGTTTTTAATACAGCCACGGTGTTCTCCGATTCTCGTGCGTACTGGGCGTTTAGTTTTTCCAATGCATATAAGTCTGCATGGGCATATAATACAATATTTGGTCAAAAATCACAGCCAGGTCTTGAAAAAGAACCTCAAAGAGAGAGGATACCCCTCGCATATCTTTAGAAGGGCTTACAAAAAGGCTGCCAATATATCAAGGACGGAGTGCCTATCAAAACAAGTCATGACTACTCTAGACAAAATCACCTGCGTTTCCTCCTTTACACCAATTGGCAATGACCTAAGGAAAATCATTTTGGCTAATTGGAGAATGATCAATACAGAGGATTTCAGTATTCCTCCTCCTCGTTTTGCATTCAAACGTCTCACGAATATCAGAGATAGACTTGTCCATACTTATCCAGTGCCAAAATCCAGCCCAAATGTACAACCTACACTGTGGCAACTTACACCTGTAATAGGGCATTTTATATGCGGGAAATGTAATGTGTCAATTTACTAAGAACATGAAAACCATTGATCTGAAAAGTATAAGTTGGAAACTGGATTCGTTTAGCAATTGTGCCACCAAATGGGTTGTATATTGTATTATATGCCCATGCGGACTTATATACATTGGAAAAACTAAACGCCCAGTATGCACGATAATCGGATTACACCGTGGCTGTATTAAAAACAACACTGTGGATAAGCCATTGGTTGAACATTACAAACAGATGAAACACACACACAATGACATCTTTTGGTGTGTGTTGCAAAAAATGGATCACCACACACGAGGGGGTGATCGTGACAAAAAACTGCGGAAATTGGAACAAAAATGGATACATAATTTGGACTCAGTGAAACACGGTCTAAATTTATATATCGAATGGGGCCTTTTTTTGCAAAATTAACATTGATTATGTTTGGATATTCATTAGTGTTTGTTTGCCAGAAAAGTTATGCTGAGCAAATACAGCGTTGCAGTCCCTAGAAGCCGGGTGTGTCACATATTAGGACATACTTGGGATAGGGTATCCCCTTCCAATATGTCCGCAACGAAAGTAGAGATTTAGTCTCTTTTTGAAAATCGCGTCACGTGACTTGTTAAAACACGTTAAAGCCGCGATGACGAAAAAGTGAGGAAATTTGTCTGTCTTCTATGCCGGTGAAAACGTTTGAGGCAAACGGATACCAACGCCGCGGAGTCGAAAGAAGTTACAATCTGCTAGCATAAGGTAACTTGACTAAGCATAGAAACATATAACTGGGACTCACAGCCAAAAATAGATATGGTGTAGTAACCGCGACCGCGCACATGTGTGTTTGTCTCACTATGCAGTAAATAGCACGGTCAGACGGCGAGTAATTCCGGATTTGTCAACCCAGAGGGGAAAATGAGACGGCGGCAAACGCAATAACCGACTTTATGAAGTCTGGCTGGTATGTGTAATTAATCCTGAAATTCTTTGTGATGTTGGGTGACTGAAAGGAAAATACGGCTTTCCTAGAGTCCGGGTAGAAAGAGATATGGGCTAAGAGTAGATAGAGCCCCGCTGGCTAGCTAGGATCGTTCCGTAACTTGTTGTTTTTATTTATTTGCAAAAGAACAATAACAGCACTCCGCAAGCAGTGCTGAAATGGCAACAAACAAGTGCCCGTACGAGCGACTAAGGCTATGACAACGTAGAAAACCGGCACTGTGAATTATCGCTGGTTCCTTCTGCCTTGATTAAGTTTGAAGTTACCACAGTGTCTATCTTGAAATACAGAAGTCTCGCAACTACTTGTTCTAAAGACCACTTCTGAATTATGTGGTTGCAATAAGACTGTCCCTTGTGGTTTTTCCTATTTGCAGTTCAATCTTTAAAGGACAGTAGTTGAATAGACCAGCACAAGAGGGCTTTGATGTCGCAAATAAGTAAGTGAAAATAGGTATGTTCAACCTAAGTTCTCTCTGGTTGTCTTCTTTGTCATATTAATGAATGATAGGCCTAATAATGTGAGCCAGAAAATATAATCACTCAGTCGTATTATACTAAGTTAAATAATATAGCTAAGCAGCGAATGTGAATGCATTATTTGTCTTATAAGTCTTTGATGAAAATATAACCACCTAAAGAAATAGAGAGGTAAAACAGAGGTTCTCTGCCACTAGTGCATGTGTAAAAATAATAATTTGGCTCTTTGTTATTAGATTTGTTCTATTCAGTAAACTAGTGTGTTTTGTGTTTTTAGATACCCCGAGACATTGCACATTTGATTATGTGATAATTTGTACTTGTGAATATTGTGTCCTGAAGAAAGCCTTACAGATGCAACTAATTAAGAAAAATAAGGAGAAGTCGCTATGGGATAAAAACTTTAAGGCTGGAAACGTATTTGTGCACGTCGACACAAAGAGAGTGGGGACGTTTTAGCTAAACAAGATCAGGCTAATTTTGAAGTCACCCATTGTGCTACTAACACCACTATTGTTGATTACCAAGGATTGTGTGAACACAACACAAGTTTGAATTTACAGATTATTTGTCTCTTTTATTTGTGCTGTATATTGAGTTTTGTAAATGTGACCATATGGTCTGTTTTATTAGAAAATATAATACATTTATGAACTATTTTTGTTAAAATTGAGCCCTCCATCTCTTTATATTTGCTAAAAGATTGATGGTTTAAAATACATGGTTTTGGTGTCAGCCCCAGGTGTGCGACCTCCGGTGAGGATAGAAATAGGTAGTTTGTTGGTAACTTCCCTCTTGGTTCTCTCTGTACCTAGTCCTCTTCCAACAAGCCCCTAAAAAAGGAGGACTCATGCTGTAAAAGCGTGCTCACTGTTTTTGTATAAGTAAAATATATAAGGAAAATCCTCTTCTCGAAGAAATTTCATGTTACTGAACAATATCTATTGAAATGTCCTGATTCACGACTTAGGCAGATCTTTCTTCGATATCGTCTGAATCTAGTAAAAGCAAAACAGATACAAGCACATCGGCACCAAATAAACAAAGCAGAGAACTATTGTCGTTTTTGCCGCATCCCACTCTGCAAAGAGACCATGCAGCATTTATTAACTGAATGCAAAATTTTAACAACTAAGCAAATCTTGCATTTGGTCCTCATTTTTGACATGGCAGAATCCTGACTTTGCACGATTTATGGCTCAAACTGTATCCAATAAAGGTAACAATGATCCAAATAGCGATAGCCAAATTCATTGTTCAGCTTGAAATTGAGGACTAGGTATAATAATTATAGTGACTTGTAACTGATAGAAACAAATTGTCAATTTGCTTCATAATAGAGACTGCTATATGATACACTATTGCAAATTGCATGGATTGCAAAACTCTAAAAGTCAATTATTAGTTTGTTTTTTCTCCTATGATTGATTGTATAAACTCACTCTTTTTCTTTTGAAATTTAATGTATAATACTTTGCAATCTGTTGTGAGCATAACACATGTGCACAATGTAATGATATTTTAATTAACTGTTATTGAAAAGTTGATTTTAAACTAGATTAATAAAACATTTTCTTTTTAAAAGAGTGCGACACTGGGGAATCGCCACAACATCACTATCACAAGGAAGCAGGGCTGGTTTGTGATGGAAAGCTATCAGGAAGGGGTATCGTTTGCGTGACCTGTAATGGGTGGACCATGTGGTCCGACAACTGTGCCTAGCCGGAGTACCCTGTGTGGATAAGTCAGTGAAAGTATCCACAAAGAAGCCTAGGTTTTTCAACAACCTGTTATGTGATTTTGAAGTAAAGAAAAATAACTGCCTATGTGAATTGGTGATATCCAAAGAGCTGGGAAGTGTCCCAAGGAACTATGTTTTTCTTGTTGAAGAGCTGGAACAATTGAACTCTTGTGGAAGGGAACCCTGATACCTTGAGAACTGGATTTAGCTTGGTTAAGTGAAAGCTGAGTACAAGCCAAAAGCTGGAAGAAGCTCTGAACTTCATTTTGATCACTATTCATGTTGATGTTGACATACCTACACATTGTATACACTTAGTTGTGGGGGCAATTATAGGCTTTGGACACAGACTGATTTTTGATTTGGACTTCCTGATATAGATTATCCTTAGTTTTCTTCAGGTAGGGAAATCCCACCTTAGCATAGGGCAAGTTAGGCCTTATTCCATCCTGCATTTTACTTTAATAAAACATTTGAGAACAAAACTTGAACATTTTGTCTGTCTACTTCATGATGCTTTCAAAGAACCTAGAAAAGGGTTGTATCAGACATTCCATCTCTCCAGTCAGGGAACCCACCTTCTTTATACCCAAGAAGAAAAAGCTAGAATTAAGATAATGTGTGATTACCAGCAACTTAATTCTATCACCATTAAAAACCAGTACCCGTATCTTTCTAGATCAAGCATGCAACAGACAAATTTACACCAACCTAGACTTAAAGGGAGCCTACAATCTTGTCGGGATATATCTAAGGAACGAGTGTAAGACAGCCTTCCATACCTGATTGGGCCACTATGATGATGCTGTTTGGATTGTACAATGCACCCGTTGTATTCCAGTATTTCCTTGCTGATATTTTCAGAGAAGTATTTCCTTACTGATATTTTCAGAGATCTTCTAGATGCCATTATATAATTTGGATGATATTCTGATTTTCTTTCCAACTACTAAGAAACATGTTTTACATTATTCACAAGGTTTGAGATGCTTAAGATCACATTAATTGTATGCCAAACTATCCAAATGTCTGTTTCATCAAGACAAGATTGAATATCTGATATGTATATTTTTCCCCCAGAGATGGACCCAAAAAAGATCTAAACTGTTCCAGAATGGCTAGAATTATGTTGTTCTATTTATCTATTTATTTGCTGTATTTAGTTCATTAAGAACTTTTACAATTTTATTTGTTTACATGTAAATCAATCAATCACAACAACTTTCACATAAATAAGTATTCCTATGCAACCATTTTAAAAACCAACGATAAAACTCCCACATCCATACAAATCATAAATAAAATAAACATTTCATTAGAGTTGAAATCCTTAATTCATCATCAGTTCATTTCGGTTTCAATCAAATTGCTTCAATTTCAGTACATTTCAACTGTACTGTTTTCCATACCCAATAAAGTGCCTGGTGTGTTGCTGATGATTGCGTGTTAGAACAATAGATCCAAAATACGTTTGACTTGGTTACCCAAGGTGGTCCTGTAGATGGACCCTAGACACGGCCATTCAGTAATCAGATGTTTAACAGTTTCCAAATTATCCAGGATTTTACAGATTCTGCAATACCTGGCATATTTTGGTAAATTCATTTTGCGCCACATATTGAGCGCACAGGGAGTTGATTTGTGCGCATAGGTAGTTGGAACTTACGGACCTCCGTGTCAGGACAGAAGGATAGATATCGTTGGGGCTTTAAGTATCTATGTGCCACATGGCATACCTGTGGGTAGCCATGTAACCGTGAAAGATGTTCATAGTTTCATAGCCAATCCCACTTCATTAATCTACGGATGAAAACACCCTTAAGTAACAGGAACTCATCACAGCGTTCAAAATTCGGTTCCCAGTTTACCAGGAGGCAGGTGTCCTTAAATAGACTCACAAAGGGGTGGCCTGCTCCCACCTTGTGTGCCATGCTGTAACACTCGCCCAATTATGCTAATAGCGGACATGACGGGAATAACCATGTGAAAGGATTTGCCGACACAGTAGTTATTATAATTACTGTTAAGTTTTATTTTCGACGAGCCCACCATTTAAGTCTCTCCCTCTGCCTCTGTTCACCAACCGTCACTGTCGTCACGCGAACATCGCTCCCTGGAACAATAACAAAGGGAAAATGTTTGCGTGACGACGCGCACAAGAACAAACATAATCTCTACATATCTTCCCCCTTAGGAGAATCACAATAACATAGAAAACTCTCAAAAAATTAAATGTGAAATGGAAACAAATACAAGAAATAACCTTTTAACAAATCTGAAAAGAACTACTAATAACACATATCAACACAATAGCTAAGAAATGTTGATAACTCAATTGAAAATACTACATGTATAGAAAACAATGTATTTTGTGAGACCCCCAAACCTGAGGATTACACACATGAAGATTTGAAATCTTGAAATATTAAGACATATAGGGCCTCATCACGACTTCGGCGGTAACCCTTAAATCCGGCGGTAGCGCTATTACCGCCGGATTTAAGGGTCCGCCGAATCAGGGCTTCGGCAGATTTTGCCCCAGCTCTGAGCTGGGGGGAAATCTGCAGAAAATTTCCGCGATTACCGCCGGCGGGAAATCCGCCGGCAGTATTAGCGCGAAGATTCCCCATTGAGCCCAATGGGGAATGGGGCTTTCCCGAATGGGCTCAGTGGGGAATGGGGACTTATATTACTGCCGAACTCGTGATCCGGCGCTATTAACGCCGGGGAGTTCGGAGGTAGGGCTAATACCGCCCGCGCTAATAGCGTTTCCGTTACCGCCCAAGTCGTGATGAGGCCCATAGTCTTTAATTCAAGACAGGCTTGGACCTCGTCCTTTGGAGACAACTGAATCTATTACTTCCATACCTACTCTCACCTCCACCTCTGCTTTTATTTGACTCTTTCCTTGTCCACTCCTTCACTCACTCCATACACCTTAGCAATTCTCCCTTTTGACCACACTTCTCCTCCTTCCAAAATCACCACACTATTCTTTACCGCACTTATCCTTTTTGGCCCCACATACTTACTTTCCACACACTTGTTCACTAATCTGGGGTTCTTTACGTACACCATTTCTCCTACTTTCCATTCACGTTCCTTTACTTTTTCACAAGCATCGAACCAGTCTTTACTTTTCTCCTGGCTCACGCTGATAAGTTTCATGATCTGTTCCCTATCTATTTGAACCACTTTGGCCATCTCTAACCATCCTGGACGCAACCTAGCCCCCGGCTCCCTTCCTTTCAGGGATGTGAAAGGCAAGACCTTAGTCACCGAATGTGGGGTAGTTACGTAATTCCAGGTCAACGTGTTTAATATCTCCCTCCATGGCTGTTTCGCTCTCATAGCCAATTGCAGACCTTCTTTTAACCATCGGTTGACCCTCTCCACAAGGCAGCTATTTTGATATGTCTTATACCATAACTGTTAAGGAACTTGCTCATTGCTTCTGAAACAAATTGAACCCCATTATCCGAGACAACGCTCAGTGGGCACACCCTCTCTAAGGAATATTTTCTCCAGAAATGCAATTAGTTCTCTAGCTGTGACTTCCTTGACCGCTTCCCATTCAATCCATTTCGAATTGGAAATCAACCAGCACAAACAAAAATCTCAAGCCACCTCCCAAACCCATAATGGGACCCATAATGTCCACTGCAACTTTGGACCATGGTTGATCTGGCACAACATTGGGAACTAAAGGGGTCTCCCGTACTACTCTCGTTTTGTCACTAGTTTGACAAACCATGCAGTCTTTCATCCATCTCTCAGCCTTCCTATCAATACGTGGCCACCAATAGCTCTGACGGAGTTTTCTCTTCATTGCCCCTTCCCCTGGGTGTCCCTCAGGGGCCAGTTCAATTAGACACGGTCTGATTGACTCTGGAGGAACCACACACCGTCCCCTCCTCAGTCTGTCCTTGTATATGTTTAACTCCTCCTTGACCTCCCACCAAATATCAAACCACCTATCCAA
This sequence comes from Ambystoma mexicanum, assembly GCF_040938575.1. NCBI lineage: Eukaryota > Metazoa > Chordata > Amphibia > Caudata > Ambystomatidae > Ambystoma > Ambystoma mexicanum. Next base: position 124,154,723 of record NC_090922.1, read on the forward strand.
ATTCTTCTTTTGGGGCCATCCCTTCACTGTCCATTCTTTAATTAACTTAAGTTCTTCATCAGAACTTTCTTCTTGCAATCATTTCTCCTGACTCGCAGCTTCTTCCACTACCGATTCATCCACTTCCCTATCCTTAACGTTCTCAGTTTCTCTGATAGGCATTCTAGAAAGGCAATCTGCCACTACATTCTTTTTCCCTGGCAGAAAACTCAAATCAAAGTTATATCCTTGAGGCCTAATCCCCACCGACTTATCCTAGGTGAACCCAAGGCCCATCTCCCACTCTCAAACAACTGCACTAGTGGTTTATGATCTGAGCGAACAAAACGCCTACTCCACAAAAAATATTTAAAGTGTATTGTGGCCCAGAGCATGGCTAACGTCTCCCACTCAACAACTGAGTACTTGGGCTCTGCCCCCTCAAAACCCTTAATGCAAATGCAATAACTCTTTCTTTGTTCTCTTTGTCATATTGCACTAAGGCTGCTCCCAGTCCCAACATGCCAGCATCCACCACCAACACTGTTTTATCCATCGGATCAAACCTTCCAATAGAGGGCGCTTTACTGATTACTTATTTAATCTTTTCAAAAGCTACACCACACTCCGGAGTCCAATCAAACTTGGACCCTTTTTTGAGAATCATTCTTATGGGAGCGGACACCATGGCAAAGTCTTTTACAAATCTATGGTAGTATTCGGCAAGACCTAAAAAAGACCTCACTTGGTCTTTATCTGTCGGTATTGGTGCATCTTTTACTGCCTCCACTAAACATCTCTTCGGTCTCACGCCAAACTCATCAATCTCATGTCCCAGATACTCCACTCGTCCAACTGCAATCTTACACTTGTCTCTACTCACTGTCAACCCAGCCTCAGACAATCTGCTCAACACTTGGCTCATAATCACATCATACTCCGCTATAGAGCTTGCATAGATGAGCATGTCATCTTGGAATACCACAATATTCTCTACACCTTCCATAACCGTGTCCATCACCCTTTGGAAAACAGCCGCCGCCGAGGGAAGGCCGAACGGCATTCTACAATACTTAAAAGTACCGAAGCACGTTATGAACGCTGTGAGATGGTGGCAATCCTCCTTCAAAGGAATTTGGTGATATGCTTGAGAAAGTTCAATCACAGAGAACACCTTGGCATCTTTTAGAGTTTACAATTTGTCACAAATTATTGGCAAGGGATGTCTGTCTACAAGAATGTTCCTATTGATGTCCCTCATGTCTACACAAAGCCTTATGTCCCCATTCGGTTTTGCCGCCACCACCACTGGCGACAACCATTCAGAGCTTTCACTCTCTTCTATGATCCCTTTCTGCAACAATGTTTCAATTTCTGTTTTTAGCTTGCCCCTCAAATCATGAGGTACTGGTCTCAGTTTATGCACCTTTTGGGATTGCCCCTGCTTTCAAACGAATCTCATGCTCAAAGCCCTTAAGCATCCCCAACTCTCCTTGAAACACCCTAGGAAATTCTTTCTCCGATTTGTCTTTGATCTCTGCAACTGAGACTGTGTCATGCCTGCGCCATGGGCGCATACATTTGCAGTCAATATGGAACTTATTTCCCATTTGCGAGACTTTGGTGCTTTTCTATTTTTCCCAACAAACTACACTTACCACAATGCACTTGGCTATAACCATCTATTCCTGGCCATTCCTATTTGTCATCTTCGGAACTACAATCCCCAGAAGCCCTAGGGATTTGCTCTGCTTCCACCAGCTCAGGAACAGAGAGGGAGGTGGCCGATTCTCTGCAGGTGTGCTAAGCCAGGTGCAACCAATTAGCCTGCCTCTGTGCTGGGCAGGGCGGTATAAAAGCTGCTGCCTGCAGGGGCTCGATCTCTTGCATTTAGAAGTCTTTCCGGCCCCTTGTTGCTTTGAGCTACGGATCTTGTATGCGGTTCCTCCTTACTCCGGCTTCGGCTCCAGTGCCCTGCCGGGCTCTCTACATTGCAGCTGATCATGCTCTGCTGCCTTCCAGCCTCCGCCCTTGTCCTGCCGGGCTCTCTACATTGCAGCTGATCACGCTCTGCTGCCTTCCAGCTTCCACCCTTGCCCTGCCGGGCTCTCTACATTGCAGCCGATCACGCTCTGCTAACTTCCAGCCTCCGCCCTTGCCCTGCGGGGCTCTCTACATTGCAGCTGATCACGCTCTGCTGTTTTCCAGCCTCCGCCTGTGCCCTTCCGGGTTTCTGCCTTGCAGCCGATCACACTCAGCCGCTACCTTCCGCCCTGGTCTTCCAGGCTCCTGCCCTGCAGCCTGCCTCACTCCGGCTGCCTACAGCCCTTGTCCTCTGGGCTCCCTGCTCTGCAGCCTGCCTCACTCCGGCTGCCTACAGCCCTTGTCCTCTGGGCTCCCTGCTCTGCAGCCTGCCTCACTCCGGCTGCCTACAGCCCTTGTCCTCTGGGCTCCCTGCTCTGCAGCCTGGCTCACTCCGGCTGCCTACAGCCCTTGTCCTCTGGGCTCCCTGCTCTACAGCCTGCCTCACTTCGGCTGCCTACAGCCCTTGTCTTCTGGGCTCCCTGCTCTGCAGCCTGCCCCACTCCGGCTGCCTACAGCCCTTGTCCTCTGGGCTTCCTACCTTGCATTTTACAGTCCTCTGCAGCCTTCTACAGTCAGCGGCCCTGCTCCTCTGAGCTTACTCTTTGCTGCCCGGTCCTTCTGGCTCCTTGCTGCGCAGCCTGTTTCTCTCCGCTAGCAACAGCCCATGTACTCGGGGGTTTCCTACCTTGCAGCCGATCACGCTCCGCTGCTTGCTACCTACCTTTTTCCACTGGGTTCTCAACCTAGCAGCACTCTACAGTCCTCTGCAACCTTCTATGGTCAGCGGCCCTGCCCCTCAGGGCTCACTCGTTGCTGCTCGGCCCTTCTGGGTTCCTTGCCGTGCAGCCTGCTTTACTCTGCTGCCCTAAGCCATTTTCCCTCTGGGCTCTCTACCTTACAGCCCTGCTCCTGTGGGCTTGCTCATTGCTTTCCTGCTCCTCTGAGCTCTCAACCTTGTTCCTTACTGTCCTCTGCTATCCAATCCTGTTACACGACTTCCCCTCCATTTCCTTCTGCTTGTTTGCTATCAACTTCCTTTTCCTGGATTTGTCTGTAAGTATCTTCTCTTGTACTGTTTGTAGACCCTTTTGTACAAAGCTTGTCTGTTGGTTTCCATCAAGCAACCTCTGCCCCTTCCCTTGTCTCGTTTCTACGTTACAGACACCCATAGCTGTTGTTCCAAGCCATGAGCAAACAGCGTGGGCCTCTGTTATAGCAAACTCTGCAGAAGGCTAGAGTTTTTCCTAAGGTTCATGGAATACTCTTTTCCTATATCTGCATACACCCCTAGAGGGAATCCATTCTGTTGTACCTTATTCCTTGCTACACTTGCCTACTCTTCGTTCTCATTATTTTCAGCTGTGTGTGTACTTATCTGTCGACCTTATTTCGGCACAACCACCCAAAACCCTTCCTGGGTGTCCTGTGTCTCTCTTTACAGGGTGTCATCCCGTGACAGACTGGTTCCTCCGCACTTGCTTGTATCCTAATGCCCAGTTTATGTTGCTCGCCCCACCCCAAAAGGGACGAACCTTCTTGTGTCACATATACCTCTGAGTCACAACTCCTACCCTTGTATTTGATAGAAGCTTGACATTTCCCTAATATCTTGATCTTTACATTGCCATATGCATACGGCTCTATTGTGTGCTCCTTTAAATCGCCGAGTTTGCCTTGCAAACATCCTTCATATGTTCTTCTTGACATCAAAGTCCAGGGCGAACAACTATCTACTTTCAATGTTACTACTCTACCATTTATCAAAAATACATCGGTTGGCGCACTTCCCCTGTTGGATATCTCTGATATTTCCAGCACATGTTTGGTCTGAGTTCCCTGGACAACTACTGAGTTCTCTTCTTGTTCTGGAATTCTTGCTCCTGACTCAATACTTTGTACTTGGCCTGATTCTCTACAACTGTTGCAAAATGTCCCTTCTTGCATTTCAAACAAAAAATGTTCCTTTCAGGACAAAAAACACTTGTGGAAATATGGCGATTGCTACCACATTTGTAGCATTTAACCTCTCTATTCACATTCATTTTTTTGAATCCCCTCACTGCTGCCACTTCACCTTCTTCTTTATCGCCCTTCTTGATGGACATGTACTTTTGAGTTTGCTCCATGCCTCTTGCAGTTTCTGCTGCCACTTCTAGAGACACATCGTTGATCAGCAATCTTTCCTGTATCTTTATGTTGTTGGTAGAACGTACTAACTGGTCACGTATAAGAGAATCAGTTAATGGGCCAAACTCACATGTATGACTCAAGAGATCTTACGGCCGCAATAAAGTTTTCCACAGGCACGTGGGAATCTTGTACCCTCTGAAAAAACTTGTCTTTCAAAGGTTATGTTTTTCTTTGCCTCAAAGTGAATTTCTAACTTCCTTTCAGCAAGAGTATATTGGTCTATCTCTCCTTGACACTCTTGTGGAGGTTGAGGTAATCCGTCATAGACACTGCGACCTTCAGTGCCTAGATTGTGCAGGAGTATTGCTTCCTTTCTTGTTGCAGCAAATTTGTCCCCACCAATTGCCACCAGGTAAGTATCAAAGATTTTTTTTCCATCTGTCCCACCTTATAGGTGAAGCTCCTGGCTCAGCAAGGAAAGGTGGAGGCAGGGCCATGCTAGCTGCATCCATATTTGAGTTTTTAAATCACAATTGCCTACACTGTAACTGATAATCCAGTATGCACAACTTGAGATATTGTCAGAATTCCTTTTTTCACTCCTACACCATCTGTGTCTGTGTGCCCTTTTTTTCTTAATTTTTTTTTTCTTTTGCGACTTGAGACAGTACTTTTGTGACACTCCCTTAGTGTTGTGTATTAAATTGGTTTGTTTACCTACTGGGCTGGTTGGCAGTTGGGCTTGTTTTCCCTTGTTTTATGGGTTGTACCAATGGGATGCGAGGTATCAGCCTGACTGGGGGTTGAATTTCACTTCCCGCACACACTTGAGTGGACCGCACCCTTTGTATGTTCATATAAGAACTCCTCTGCTCTCCCTTCACCCCTCCTCACCTTTTCCTTGCGTGCTGCGATGAAGAGAGGGGGAGAGGCTTTGATCCGTCGCAGCTTCAAAGCTTTATTCCTCTTGGACGGGTGGTCTGCTGAAGCTTCAGGCATCGCGGCTCATGCGCTTCCACTACTGCCCAGCCCCGGGGGGACGGGAGACTTTGGAGCTCACCGATGGCCGATCGCACAGTGTTGACACGCGTTTGTCTTGGCGTGCAGCACGGGGCTCACCTCGTCGCCATTGAAAGGATTTGCCGACACAGTAGGTATTATAATTACTGTTAAGTTTTATTTCGACGAGCCCGCCATTGAAGTATCTCCCTCTGCCTCCGTTCACCAACCGTCACTGTCGTCACGCGAACATCGCTCCCTGGAACAATAACAAAGGGAAAATGTTCGCGTGACGACGCGCACAAGAACAAACATAATCTCTACACCCTGCCTTCAAGAATAGAACACCCCTGTGTTTTAACAATATAGCTTGCAAAGAAACCAGGCTCAGCTCCAAGCAAACATACTTGATGGAAGCGGAACAGGGCAAGCCCAGCACGTTGCGCTAAAAGTGCCCTTTGATCACATCTAACCATTTTAAATTCGTTAGAACCAAGGCCTCTAAACATACAAAATCACAGAACAAAACCACTGCTTATAAAGAGAGAGAACGCCTTCCAGTGAACACTCTGCACAATTAGTGGCACATTTACAGATTAAATGTGTAATTTGCCTGGGTCGTCTTTTGATTTTGACAACGTTGCTGTGGTTACCACTGTTTGACATTTCCACTCCCGAATATTTATAGGAGTCGGTGTAATTGATGTTACCCAGGCTGGTGTTCAAGCAGGATTTAATAACTTTCTTTTCAGATACCAGCATGGTTTTGGTCTTTTTTAGGTTAACAGACATTCCATGCTCTCTTGCACAGCACCCCAGCTCATTCATGCTTGATTTCAAACCAGTCAACAACTGATCAAAGACCACTAGATCATCTGCGTAAAGCAATTTTGTTTTTTGCCAATTGCTACAGGAGATTAATTCCTGAGCATTCAATTATTCTCCTGTCATTAATGCTGTTATTGAAAAAGGGAAGGCCAGTGGGAACAAGCCACACACAGACTTTGAGGAACTCAAACATCTCTTTACCACAGCACCAGTGTTATAACTGCCAGATTCCACTCAACAATTCATGGTGGAAGCTGATGCATCGGAATATCCTGTAGAGTATATTCCCCAAAAGCTCATCAAACCCTATTAATGCATCTTCTGGCCTATCATTCTGGGAAGTTAAGTCTGGCAGAGCAAAATTAAAGCATTTTCGAAAAAAGAATTATTGGCTATCAAGGAAGCCTTTGTGACCTGGATGCATCATTTGGAAGGAGCAAGGCATCCAGTATTAGTTCTTACCAATCATAAGAACCTGAAATTTCAGCGTACCACCAGAACCAGCAATCAGAGATCAAATATGTGGATACATTTCTGCTCTCGTTTTGACTTTCAAGTCACCTATAAACCAGGCTCTCAAAACACAAGTGCAGACACCTTATCTCGGAGATATATAAAAGATGATGTCTCTACAAGAATTCCTTTCATCATCCCTGAAAAAGTATATTGGCAGGCAGTTCACCTATGTTGGCAACCTATGATGACCATAGTACACCGGTGAAATGAGGAACCTTTTCCTGAAACAATACACAACCAATGGTGAGCATCAAGGACTATTACTTCATGGAGAGTGTCGTTTTTTAACCTGCAACAGAATATGTCAAACCCTGCTGCATTGTTGTCATCATACTGTCGGAGCAGGACATTTTAGAATCAGGAAAACTCAGTGGAAGGTTGAACGATATGCATGGTGGGATACATGGAAAATGGACATTCAAGACTACATCCAAGGGTGCAGCATTTGTGCCAGAGCAAGGACCCCTGAGAAAAGAAAATGTGGGTACTTCATCCATTACCCATTCCAAAGGGCCAATGGACAGTCTGTTCTATGGATTTTATCTCTGATGTATCCCGAATCCAAGGCAATACCACGATTTGGACTACAGTAGACTCTTTTAGCAGGATGGCATATTTCATTGCACTTAAGCGGGTGCCTCCAACTCCCGTAATAGCTCAAGCTTTTGTCTGACATTTTTGTCATCTCCAGGGACTTTCATATGACATTGTCACCGACATAGGCTCGCAGTTCATTTAGAAGTTTTGGCTCAAAGTCCGCAAACTGCCAGGTATCACTTTAAACCATACCACAGCATATCACTATCAAGGGGACGGTCAAACAGAAAGAGTCAATCAGACAATTGGGCAATGCCCATGCTGCTATGCTGCAGAAAAAGAAGATTGGGTTTCCCCCTTTCCATCAGCCAAATTTGCATACAACTATTCCTTTCATACGACAAAAGCAGAAACACTGTTCCGTCTATAATATGTCTTTCACCCTGTTTTGCTTCAATTAAGATATTAAAATACATCCATTGACACTAATGCCTTGAAAACTGTACATCACCTACAAAAAGGTTTACAAGACGTGGCTACGCATCTGAGAGACAGACAAAATGCTATCAAAAGACAGGCTGCCAAGAAGTGACAAAATGCCACCCTATATCAGGTGCACTATCGCGTTTGGTTCGCCACCAAACACATTTACATACTGTAACACTTACCTTATCTCTGCAGGAGCGTAAGCTGTCTGAATACTCTGTGTGCTGATACTGCGGGATGGAAAGGTTTCCCCTTTGTCAATGAGAGAAAAGGGACATGGAATGATTCGAGATATGGGTCACAATTCTGTAGCTCTTCACCACCCTGCTGTGGTTCCTTACGTTAATCTTAGTTCCCTGTTCCCCTCTCATCTGTGATTTTAGATTAGGGAGCTCTCCGTCCTGCTGTCATGCAGGGTTGCGTTGGTAATGAGGCAAAAAGCAGCCCGAAATGGTAAGTATCTTGATGCGTGAGCTTTGCTGTAGTCAGATGGTGTCGTAGCCTCTGGGGAACAATATTGACTGTGTGGGTTGATGCTCTTCGTTAATGTCTAAATCTCTCTTTCTCTCTCTCTCTCTCTCTCTCTCTCTCTCTCTCTCTCTCTCGTTCACAGTTTTGAAGAAGAAAAAAACCACACGTGGAAAACACAGGGGTCTTCAAAAAACACCACAAGGTCTTGCTCCTCACGGTAAGTCTGCGGGAATAGGCCAGAATGTTCGAAAATATAATTTACCAACCTTACAAAAAGACCTAAAGAAAATACCACCAAAGGTTCGAACTACCAAAAGTTTGAACTTTTGATGGTATGTGTTTCGGTGGGGTCGGTAAATAAAAAAAAAAGAGAAACACACAGGGTGCAGGGGTGTCCCCTGCAACACCCTGCTCACTACATACAGTATAGTGAGCGGGGTGTTGCAGGGGACACCCCTTCAGCTCAGCCAATCGAAAAAAAGAAAAAAAATAGGAGCAAAAGCGGAGGGACACCCTTGCAGCTCACCCGAGCAAAAGAAAAAAAAAGAAAAGGACCCTGCAGCGCCGGTTCCCTATCACGGAAGTGAAAGGGAACCGGTGCCACAGGGACACAGCACGTCGGAAGGAAAGGTGAGTATGGGCTGGGGGTGTGAGTGAGGGTATGTTGGGGGTGTGAGTGAGGGTATGTGTTTGAATCTGTATGATTTTCAGTGGATGTCCGCATGGAAAATGTACGAACATTTTTGTGTTACGTACATTCCCCATGCGGTCATTTCCGTCGTGGGAAAATCAGCCGTGGAAAAATCACACAGATTCAGTCTGTACACGTAAAAAGGAAGCCGCGCACTAATACTTGGCTATGTGATTTGCTGCAGGGTTTAGCTGCGTGGCTGAGCACTTGGAGAATACCGAGAAGTTTATAGGTTTCTTGCGGTAAGTAAGTGCGTAGTTTTTGCTTTCTTACGCGGTCTTTAGTTAAATGCCTCTTATAACAAATGCCTTGTCTTTCAGGTTGTCTTAACGTCGGAGGACTAAGGTACAGCAGAAGCAGGCCTCGGCTGTAGAAGAACGTAGCGGGGCTGCGATGCGGAACTCGGAGAAGAGCTCCACCTACTTGAAGTCAGCTGCTGCAGAATTATTTTTCAAGTACATTAAATCTTTAGTTTGAGGATTTTCTGGTAACTCGATAAGTTATAACATGAATTTTCTCTTGCTTTTACAGATCTGTGAACAGAGCGTCGGTAAGCGTTGTGCTGCTGTCAGCGGAGCCAACGCAAAGAACGTGCAAAGGCACGAGCGGGGCTTATATAGTCCTCCATGCTCAACTACTAGTTCGCTCATGCAATTTAGTCTGTGACCCACAAGACGGCCATCTTAAAGGGATGGTCTAGTAAAAATTTTTATTTAAAAAATAGATAGGCCACATAAAAAAATACTAGCATCCTCAGTTTTAAAACTTCCTGGTCTCCGGTCCGCGTCCTCCGAGTCCCGGCACTAATGAAGGGAAAGCCACCCAGCGGTAGACTTTGTTTACTACAGCTGGCTGGCTTTTCCTTCATTAGTGCCGCAAAAGCCAGCACAGGAGGGCCTCCATTTCACAAAATGGCTGCGCCCCTGTGCTTGCTTTTTCGAATTTTGAGCTTGAATAGCTCAAAATTTTACATAGGAAGTTTTAAAACGGAGGATGCTAGTATTTTTTTTTATGTGGCCTATCTATTTTTTAAATAAAAATTTTTACTAGACCATCCCTTTAAGGGAACTCTGTTGAATATTCACTGAATACCTTTGTAGAGCAGCATACAATCGTATATAATCGTGATTAATAACGAACGCAATCAATCAGGACCAGAGGCAGGTGCGTGTCAACTGGTCTTTAATCAAACGTGAACTGCCTAATTGGCGGTAACCCCGCCTCCTTAATCACGTGGGACGCAGCCCACGAGCAACTGCAATAAACAGAGGACTGCTCCTCTGAACAAATAACAATAATAATAAAAGTAGGACATTACATCTCCCCTCTCCTTGAACAAATACTTCAACACTGTTCAATCGAACTCTTCAATCCATCTCATGGGTCTGCGGATGACCCTCTTGGATGGGCTGCGCGCCGGTGGGACCAGTTTCACTGGAGTGCCGTCACTGCCACTATCATCAGTGTCTCTTTCCTCTTCATGATATTCAGAGTCCTTATATGACGAATCATCTGTCGGTGTCGTTGAGGTGCTGACAGGGGTGCCCGTGCTGTTGAAAGCCTTGAAAAAGGATGAATTCCTGGTGATTGTGCCATGGGGGCTAGAAGCCGTTACCATCGACCCTTGGATGTGAGCCACTGTCATGGGGTCTGGCTTGAAGGCAGGCATGTCCTTAGTGACTTGGTTTTGTCGTACTAATTCCTGGTCACCAATGCGAATGGTGTTAGGTCTGGCCCTTCTTCTGGCATCTGTGTATTCCTTCATTTTGTCCTTGCTTTCTTGGTCCTTGCTTCTGGCATTCTGTATGTGCGTGGAATCATCCTTGGTTCGTGCATAGTGGGGAAGCCTTGTTCTGATGACCCGTCCGAACATTAGCATTGATGGGCATTCGCCGGTTGAGCTATGCGGTGTATTCCGATATTCTCGTAGTAGCGTGCAGATGGCTTGCATGAATGACCCGTTTTGTGATGGAACAGATCTGGAGCGTGCGTTTAAGGTTTCCCATGAAGCGTTCCACCATTCCATTTGCCTGTGGCCACAGTGGTGTGACCTTGTGATGTTGGAAGCCTAGGTGTTCTGCGAACATAGCAAAGTCATGGCTCGTGAAGGGAGGCCTGTTATCAGATTTGACTCGGGAGGGGATGCCGTAGTCGGCAAAAGTTTTGTCCAGCGCAGGTATGACGGCTTGAGCACTGGTCAAGTGAATCAAATGTACTTCTGGGAATCGCGACATTTCATCGATGATCACCAGCACATATTTGCCGTTTGCCAGCGCCCCAAACATATCCACTGCTACCTCATCCCACACCTGCAGAGGCATCACAGATGTTTTAAGTGGCTCAGGGAATGTGCGCGGAGCCACCGCCTGGCAGGGTAAGCATTTCCTTAGCAGTTGTTCCACCTGTTCGTCTATGGATGGGAACCATACCTTCGTTCTTAGTTGTCTCTTGGTTGACACTATTCCTCTGTGTCCGGCATGGGCGATGTCTAGTACCTGGTCTTGCAGGGTTGCCAGAATTACTATTCTATTTTCTTTCAATAGCAGGCCTTCGGGTGATGTAGACAAGGTATGTCGGACGAGTTTGAATGTGCGAAAGTGTTGTTCCTCCTCCGTGGACAGGGAAGGTGCCCCTTTTGGTCTGTTCTGCCATTGGTTTGATTTTAGGCAGGCTTGTACTGTCTGGAGCAGTATGTCCTTTTGGGTCGTTTCTAGCAGCTGTGCTGAGGTGATGGATTTGGGTAGCGCACTGCTGACTAGGTACCGTAGATATTGGTTTGCTTTGTGTGATTGGCGCTCATCTTGAGCTGGAAGTGGATAGCGTGATAGAAAATCTGCGGGATTGTTGTCTTTGCCTGGTCGATGGATTATCTTGAATGAGTATTCTTGTAACCTCAAACCCCATCTGGCGATTTCTGGTGGCATTCTGGCTGTCGGTTTTCCATAAATGGTGGTGAGAGCCTGATGATCCGTAACTATGGTAAACGGTCGTCCATACAGAAATAGAGCATAGTGCTCACACGCCCATACTACCGCTAAGCTCTCTTTTTTTCGGGTTGGGAGTATGCTACAATTCTCTTCGGAGAGTCAGCTGATGCACCACGCCTGGATTGTGCTAGAATTGCTCCTAGTCCAACTGGGCTGGCGTCTACTGTGAGTTCCGTGTCAAGGTCAGGGTCGTAGTATGCCATGCATGAAGCCTTTGCGATTCTTTTCTTGATTTCTTGAAATGCTTGTTCACAAGTATCTGACCACAGGAATTCTTGATGCTTCCCAGTTAGCAATCGAAGAGGCGTGCTCACAGAGGCGAAATCTTGTATATATCGAGTGCAGTAGCTCGCCATTCCCAGGAATGAGCGTACTGCTGAAACTGATGTAGGTGTGGGAGTCTCTACCAGTGCTTCAACCTTTCCGGATCTGGTTTCAGGCCATCTTGTGAGAAGATATGTCCGAAGAATTTGAGAGTGGATTTGCTGATCTCACATGTGTCCAGGTTGAGTGTGAGGTGGGCATTTTCTAGTGCCATGCAGACTCTCCTCAGGGTATCATCATGGCTGTCTTGTGTGGTGCCGAAAATTAATATGTCGTCCGAGTAGTTTAAACAGTTGGGGATGTGTTTTATCACTTGATGTATCTAATTTTGGAAAATTACGGCAGCCGAAGATACCCCAAAACTGAGCCTTTTGTACCTGAACAAACCCAGGTGGGTTGAAAAAGTGGTGATCTATCTTGAAGCAGGGTGTAGCTCTAGCTGGTGATATCCCTTATTTAAGTCTAATTTCGAGAACACCTTGGATCCGTGCAGTAGGTGCATCATATCAGTCATTCTTGGGGCAAGGTGTCGTTCCCGCTCTATGGCCACATTTGGGGCCCTCGTGTCCACGCAAATGCGAATGCTTTCCTTGTCCTTTTTCGGTACGGGTACAATGGGAGACACCCAGGGAGTTGGTCCCGATGCTGGCTCTATGATGTCCTGCTGTAATAATGATTGATCTCGTCCTCCACGTGTCTTTGTATGTTGAGAGGTATGCCCCTGTAGTGTTGTGCTGTCAGAGGTATCTGGGGATTGATGTGCAGCTTTACTTGTTTGTCCTTTAATTTTCCCAGCCCCTTAAATAGAGAGGGAAACATTTTTTCCATCATGTCCTTCGGGCTGGTCGTGTATGCCGACATTATTTGATACATGATTTGAATGAGTCCCATTTGGATCGCAGACTTGAAGCTCAGAATGCTGCTGCCTGGTACGTCCCCTTTTATGACGTATATTTTGATCTTTTGATTTTTGTCTTTGTACTGACAGTGTGCCGTGAACATCCCTTGGCAGTTGAGAGGCTTGTTGGAGCCGTATGGATATATTAATGTGTCTGCTTCTTTCAGTGACTTCTTGTAGTTGAGTAGTTTATAAGTGTCATCATTTATGACATTTACCGTTGCTCCCATGCCAATTAGGAATTCTTTGTTTTGCCCATTAATTTGTAATAGCAGGGTGGGACTGTATTCTGCGGCTATGCTGTTTCCAATTGCATGTACATATCCCCTTTTCCTGTCCCCGCTGGATGAGGATGAGTGCGATTCCTGTCTTCTGCGAGGCGAATTTTCTAGATATCTGATCTTCTGTCTGGAGTGTCTCCTTTGCGAATCATGTCTGGTGCTAGTGCGGCTCGAGTAGTCTCTTCTCTCTTCCCGCTTTCTCTCCTCTCGTGGGGTGTCGCGAGATGAGCTTTGCGGTTGGTGTCTGGATGCTGCAGGCGACTGCCTCCTGCGAGATCTCGAACTTTCTCTCGTCGAGGTTCGGTCTTGTCTCCTCATGTCCCTGTTCATAACAGTCAGCTGGAAGAAATTGACGTTTCTGCACACAGATTGGAAGTGGTTTTCGCCTCCGCACTTGTCACAGTTGTGTGCGATGGCTGGACATGGGCCTACATGTGGAAATTTGAAACCGCACCTGTAACATTTTTTTTGTTCAGCGGGATATGAGTCTCTCGATGTTCTGATGGGGCATACTGATGCAGTGGAAGCAGACTGCGTGATTTTGATGTTATCAAGTGATTCTGTTTGCTGCATGAGGGCGGCGTCTGCTCGTGCGAGTTGCAATATCTCTTCCAGTGTCCTGCTTTTTTGGAGTAGTTTCTTTCTGAACTCATGCGATGCGCAGCCAGCAATGGTTTGGGACTTTATCACTTCATCCATTGAATATCTATCAAAATCACAATATTTTGCTCTTTTCCTTAAACGCATTACAAAATTGACCATACTTTCACTGCTGTCCTGTGTAGATGTGTGGAAAATGTGTCGTTCGTAATCAACATTTCGCAAGGGTGCGAAGTAGGCATTTAGTGCATCAATGATGCCTTGAAAAGTGTCAGTGGAAGATTCAGGCATTTCAAAAACGATGTCCCGTACTACTGGTCCTAGAGAATGGAGTAGTATGCCTCTGAGTCGACGCTCCTCCCTTACCCCTGATGCGTCTATGTAGATATGCAGTTCCTTGAGCCATCTGGCCCATCTGGGGGTGAGGCTGCTGGTGTCTGACATGTCGAATGGTGGCACAACTTGTAGTTGTAAGGATTCTGAGCCATTGTCATCTTTGTTAGCGGCTTGCCGAGGTGTGGAGCTGGAGGAGGGGCTCAGAATTCCACTGTCTGCATTGTCTTCAGACATGTTTGCCTCCTTACTGCCGCTGCCTTGTTTGTCGTGTCAACTCTAAAGAGAACGCATGCGTTTTCTGATGCCTGCACACGTGTTTTGTCTTTGGAAATGCAGCCGTGATGACTTCTTGTGGAGCGTGTTGACATCCACTATGAATCTGCTTGTAACGGTTTCTTCACCGCGTGCCGGGTGCGTGCGTATTGCTGTGGCTGGACTCCACGTGTATTACGCGGTGCGCGTAACACGAGTTGCCGGATTCTGTCTGCTCAAACGAGTGCTGCATATGAAGTCGGGGCTTCTTACTTGTGCGGATGTTTGCACCGCGTGAGTCATAAACGGCTCCGGTGCTGCAAATTAAGCAGGTGGAATCCTCGAGTCAGTGTCGGGTGACTGGCAGGACCTTCAGGCTCCGGCGCCGTTTCACGGAAACCTCGTCGCCGGTGTTTAATATTCACTGAATACCTTTGTAGAGCAGCGTACAATCGTATATAATCGTGATTAATAACAAACGCAATCAATCAATCAGGACCGGAGGCAGGTGCGTGTTAACTGGTCTTTAATCAAACGTGAACTGCCTAATTGGCGGTAACCCCGCCTCCTTAATCACGTGGGACGCAGCCCACGAGCAACTGCAATAAACAGAGGACTGCTCCTCTGAACAAATAACAATAATAATAAAAGTAGGACATTACATCTCCCCTCTCCTTGAACAAATACTTCAACACTGTTCAATCGAACTCTTCAATCCATCTCATGGGTCTGCGGATGACCCTCTTGGATGGGCTGCACGCCGGTGGGACCAGTTTCACTGGAGTGCCGTCACTGCCACTATCATCAGCGTCTCTTTCCTCTTCATGATATTCAGAGTCCTTATATGACGAATCATCTGTCGGTGTCGTTGAGGTGCTGACAGGGTTGTCCGTGCTGTTGAAAGCCTTGAAAAAGGATGAATTCCTGGTGATTGTGCCATGGGGGCTAGAAGCCGTTACCATCGACCCTTGGATGTGAGTCACTGTCATGGGGTCTGGCTTGAAGGCAGGCATGTCCTTAGTGACTTGGTTTTGTCGTACTAATTCCTGGTCACCAATGCGAATGGTGCTAGGTCTGGCCCTTCTTCTGGCATCTGTGTATTCCTTCATTTTGTCCTTGCTTTCTTGGTCCTTGCTTCTGGCATTCTGTATGTGCGTGGAATCATCCTTGGATCGTGCATAGTGGGGAAGCCTTGTTCTGATGACCCGTCCGAACATTAGCATTGATGGGCATTCGCCGGTTGAGCTATGCGGTGTATTCCGATATTCTCGTAGTAGCGTGCAGATGGCTTGCATGAATGACCCGTTTGTGATGGAACAGATCTGGAGCGTGCGTTTAAGGTTTCCCATGAAGCGTTCCACCATTCCATTTGCCTGTGGCCACAGTGGTGTGACCTTGTGATGTTGGAAGCCTAGGTGTTCTGCGGTAATAAACAGAGGACTGCTCCTCTGAACAAATAACAATAATAATAAAAGTAAGACATTACAAACTCCTCAACCCATTGAGTCTCTATGGGTCCCACTGTGGTTCTGGTGCTAGTGAGTATGAAGTATGCCTGGCACGCCATGCTAACAACCATCTAGCCCCTGCTAGCCTGCATTAACGGTCTCAGCCCTCTGACCCTCGAAGTGATTATGACCGTTCCCCCCCCCCCCCCCCCCCCAAGGGCCCTCCTAAGGATGGACCTTCCGTCCCTGGCTTAGTCAGATGGTACTAATGACACCTTTTGATTAATCGAGGAGCATGGATGTTCTTACTGGGTTCCCGAGTTCTATCCTGTGGGCCATACCCCTTCCAATCCAGCAGGTAAAAAACTTCCTCCTGCCTACCATAGAATCTAAAATGTCTTTTACTTAAAACTCAGGCTCCCCCTCTATAATCACTGGGTCTGGAGACTCCTGCACTCTGGTTCCCGGACACACCGGCTTCAATAGGGAAACATGAAATACTGGGTCAACTTCATAGCTACAGGGTTGATGACTGCTTCAACTGGAAACGGGCCCAAAAATCTAGGTTGGAATTTTTGCAGCCACTTAAGAGCGATATTACTAGAGGCTAACCACACCTTGTCCCCCACTTGATAACTTGGAGTGTCTCTTCGGTGCTTGTCAGCAACATTTTTCTGGCTCTTTCGCTACAGCCAGATGTGCCAAGGCTTCCAATTTAGCTCGAACAATGTTTTTGTGTAAGTTCTGTACCGCAGGCATCTCTAAAGGCTCTGGTGGATCGAAAGCTAAGGTTCGTGGATGGCAACCATTTAAAATGTAAAAGGGGGTAAAACCGGTAGATGCGTGCTCTGAATTGTTATAGGCGTACTCTGCAATCCAAAGCAGATCTGCCCAAGTGTTATCCGTTTGATGGAGGAGACATCTGAGATATTGTTCTAGGGTCTGATTTGTCCGCTCCGTCTGTCCGTCAGTCTGTGGATGATGACTGGTAGACAAACGCACCTCAATCTTGGCCATCTCACAGAATCTCTTCCAAAACAGGGATACAGATTGGCTGCCTCAATCCTAGACCACTACCGACAGGAAACCATGTAAGCGTACAATGTGCTCCAAGAAGACCTTAGCCAAGACTGATGCCGATGGAATTCCTTTCAGCGCTACAAAGTGGGCCATCTTGGAAAACAAATCCACCACCACCAGAATCGTGTTGTAACCAGAACAAGGCGGCAACTCTGTAATAAAGTCCATTGAGATGGTGTGCCATGGGGCTGGTGGAACAGCAAAAGGTTGAAGAAGTCCTGCAGGTTTTTGTTTAGAACATTTATTCTGAGCGCATATTCCGCAAGTATGAACAAAAGCAACGATATCCTTATTCCACATGGGCCACCAGAACAACCGCTTAACTTTGGCTCTGGTTTTAGCAATGCCTGGATGAAGCTCCAACAGAGCTCACAAACACTCTGGAGACCAGAGGGAATATTTATACAGACCTCTTCAAACAGCCCTCTGTGCAAAAAACTATTGTACATTAACTTTGTTTGAAGGGTCTCTTGCCGTTCACATCCCCAACCGTTGCGGGCCAGATGTCTTGTGTAGATATCTTTTGTGATTCTACAAAGCACTCCTAACCACTTTATTTCCAAAAATGCATTTTTTTATTTTTTCAATATAAAAAAAAGATATCATCACTTAATAATTTTTTTGTGATCTGTTATCAGCAGCACCATTATTTGTTTTATTTTTTAAAAACATTCTTTTGCACAATTATATCACATAAACAATCTGTTTGTACACCAATTCATTGGTCACACTGTTAATCAGACTTACAAATTCATTAGATCTACTGTCTGTTCTCTCTCTTAACTAGGACGTAGCAGAGTAGTTTAACAGCTTCATATATACCTAGTGGAAATCAATCCTTCATCCACACACTCCACATTCATCTTACTACCAACATGTTACATTCCTTATTCAAAAATGTAAACAATTTAACTAGGAAATTCAACAGTTGCTTATGATTAGTAAACACAACTTTGCCTTCTAAACGTGGCAGGTCAGTGATCTTCTGTCCCACTCCCTTTCTATTTCACTTCTGGGCCAACAACGGTATGAGGTCTGGAAAAGCAAGCAGAAAACCAGACGGTATAATTAATTCACCTATCTTTTGTATGTTTACATTACTACATATTCTCGTCTATCAATCACATGGAAGGGGAACAACTGATTAATTCCTACTTCCTTTCTTCTTGTTGTACATCTCCACCTCTTTGGTCACAACTGGTTTACACTACAGGCATTAGTCAGAGTGCTACAGGTAACTAACTCATCTAATACCCTCTAGGTATTAGTCTTATTAAGGAATTCCCAACCCCATTTCTCCCTGCCACATCTCTAGGACCTTGTCCTTTTATTCTAGTCACATGCATCGCCTTAGTCAACCCTCTATTTCCATCTTTTACTGAGGTTTTGAGCTGCTTACCTATTTCCCAATTGCTGTTCTTTTCTGGGTTGGCATTATGCAGCTATCTTCACTGTAATAGGCTTGCTGCTTGTATGTTAGCTTTTTAGCGCACTAATCTTTCACATGCACTCAGTGGTTGAAGTGTACGAAAAGAAGTAGTGGAACTATGTTCCCTACTGGCCTGCGCCGCTCCCCACAAAACCCATCGCCACACACCCTCCCACGGACAATACAAACCCCAAAACACATGCTCCTGCTGTTTAGGGTATTGTTCATTGCAGTGCACTGAAAGTGAAAGTTTCAATTTCTTCCTACACTTTTATTTTAAAACAAAACCATTCCGGAACGGTTTATTTTTAAAATAAAAGTATAGGAAAATTAAATCTTAATTAAAAGAAGTAGAGGAGCACCGCTCCCGACAGCTCCCGCCCACTTCGACCACTGCATGCACTTGGGTCTATGTGAAAGGGTGACACAAAACACAGGGTGATTAGAACATAGATCCCACCCTTTTCTCAAGTTCTTTTTTTTCTCTGACTTGATGCCTCACTTTTAACGTACGGAAGTTCCACTCTCACCTTTAGTCCTGTGTTTTCATTATGTTTTTCAACGCTTGTGGCTGGCCGCCTAATGGTGGGCTGTCTCGTGGTCGGGGCACCTTCACCAGTTCATCCCGTCTCATACTCGAAGGTAACTCGCTCTGTAATGGAGTAAAGCAGACATACCAACGGGTCTTAACGATCTGCCATAGTAAATTCAGGTTTTCTCATCTCACGCTATTATTGTCAAGCTTTCTCACAGACATCTACATGTGCTTACCTTGAAGCATTTAGCACGGTCCTCCACATTCTCTGAGGTGTACGCTGCTCTTAGCTTCCACTCGGCTCCACTCGAACGGGGGAAGGTGCTCCTTCATTGCCTTGCCCATGGACTGCTACCTCGCCTACTCGTTTGTTCATTTCTTCTGGGTTCAGCTTCCTTCTGGTCTTAATGTCTTACATAGTCCGTTTTGCATGGGTACGCTCCTTACGCATCTGTAGGGTCCTTTTCTCAAAAAACGCTACCTTCTCGCTGTGATTGTACTTACAGCCAAAGTCAGATGTCTGACAACTAATTACTTTAACTCCATACTTGGATCCTGCTAATTTAACAACATCCTATATTTAAGTGGGTGTGTTATGCAATCTCATGCATTAGTTCCACTGCCCGTCTTTAGATAAACACAGGCCGCTTGATGCAGTAAGAAAGCAAATTGGCTTAACAACATAGGAGCACCAATATGAGGATTTCCAGTATCTTTTCCTTATTATCTTTCTTTTAATCTCTCACTCCACCTCTTGTATGTCTTTTGTGATATATCATGCCTTCACTTCTTATCTGCTTGCCTCCACACTACTCTTACGGACTTCTACCTAGATGCTTAAAGCATCCTCTACCCCGATCTTTCATTCAGACCTAACTCCATACTCTTAGTGAGAAATATTAATTCCTTCTCCTTTTTCAAAAGTTTCTGCTTATCCAGATTGGTGTCATTACTGGATTTTACCTGGTATACTACAGACCAGGTCAATTGTTCAACCTTATGGATGTATTCAATAAAGTGCCCTACCAGTGGGGCCGCATGGATCTTGTTTTTAATACAACTTCTGTGTTCTGTAATGCAGGTTTTAACCTTCCTCTCTTTTTTCCCCTATGTAAATTCTCTTGCAGGGACACCAGATCACATAGACTACTAATCTAGAATTACAATTAGTCAGTGTTTCTTGTTTCCATTTACGCATTAGTCCCAGGTCAATCTCTGTGCTCTTCTTTGTATAATGACAACAGGAGCAACTCCCACATGGATAATGTCCCTTCAGTGCTTGTAAACCACAGAATTCTGTCAATGTGGTTGGTCTTTCATTTGTCTTGTGATGTCATTTTGCATGATTTGGTCTTTAATTGACCTACTTTTTTCGAAAGGCTATTAGTGGCCTTTCAATGGCAGTTGTGCCTTTCGCAAAAAATGTTCCCGTTCCGATGCACAATTTTTTTTGATGTTATTGTATTAGTTGCTGTATGTGTTGATGAAGACCGAGGTGTCTTTCTTTTTTTCTTGCATACTGGTTTCATGTTCAAGAATGGCTTCCAGATGGTTATTGTCAGCTCTTTTCATTTCTTTCCTTGTCAAATATGGCGGATACCCTTTACAGTGCAGATTCTCTTTCAACATCTTTGCTCATTCTTTGTAGTCTATTCTATTGGTGCTATTCCTTTTGAGGTGCAAAAATTGCCCAAAGGACAAGTTGTCACGTAAATGCACCGGATGAAAACTTGTATAATATAGTAATGAGTTATGATCAGTAATCTTCTTGTATGGTTTTACAAAGAGTCTGTCTTTCTCTCCGTCAACCTTAATGGTGATGTCAAGATAGTTGACTTCTTCCCTGCTGTAATTATGGGTACATTTTAGATGTTGATCTTGTTGATGAAAAACATGAGTGCTTCTTCTTCCTTACATTTCCACACTACAAACACATCATCTATATACCCTTTCCAGATCCGAAGATGTTTTTTGAATGGGTTGGTATCTTTATAGACTACATTTTCTTCAAACGCTTCCATGTACAAGTTGGCAATGCTGGGGGCTAAAGTTGCCCCCATAGCAGTACCTTGGATCTGTTTGTAGTATTGTCCGTTAAAGTGGAAGTAATTTTCAGTAAGTGCCACTTCTACACACCACATGATGAAAGATATTGGTGTAATGGTGTCCCTATTCTCAGATAGTAAGCATTCTTCCATCCTCCAATAGAGCACCATGATAATCTAAGATTTGCTCTTGCACGGCCCGTGTAGACAGATATAGGCGTCCCTGGAAATAAGGTAAGTCCTCCCAGGCATCCAACTCTGTTGTTGTCATAATGAGCTGGATCTTTGTCTTTAAATCCTCTATGTAGCAGTCTGTAACTCCCACAACTCCCTGCATCTTTTCTTCAGGAATGATGTTCACCGGACTTGGAGCAACATAGACATCTTCACCTTCCCCTATGAGTGATAAGGCATCCGCCTTGCTTTTGCGCATGCCAGGGTGGTACGTGATGACAAAGTCATATTCTGCAAAGAATAGAGCCTAACAGAGCTGCCTTGACTGTGCTTTCACTGATCGCAGCCATTTCAGATTCCGATGGTCCGTAAGGACAGTGATAGTGTGCCGAGCTCCTAACAAGTGATGTCTCCATTCTTTGAATGCATTCTTGATAGCCAATAATTTCTTGTCTGTGATAGCATAATTTAATTTGGCTGCAGAAAACCTCTTGGAGCAAAAGGCCACTGGGTGCAACTATCCAGTGTCCAGGTCCTTTTGGGACAGTACCGCTCCCATGGCAGCACTAGAAGCATCGGTCTCCACCACAAAGAGCAGATCAGGTTGACAACGCCGTCACACTGGGGCCGTAGTGAACCTACTCTTCATCGCCTGGGATGCTTCTTCTGCCTCGACATTCCAATCGAAATTTCTGTTTTTCCGAAGTAACAACGTAATTGAATGAACAAGTTGAGAGAAACTAGGTAAAAAGCGCTGATAAAAATTGGTGAATCCTAGGAAACTTTGGACTCCTTTTACTGATGTCGGAGATGGCCAGGTTAGGACTGCTTCCACCTTTGTTATCCATCTGAATGCCCTGTGGTGACAAAACAAATCCCAGGAATTCCACTGTGGTCACATGGAAAGATCACTTCTCAAGTTTGACTGACAGTTGGTGTTGCTGTAACTTGGTAAGTACCAATCGAACATGGGAAATGGGTTCCTGGACTGTGGCTGACTAGATCAGTATTTCATCAATGTATGCAACTGCGCACATATCTAACAACTTCCGTAGCACGTCGTTCATGAAATTCTGGAAGGCTGCAGTAGCATTGCACTGGCCAAAGGGCATAACTTGATACTCATACAAACCGTACCGGGTGCGGAAGGCAGTTTTCCACTCATCACCTTTCTTACCCCACACCAGATGGTAGGCTCCCCGAAGATCTAATTTGGTAAAAAATGTAGCATGCTTGTCTTGGTCCAACAACACCGGGATGAGTGGAAGTGGGTATCTGTTCGTTACTGTGGTCTGATTGAGCGCACAGTAATCTATGCAGGTACGAAGGTCCACCTCCTTCTTAGGCACGAAGAATAGGGGAGAAGCTGCAGGCGATTTCAAAGGTCAGATGAATCCGTTAGCGAGATGCTTATCATGGTATGCCTTCAAATGAGTTTTTTCTTGTTCAGTCAAGGCATAGACCTGACTGCACGGGGGCTGGAATCCAGGTACAAGAACGATCTGGCAATCGTATGGCTGATGCGGTGGTAAAATGTTGGCCTGTTCCTTCTCAAAGAAACGTCCTGGAAATCTAGATATTCCAAGGGTAGGATCCCTAGCAACCCTACTATAGGGCCCCCTCTTCGTACAGTCTGTACCAGGTTTCCTGAGTCGTCTTCCACTCTATAATATGAGTTCTTGCAATCTTCTGCGAAAGTTAAGGTTCTGGCGTGCCAATCAATGTGCGGGTTGTGTTCTTCTAACCATGGAATACCCAAAATAAGTTTGAACTGCGGAGCACTGATTAGGTCAAACAAAATCTTTTCTCGATGTCCATCCTGGCAGAGCATGGTGCAGTCCTCCGTGCACTGTTTCACTGGTCCTGATATTAGCTGAGTACCGTCTACTGCCGTAACGTTCACAACCACTGGTTTAGGGCACACAGCAATACCAATCCTGCTTGCGGGTTTGTGATCCATGTAGTTGCCTACCACACCGCTGTCCACGTATGCTTTTAAAGCATTCAGTTTGGAGGGTTGATGGTGGCTAATCAGGGTGACGGGTACAACAAAATGGGAGATCTGAGATTCCTTCTTCTGGCTCGACAAGCCGACCTCTAAGCTTGCTGGGCTTTGGAGATTTCCACCTGATCTTCTTTCTCTGCCTTATCCAAGACTCCTACTGATTTCCTGGGGGGCTTTACTGGACAATCGTGAAGGAAATGTCCGGCAAACCACAAGAAAGGCATAAGTGCAGCTGTCTTCTTCTCTCCCTTTCCTCCTTCGTGATGGGATCCCCCAAATTGCATAGGCCTAGGATGGCCCTCAGATGCATGGCGGGCCACGTTTTCTTTCGGGCGGACATAGTACGACCTGTTATCCGAGCAAGAGCGATCCACTCGTTGATCTTGCAAATGGTGGTCCAGTTGAATGGTAAGATCAATGTATTCTGCACATCCCTTGGGAGGATTCACAACCTGGGCAAGAATATCCTTCAGCTATCCCCACAGGCCTCGATAAAAGAGCGTCATCCTCCTTTTCTTCCGCCCAGTTAATTTCTGCTACTAACCGATTAAAAGTGTCCACATAAACAAGCAAATCTTGACTGCCTTGTTGCAGGGATAGTAACTCATTGTCCAAGGCTTGCCCCTAAGTGTAACGTGGAAAGAGTTTCTCTAGTTCTCGTTGGAACCCCGGAAGATTTTGTAACCAAGGATCATCCCCATTGACCAGAGGAATGGACCAGTCTGCAGCATGTCCTCCCAAGTAGGACAGTACAAACGCCACTTAATAGCGGTCTGATGGAAAAAACCCTGGCCTGCACAGGGAATGCAAATGGCACTGGTTCATGAACACTGCAAAACGCTTAGGGTCCCCCATAAACCGTTCTGGAGGTGCTAGTGGAATGTTTCCTGGTACAACCACCTGAACAGGGGGCACTGGCTGAGGAATCTGAACTGGGGGAACACCACCGGGAAGTGGGGCCTGGCCTGCCTGTGCTTGGAGTAGCTGTCAGCTTAATTCATCAGTGCAATCCCTATTAACTACCAATTCCCGTCTCAGGGAATTGGTTTCAGACCGTGCTGCATGTACTTCAGCACGTAGCTCCCCCAACAACTGGGACAGGTTATCTGTGGTCTCCATTATGCTCGGGTAGAGTAATTTTAAGTGATGGCTTTGCGTTCTGTAACGCTTACCTTATCTGTGCAGGAGCGTAAGTTGTCTGAATACTCAGTTTGCTGCGACTGCGGGATGGAAAGGTTCTCCCAGTTGTTAATGAGAGAAAAGGGACATGGAATGATTCTAAATGTGGGTCACAATTCTATAGCTCTTCCCCACCCTGCCGTGCTTCCTCACGTTAATCTGAGTTCCCTGTTCCCCTTTCACCTGTAATTTTATATTAGGGAGCTGTCCATCCTGCTGTCGTGCAGGGGTGCTTTGGTAATGTGGCGAAAAGGAATCTCATGACTGAAAAGTTCGGAAGAACCTCGAGATGGTAAGTATCTTGATGTGTGAGCTTTGCTGTAGTCAGATGGTGTCGTAGTCTCTGGGGAAAAATATTGACTGTGTGGGTTGATGCTGTTCGTTAATGTCTAAATCTCTCTCTCTCTCTCTCTCTCTCTTTCTCTCTCACAGGTTTGAAGAAGAAAAAAACCACACATGGAAAACATGGGGGTCTTCGGAAAACATCACATGGTCTTGCTCCTCATGGTAAGTCTGCGCGTGTAAAAAGGAAGCCATGCAGTGATACTTGGCTACGTGATTTGCTTCAGTGCTTAGCTGCAAGGCTGAGCGCTTGGAAAACACAGAAGTTTGTAGGTTTCTTGCGGTAAGTAAGCGCGCTGTTTTTGCTTTCTTACGCTGTCTTTAGTTAAATGTCTCTTATAACAAATACCTTGTCTTTCAGGTTGTTGAAATGTCAGAGGTCTGAGGCACCGTGGAAGCTGGCCTCGGTTGTAGAAGAACGTAGCGGGGCTGCGACACGGAACTCAGAGAAGAGCTCCACCTACTTAAAGTCGGCTGCTGCAGAATTGTTTTTCAGGTATGTTGAATCTTTAGTCTGAGGATTTTCTGGTAACTCGATAGGTTTATAACATGAATTTTCTTTTGCTTTTGCAGGTCTGTGAACAGAGCGCTGGTAAGCGCTGTGATGCTGTCAGCGAAGTCAACGCGAAGCACGTGCAAATGTGCGGGCGGGGCTTATACAGTCCTCCATGCCTAACTACTAGTTCTCTCATGCAATTCAGTCTGTGACCCATAAGGCGGCCTTCTTAAGGGAACCCCTCAACCCATTGAGTCTCTATGGGTCCCACTGTGGTTCTGCTGCTAGTGAGTATGAGGTATGCCTGGCACGCCATGCTAACGACCATCTAGGCTCCTACATGTCTGCACAAAAAGCCCTTACTGCCTGCATTAAAGGTCCCAGCCCTCTGACCCTCGAGGTGATCATGACATATACTCACCTGTAGCAAGAAACTCAAACCCAAATACATCAGACCTTTTCTAATTGAAGCCATCATTAATCCTGTATCTATGCGATTAAAGTTACCTGAATTCTATCAGATTCATCCAGTCTTCCATGTGTGTCTCCTCAAACTGGTACTGCAGTCGTCCAAGCACCCTGATTGTTACTTCCCCAAGCCTCTAGCGGTAGGGCCTGAAGAAGAATATGATGTAATAAGGATTGTTGTTTTCCAGATAACTTCAAGGGATGATACATTGTCTGATTGACGGCAATGGGTTTCACCCTGGGGAGAGATGTTCGGTAGAAGCCAAGAATGTATCTGTTGGTTTGGGCAGGTCATTTCACAAGACTCATCCAGGAAAACCCAGGAGTAGTGGGTTCAGTCCTTATAGGTTTAGTGAGGGATGTGGGGGCAGGGGGTGGTACTGTCAGAAATGCCTGCCACTTCCAACGAGTCTCGATTACTGCCAGGTTGCATCTGGCAACCCAAATGGACTTGCAGATACAGAGCAGCTTTATATTCAAAGAACCAATGCAGTCCCCATCCAAGATGGTGGATGCCTACTAACTCTGCACTCCAAAACAAGATGGCAGCGATGTTTGTAAATTATGGCGTCAGCACGTCAAACAGTGCTGATCCTGTTCAGGCAAAAACAGTCCCTGGAAGATAAAGCAAAGGCTCACCATCCGCACGATGTCTCGCAACCAAAAAAGTTGCAGAACACTTAAGGACACTTCGAGCCTACCAACGTGTTTAGGTACTTAGTTTGTTTTTTGCTTTTTCTCGTTGGTCCCTTACAAGATAATCAAGTCTCCAGACCTAGAAAAGTATAAATCCTTAAGCCATGCTGTCAATAGTTCTGCTGCTTGGACCTTCATCACCGCTGCTGATTATGTTTTGAAGGACCAGAGTCTCCAGAAGCAACACTGTTACTCTACACCTTACAAATCCTCTATGCTGAGGTTGCTGTAGTTAAAGGTACATTGCTTCTCCAAGGGAGTGGCAGGGAAGATGAGATTCACCCCTAGGAATAGTTTTAATATTTTCCCTTTGTCTGCTATGGAGCATCACATTCCAGGAATTAACATATCCTACTACAAGGCTGCAGTTCTAAGACGCCCATACCAGGGAGGAGAGTGGGACCCTGCATACATCTGGGAAGCAAGAGTTCTTTCTTGCTGCACAGTTTAGAGGTGTACTGGCTTTGTGGTTTCTTAGAGCAATCTGCTGAGGTCCAGATCTGACTACTTCTCCAGCTAAATCTAAACAAGACAGATTTCTGAGCCATCATCCCGCTGAGATCAGAAGTAGAACTCCAAGCGTAAGAAGAAAAACTATCCACTGAGAGTATCAGTTATGGTAAACCGTCAGAAAAAATCTCCTTGTTTACTAACTAAATTACACTCCATGTGACAAAAAACATACATTCATAACGACCCTTTCAATTCCTCCTGCTGAACAAATAACAAGGCGTATTAAGAACAAACTCAGTAAAATATTGAATCTCTTCTTCTGACCTAAATAGAGTAATGCAATCCCTTGTTATTAGATTTTGCGAGGGAAAACCTATTGAAGCCTTCAGTGGATTAACACAGTGTCGGGACGATGACTGGGAACTGACAGGCCCCAATCAAACAAAGTATCAAAAAAGGGTTTCTTCAGAGTTTTTATAAAGATTGAGGCTAAAACAGCAAATGGGGTAAATGAAGGCAACTAAAATGTCTCTCAATGTTGTAACCTGGCCTCCCTTCTGTGGTCACTTCCTAATTCAGTCTCTCTTTCTGCTGTTGGTGTTTCAATTACTGTACTCTTCCCTTTTGCCTTTCTATTGCATGTTTAAAGGGGTTTTCAAACCATATTTAGGCAAAGTCCAAATAGTTGTTTCTGGGCTTGTTAAAGGAACCTTGCAGTGTCTCGATTAGAAGGCCCACCACAGAGGCAACAGTGGGCCTTCAGGAGATTTCCAAGTTCGGGCAATCGTCATTCTTGCGGCCAGGAGGAGCTGGGTGATTAGCTTGGCTGTCACCACTGACCTAGGGTCCACCCCTGGGACTGGTACCCAGAAACAAGGTCACCTCGGCCTTCATATGGGAGTCAAACCTGAATGATAGCTTCAATTGATTTAACCACTTTCTTTCAAAAAGTTCAAACAATGGGACACTCCCACCACATTTTTAGATATGTCCCTTGAGTCCCATATTTCCTCTAGCAAGCTGGGTTCAGTGAACTCTTGAAGTGGCGCAGCCTCACCGGGGTAGCACCACCGATATCAACTTAAAGGCACATTCCTTATTAGTCACACATTTGGAGGATGAGTAGTTTCTTGCCCAAATGTCCACTCATATCTGGTCCTCAATAAGATGGCCTAGGTCCGCCTCCCATTGGGCCATACAGTGGGGTCAGAGCGTCCACATTTCCACCTGCAGGAGTCTATACAGCCTTGAAATGTTCCCCCCTCGTGAGCCCTCTAGCAAGGTGAGCTCAATGGATCTCAGGTCACATGTCCTCTGTCGAACCAGTGAGTGAACTATCCAGTGCCGGATTTGGGCATAGCTCTACCTATCCGCTTTAGACAGGGAGAACCTTTCCTTGCAGTTTGCAAATTACTGGGCGATCCACTATCAAAGAGTTGGGACAGGAATCGTAGGCCCGCCTGTAACCATCTCCTGAATTCGGTGGACCGAAGGCCTGTAGTAAAGTCTGGGTTATGGAAGATTGGGGTGCGTGAATCTAAACCCCTCGGGATTACTGCCTTTTTCATCACCCAGTCCCTTGTTTCCACTGTTGTTTTCGTGGAAGATAGTAGATCAGGCTAGGGTTTTCGCGCTACGGTGGAGGTGTATTGCAGAGAGCTGAGGGGAAGTGTTGCACTGGATTGTAAAATGTCTATCCATCTCGGGGAGTCATTGTGCATGAGCCAGGCGAGAGAGTGTGTCAGCTGCGCCGCTGCATAATAATTGCACACGTTCAGGACCCCCATTCCACCCAATCGGACATTGCCCCTCATCACCTTTCTAGGTATCTTAGACTTTCTCACCGTCGTAAATTGAAAGATCTTCTGCTGCAATCGGAAGAGGGGTGTTTGTGGGATCTCCACCGGGAGCACTGAGCAGTGGTAAACAAATACTCAGAGCAAGTTCATTTTACTGGCTGTGATCCAACCCATTAACGAGATCTCCTGGGACAACCACCTCTTGAGATCAACTTCCAGTTCCTTAAAGAGATGTGGGAAGTTAGCCACATAGAGCTCCCTAAGGATCGCTGAGATGTGAACCTGCAAGTATTCTATGGCTTTATCGACCCACTTAATCGGGCAGGAGGGCCTGCAACCTGTCTGAAGCAGTCTAGCTCTACGAGGGACTGTGGTAAAGAAGATTGAACATTTGTGAGGGTATGCATCTTGTCGTCTGCATACAGGGACAGCTCATAATGTCTGTGGCCTATCCTAACCCCCTCGATAGCGGGATTGTTGCGGACCCTTTGGATAAAGGGCTCCATTACCAGAGCAAAGATCAGCAGGGAAAAGGGGCACCCCTGCTTGGTCTCACACGTGAGGGATGTAGAGCCTGTTTGCTTTTGGTTCACCCGCAATGAGGTCCTAGGCGATCTATAATTGGTCAGGAGCATCTTCCGGTAGAGCGGGCCAAAGTGGAATGCTTCGATGGTAAGTTGCATAAAGGCTCAGTCGACTTTGTTGAATGCCTCTGTGGCATCTAGCGTCACCAATGGCATTTTACGGCAATCTGAAGTCGCTATCTCCACCAGGTTTAGGGCCCAGTGAATATTATCCCTGTGGTTCTACCCAGTACGAATCTGCTCTAATCCACGTTGATTATTTTGGGGAACACCCCGGCTAAATGATTGGCCAAAATCTTGGAGTAAATATTAGTGTCAATATTCAGCAACGAGATCGGCCTATAGAAGGCGCGTTCTCTAGGTTCCTTGCCAGGTTCTAGCAACAGAATAGTGGAGTACTCCTGCATGGAAGGGATTATGCATCCAGTCTGCCGAAAGGAGTTGAAAAGATATGTTAGGGGAGCTAGCAGCTGGACCCGGAAGAGTTTATAGAACCTGGACGTGAAACCGTTGGGGCCCGGGACCCTGGCCTTCAGGGATGTGATTACAGAATCCACTTCCTCAGCCGTGATTGGTAAGTCCAGGGTATCCCTAAACGCCCCAGTGAGGTGTGGGAGAGCAGCACTCTCTACATACTGCCTCTGATCTGCAATTGCTCTGGGAGTGGCCGACATAGTTTCAATTAAGTGAGATGCTGCTAGGTGTAGTTTAGCGTCTTCTGCGTATTGTATTATCTCCTATGTGTCCCGCAAGCCCACTATTATGTTTCGCCATTGAGTTTTCGCCAACTTTCTAACCAGGAATTGATTGGCCTTTATATCTGTGGTGTAGTACTCCTGTTTTGTTCTGAGGAGGGTCTGTGCCATTTCCTCTGCATAGTATGCCTCTAATCTGTTACAAGCTACCCGGAGGGACCGTTGGGCCTTTGGAGACCAACCCTTTTGGTGCTTACTTTCTGCCTCTGCTACCTCCCTCTCCGTGCCCTTGCCACATACCTGCTTTTCCGGTAGGCCGCTGCATGGGCTATAAGTTCCCCCCTGATTACCGCCTCTATGACCTTCCACACTGTTGCCATCGAGGTGAGTCCTCTGAGATTCTCCTAGAAATTATTTCGAATGGCCTTTGCAATACTGTCCCTAAGAACCATATCATTAAGGATTGGATCATATAAACTCCATGGGAGTTTGTGGGGGGTGCTTAGGATCATGAATTCGGACTGTTAGGAGGACTGAGGCATGATCTTACAGCGCCCTTGTTCCTATGGCCAATGGCGGATGAAGTGAGATGTACGTGAGAGAAGAATGAAAAATCTTTTTCCCTCGGGTGCAGCACCCTCCAGACATCGATTACCCCCAAGGACTTAAACAGTCGTAGTAAGCCAAGTGCAATTTTAAAGTGTATTGACGTGAGTTGGTGCGTTTTAACGACCAGGGGATCTGGCAGCCCATTAAAGTCCCCCCTATTACCATTTGGTCCTCGACAAAGGGGATCATTTTGAACTCCAACTCCAGTTTGGGGCATATACAGAGATCAAGGTATAGAGCTGACCTTATAGCATACCTTTGGCTACCACATAGCTTCCTTCCAGGCCATGTCGCTAGGAGGATCGCTGTGCCACCTTTTTTAGTTCCGCTGGATGCCAGGAATTGCTTCGGAAAGTCTCTGCTGTGCAGGTGTGCAAAGTCTGGTGGGCTCAGGTGAGTCTCTTGAGTCTCTTGAAGAAATACAACAAAGCTGTCCAGGTCCTTCAGTCGATGTAGCATTCATTTACGCTTAGCTTGAGAATTTAAGCCTTTTACTTTTAGTCACAAATTTCAGCTTCTGGTGGGGGGTGGGAAGTGCCAGTTGGGGATCTGAGTTCGCTGCAGAGGAGGGGCGATCAGGGTGAGCGTCAGCCACCATCTGGTTCCATTATCGCTTCAGCTTCTTGGAGCAACCGGGTTTTCAACTTTTTAAACCAAAACTCAAACTTTGGCAACAGAACAAAAACAATGATGGGCTTGTCGCCCTGATGACCTATAAGTGACATCGATATTGATTGTATTCATATTTATTTCCATCGCGCTCGTACACAAGTGTTTCAGAGCGCGACAAGGCAAGGGAGGGGAAACACGGGAGAGAAAAAACAACGATTTCACTAGGCCCAGTGACATTGAGAACGTGCAAGTGCATAGGGGAAGGCAACAAACAGTGGTAGTGCAGCCAGCAAGTGGCAAGTGTTGGGTTTAAGGCAGCAGACAGGGTATGTCTGATAAGTGCAGGAAGGAAAAAGGGGGGCCTGTATGGGTACAGATACAGACCCTAGTGCAAGGGGTGGCCCAGAGGCAGTGTGGGTGGGTGGCAGGGTGAGCAGGTACCGGGGCCCGGAAGACAGAGGGTAGGCCAGGTGCACGGTGCCGAGAGAAAACAGAACAGCAGGGGAGAGGAGGGGTGAAGGCAGAAGCAAAGGGGAAGGTCTTGAGGTGCTTCTGGAACCAGAGATGGTTCTCCTCAAGTTTGAGAGGGCAGAGAGGCTGTTCCAGAGGGAGGCCACAGCCGAAGATAGAGATCAACCCCTAACTCGTTTCTTTGAAAAACGATTGACCCTGAGGGAGTTAGAGGTAGAGGAGCGAATAGCTTGAGAGGAGAAGTATTTGCAGAGGGATATCTGAAGGTATTTTGGACCCAGACCCCAGAAAGCCTTGTGGACAATGCAGAGTATTTTGAATGTAATCCTTGCGTGCACTGGGGCCAATGGAGAGATTTCAGGGCTGGAGAGATTCGATCCCAGGGCTTGAGGCCAAGGACAAGTCTTGCAGTCCTGTTCTGGATTAGTCGCAAAGGGCGGAGAGTAGAGGCAGGTAGATTTAGAAAGAAGCTGTTGCAGTAGTCCACCCTAGAGAGAACCAGAGCTTGGGAGAGAGTGAGCTTCTGGGGAAAGGAGAGAAAAGGCAGAGTACCTCTGAGGAGGTGCAGTAGGAAGTTTGATTTTTTAGAGACATCAGAGATGTGGGCAGAGAAGGAAAGTATGGGGTCAAAGATGACCCCAAGGTTCTTGGCCTCACAGATGGGGGTAGGAGGAGGGCCAAGGGAGGCCGGCCAGAGAG
This sequence comes from Ambystoma mexicanum, assembly GCF_040938575.1. Taxonomy (NCBI): domain Eukaryota; kingdom Metazoa; phylum Chordata; class Amphibia; order Caudata; family Ambystomatidae; genus Ambystoma; species Ambystoma mexicanum. Next base: position 124,186,942 of record NC_090922.1, read on the forward strand.
AGAGAGAGAGAGAGAGAGAGAGAGAGAGAGAGAGAGGGAGGAAAGGAAGGTGAGGGTTTGCCGTTGAGGAGGATCTCCGTCTTGCTGGCATTTAGGTAAAGATCATTGGCTACACACCAATCTTGAATGGCAGTTAGGCAATCGGAGATGAGAGAAACAGAGGAGGTGGCCGAGGGAAGCCTGAAAATGAGTTGTGTTGTCAGCATAGCACTGGAAATTGGAGCAGAAAATGGCAATGCAGAGGGTGAGAGTTGCCAGGTATTGGTTGAAAAGCCAGGGCTAGAGGTTAGACCCCTGGGGAACACCTAATTTGGACCTGGGAAGGTCGATCAGAGAGGAAAGAGGTCAGCCAGGCCAGAGCCTGATCGGTGATACCCAGGTTATCATGGAGATGGTTGAGCAGGATGATATGATTGACCGTGTCGAAGGCAGAAGAGAGATCGAGTAGGATGAGGGCGTAGTGAATGTTGGAGTCAAGGTTTGAGCGAATGTTCAGGAGAGCGGTTTCCGTGCTTCTGGAAGCTCTAAAACCAGACTGATGGTCATAGAGACAGCAAACAGAATCGGAATGAAGATTAAGCTGAGAGATGGCCATCTTTTCCAGGAGTTTACCCATAAAAGGAGTAATGGAAATTGGGCGATAGTTAGCCGGGAAGTAAGATCAGCTGTTGGTTTCTTGAGAAGAGGATGCACAGGGGAGTGCTTCGGAGGGGGGTGGGGGCGGCACCAGAGGCAAAGGAGAGGTTGCAGAAAATGGCAAGGGTCGGTCCAAGGGTATCAATGTGGTCCTTGATGGTTTTAGAGGAACAGGGATGAACCTGTTTTGACGAGGCTTTCATAGATCGGACTTGTCTAGCAACCTCATTGGGGGGAGAGAAGAGGAAAAGACAAGAAAGAGGGTGGGTAGTGGTGGCTGAAGGAGGGTCACCATGCACCGAAGAAGAGGGGAGAGGAGAGGGTGGACAGGATGTCCTGGGTTTTTGAGCTAAAGTGAGTGGGCATTTCAAAGAGCCTGGGAGGCAACAGGAGGGGTAGAGACTGCAGCAGGGTTGGCCAGCTCCTTGCAGATTTTAAAGAGTTCAGCCGAGTTGTTAGATGCCGCAGAGACACAGGCTTAAATGTGGGCTCTCTTCTTGGTGAAGGCAGAGAGTCGGAATTGCCTTTGGAGCAGGCGACAGGCCAGTTTATCAGAGTATGACCAAGAAGCCCTCCATTTCCCCTCAGCTGCCCTACACTTGCGTTTAAGTGTAGCTAGGTCAGAGTCATACCAAGAATTGCACTTGGCTTTGGACTTCAAACGGATCCTCAAGATAGGGGCAAGAGCATCAAGAGTATCAGAAATAGAAGAGTAGAGCAGAGACAGGGCTGTGTCAGGATGTGAGTTAGCCAGAGGTGGAGGGGGGGGGAGAAGTTGGTGGCGAAAGCCTCACCTGACACACGCTTCATAGGCCGGATGTCCGAGAAGGTGGGTGGCAGTGTTGGGGTAGGCTTGGCCTGGGGGGAGAAGGAGAGATGAGAGGAGAGGGAATGATCGCTCCAGGAGAGAGGAGTGGTCAGAGGGATGGAGAGGGGGAGGTCCGAGGAGATCAAGACATCAAGAGTGTGCCCTGCAGAGTGAGTCGGGCCAGAGGGGAGGATAGAAAGAGAGGGAGTCGCAGAGGTCATAGAAGAGTAAAGAGGAGGAACACGGAGAGTCTAGATAGATATTGTGGTCACCGAGGAGGAGGAGTTGAGTGGTAGAGGCCAGGAGGGAGGAAGAGAGGTCCGCCCACTCAGAAATGAGGTGATTTGACCAGGAGGCCAGTAGATAGCAGCCATGGTAAGAGAATGGCTAGAAGAGAGATAGAGCCTGCAGACAAGGCATTCAAAAGATGAGTAGGTATGAGTGGGAATGATAGAGGCAGGAATCCACTCAGGATCGATCAGGGCTACACCCTCACTGGACCGGGAGGATCTGGGTGCGGAGAGGATCTTGTAGCCATCAGGGAGGAGAGTGTCAAAGCTTGTGACAGAGCTGGCCGTGAACCATGTCTCGGTAAGACCAAGGTCATTGTGGTCTAGTTCTTCAAGGAGGTGGCAGATGTCAAAGGAGTGTTTGACAGCAGAGCAACTTTTTAGAGTGGCAAGATGAAGAAGGTTGCCAGCCTTAAAGACCTTCCAGGGAGGGGTACAGATCAGAGGTATGCCCTGCGGAGCATAGGGAGCCCTAGGAGGTGCAGAGGAGGAGGGAGAGGGCAAGGTAGCCAAGGGGGGAAAGGAGGGGACAGCAGGAGATGAGGCGAGGGAAGCGCCTATCAAAGAGAAGGAGATTGGCCTGAGGGCCTTGGACCATGACGGTGCCATTAAGGTAGACATTAATGATGTCTTTAGAGGAGTCAAAGGAAGCCATGAGAACTTCCCAGCGAGTGCCTCCATTAATAGGCGCGGAGGGGACAGGACAGAGCACAGAGATCATTTGAAGAGTCCAAAGATCTGGCAAAGGAACGACAAAGAGGATGTTGGTGAGGGTCTGTCTGGAGGAAACGTTGGAGTAGGTGTTGGCGATAGGAACTTCTTCCAAACAGACTTAGTGAGAATGGAAGGACAGTCAATGGAGAAGCAGTTGGAAAAGATAGGAGAAACAGAAAGCGCCATGGGAGTGGTACTGAGGAAAGGAGGAAGAAGCAGTGGGAGTTAAGGCTGGTAGATGTGGAACAAAAGGGAGTGGTGAGGTCACTGGGCCAGCAAGTTACAGAGAAGCAACACTTTACAAGCAAAGTACAGAGAAGTTGGCAATGGACAGCAGCATTTGAACTTTCAGATCAGAAGCAAAAACAGCAAAATTTGACATTCAAGCAAAAAGCAAAAACCGCAAAATTTGACTTTCAAGCAAAAAGCAAAAACAGCTAAATTTGACTTTCAGACCAGAAGTAAAAACAGCAAAATTTGACTTTCCAATTTAGGTTCAGGTATTAGCAAAGGGTTTTAAGGGGCAATGCAAATCAGAATGACAGCAGGGAGAAACAAGCAGACAGACAAAGGTAGTAGGAGTGAGTCCAGAAGGAGGGAACAAACCCATAGTTCAGGAGGTGGCAATTTCAAGGCAGTCCAGATTTCTTAGAGGAGTGAGGTGTGGCATCATTGTAGTTGAGGTACTCGGGAGGGAACCCAAGTAGCATTCTGGGAGCAGACGAGGGCCTTAGGAGTTGGCCTTTGGCCTGCCGGTCCCCAATTGGCTGTTTAGAGACACTCAAAACCAATCCAAAGGCAGGGTAGAGATAAGGCGTGGCAAAACGTGGCAGCCATCTTGCAGGTGCCGTGGGCAAATTTGAAAAGCAGGCACCAAGTGGTAAGAGCCTGTAGATGCTCAGGCTACAGGCAGCTTGATGAGGTGGAAAAACTGCCAAGTGGCGTGGTCTCCATGCGCGGTAAGATAAAGTATTTCAAATATCTTTTTCAGAATATTTCCTTTTTTGTTTCTAAATAAGTTCAATATTACCCCTGAAGGTGCAACAGGTCTCGTAGTGCACCTACCTTGAAGAAGGGGCCAGCAGCAGCCAGGGACGACCATAGGAGCAACCAGCTGATGGTGGAGTCGGGTTATGAAAGACCTTGTGTTCCGGAATGAGCAAAGGGATGGTTTCAAGCAAGGCAGTAGGCCTTGGTAAGGGGGACGGCTGAAGCCTGCCGGTGCCCAGTTGGCTGTTTAGAGGCACTCAAAACAAATCAGAAGGCAGAGTAGTGATAAGGCGGCTCAGGCACAGTGCCTAACAGGCAAGGAAAAACATGGCGGCCATCATGCGGGTGCCGTGGGCAAATTTAAAAAGCAGGCACCAAGTGGTAAGAGCATGAAGATGTTCAGACTACAGGTAGCTTGATGAGGTGGAAAAACTGCCAGGCGGATGTCTCCATGCATGATAAAATAAAGTATTTCAAACAACCTTTACAATTTTTTCAGAATATTTCCTTTCTTGTTCTAAATAACTTCATTACCCCTGAAGGTGCAACAGGTCTCATAGTGCACCTACCTTGAAGAAGGGGCCAGCAGCAGCCAGAGACGACCACAGGAGCAACCAGTTTATGGCGAGGTCGGGGATGAAAGACCTTGTGTTCCGGAATGGCTTTGTACTCTTGGTCTGGCGAAGGCTGTGTGGAGCCCAGGCCAAACCTTTCCATTAGTACTGACTGCCGGTCTGACTAATGTGCGACCATGCGTTAGGTGCTCTCTGCCAGGTGGTGTCTCGGCTATGGCTCATGTCTGTTGCAGGAGGGCTCGCTATGCCTTGGTTTAGGGATATCCCCCCTCGTTGGTGTGGAGAGGCTCCATTTGTACCCAGGCGAGTATCCCCCAAAATGCCTACTGCCTCCTCCAAGGTGCTGATGGTCTGTATTGTGCCCTCGAGAATTAACTGTAGCGGAGCTGGGAAAAGCCACTGGTATCTGATCTTTTGGTACTGTAGGACTGTCGTTAGTGGCCTGAGTACCCTTCTCTTCAGAATCAATGCTGTGGCCAAGTCTTGGAAGATCTGGAGGGGGGACCCCCTGATATAATATCTCTTCCTGCGCTCGGCTCGCTGCTGTGAAGAAGTGGGCCTGTGTAATTACATCCGCAAGAGGGTCAGAGGACGAGTCCCTTTCACCCTGCAGCCTGTGAGTGCAGTCCAACAAGAACATAGCTTTATTGAGATGCGGCAAGAGCATCTGAATAGCCCACCTACGTATTCACTCAGAGCCTGATCGGGGATCGAGGAGGGCTCTCCTTTAATCTGAAGGTTATTTCTCCGGCCTCTATTCTCAAGATCTTTCTGTTTGGATGCCATGGACTTGGCTTTCCCCTCTAGCAATTGAATTCTGCGCTGTAGCTTGCCATCGTTGATTCTTGCTTTGTCGACTGGTCCTCAACTTCTCTGGGCCTCTATTCCACCTCCAGAACTTCGATTATCCAGCCGTTCCACTTTTGACGAGATCTCTGTCATGCAGTTCCGGAATTCAACTTTAATTTCTGCCATGAAGGACTGGATGTCTTCCTTCATGTTTATCTGCCGTGGGGACTGTTCCGGGGGGTGGACCATAGCTTGCACCGTCTCCATTTTCTTCCCTTTTTCTTGTGGTTGCAGGAGAATGGCTATACCTGTGTTCTTTTTGCTGTTTCTGCTGCCTGGCCATACTCACTGCTCCTAGGTGCTCCCTCGCGGCAGGCAAGCATCGCCCCAAGCCCCCAACCGCTCTGAGCGACTGTTAATCCTCCTTTTCTCTCTACTGACAGGAAGGAGGAGGGGGTGCAGTAAACTCCAGTGGGGGGGTGCTAGCCCGGCCCGAGACACACCACCAGCTCCCCTTGGGTGATCATGGGGCTCCAAGACTCCCAAAGCTTGTGCTGCTCTTACACAGGCGACTGGGCCGGCGTGCTACAGCTAGCGCCCCCCCTCAGTCCGGTTTCTGATGGCCCTCCCCTATCCTCCACCAACTCGCAGCTCCTTCAGGCTGGCATTGCTGGTCTGCAGAGATGACTCCCCCACTGGTTTGCTGTGTGCCCTCCGTGCTATGGCTCTTTCAGGCTAGCATTACCAGTGCAGAGAGCCGACCCCCCAATGGGCTGTTGTGTCTCCTCTGTTCCACCACTGGATTAAATGGGAGGCTCCCCCACAGTCCAGCGCTGCAGTGGAGTTATGCTGTGTGCTGCTATCTGGGGCCTCCCTCTCCCCCGGCTTCCAATGCAGCTTCTCTGTGCTATGTACTTCTTAGGTGCTCAGTGCACCTATGCTGGGCGAATGTCTGTTTTATGCCGGGACCCGCCTCAGGAGTGAGGTGCCCCCTTCCAGGCACTGGTGTCCTGCGTGCCAGGCCCTCACTGCTCTCCAGCTTCCCCTGCGCGGCACCTCCACCTCACCTGCTCTGAGATGTAGCACAGTCCGCTCCTCTTGAAGCATTGGGAGTTCCCGCTCTCCTTATGGGGTCAGCCGGGCCTTCCTCCAACTCTGCACTCCTGACCTTCGTAGATGACAAGTGGGCCGGTTCTAGGCGGCCGGTTGGGAGACCCATCGGATGACAGCCGCCATATTGGATAGGTATTGGGGTGCCCGATCCAGGGCCTCTGCACCATCTATCCAGCTGAGTTCTCGGTCCCAGTTGCCGCCACTCGCCCTGCCTCATCAGTTCACATTGCAGCCCTCATCAGACCGCTTGCGGGTCCCGCACCAGGTCCGTAATGGCTTTACATGCATTTATTCCGGGCTCCACACGGTGGCTTCTAAAGAAACGTCCGCATCGCCGGCACTTCAAGCCACACCCCCTTCCATCCACCTTTTGATGGGGAGGAGCCTCAGGTGTGCAGGCTGTTTTGCTGGCTTGGGGGTTGTAGTTCTCTGGGCTTGGGTTTGCTGGACTGCAACCTCAGGAACTTCACCTGCCATCTTAAAGTTCCTAACTCACTCTTCTTGTTTAGGTTGCTGGTGTAGGCATTGGGTGGGAGGTTCCTCTGTTGATGGCAGGTTCCTGTTCTGAAGTGGGGCTTGTAGCCGGTTGGCTCCCTTCTGTATTCATTGGCCTAATGCATATCCATCTCTTTGCAGATTTAAGAGTGGTTCCTCTGCAACATTGCTGCTCCTTAATTTCCCTTAAATGGGCCCACCTACATGTCCCAATAGTTCTACTGGGGGACAGGGGAGGGTTGGAATTTCTCTCATGGTCAGTGAGGGGAGGTCATGTTTCCTGGGTAGAGTTTAAATGGCTAGTGTTAAGCCTGGGTGCCCTATTAGCCCTACTCCAGAGGCCTGGGAGGTGAGCATAGCCACAAAGGGTAGTAGTGGTATCTTCTTCTGTCTGCTCAAACAGATTATTGGACTTGTGCCCATGTGACTGGCCTCTGTTATGCGAGCTGGCTGCAGTGTGGTATCCTAGTGGATCCTGTATATTTCTCCTCTGGGCCCACAATCCCAGAGGGTAGGGATGCGCCAGAGCCTAGAGGGCTTCGGCACTGCCCAACCTTTTCCCCCATGCAGTGGACTTCATCACAACAATCACATCATCTCAGTCCTCAGGAGACTTAATCAGATCCAACTGGAAATGTCAAAAGACAGACTGCATTATACAATTGGTAGAGAAATCTTTAAATACCAAGTGCCATGTTCAGAAATAATGTAGACAACTCTTTCAATCATGAATCTTTATCTGAATATGCACCAACTTATATGATTAATCCATTAGCCAACATACGTGTTTCATGCCGTATTGGTGGTTTCTTAAGGCATACATTTTTTTTATACATTTGTATTTGGTTGACTAACATGGTAAATGAATAAAAAGATAAACCTGATTTAGGACTTTTAAACAAGTACAAGTATATACTGATGCGTGCACGCAACACCCACGCTTCTTCTCCTTCCCCCATCCCGACACGAGGTAGGAGGATAGAGAGAGAAGGATGAAAAAAGAAAAATGCTGATTGATTTTTTTTAAAATTGAAAACACAAAAACAAACAAAATGAAACTTTTTATTTGATATTCTTTTTCTTTTTATTGTGCACTCGGGCGGAGAGCACAGTTGCTGCCGAGAGTTCTACTGCTGATCTCATTACCGACCTCGCTGCAATTTTAAAGATGGCAGGCCGCTTTTCGCTTTTTGTAAGAGGCTTCTCCCTTGAGCCCCTTTTGCTCTTCCTATTGGCCAGTGGCCATACTAATCTGACCTATTGTGGACCAGCAGGCTTTAGCTGGCCCACAACTCAAAGGTCCACTTTCTAAGGCCCAGTCTGGGTTTTTTAAATTTTTTAAAAAATATCTGGCGCACTATCACTGAAGGCATCATGGTGCTGACACGAGACACCGAGTATGCCGAGGGACTGGAAAAGAGGCCACCTATATAAAGAGGAAGGTCTTAAATTCCTTCCTAAATGATGCAAAATCAGTGTTTGTTCTTAGTTGCAGAGGCAGGGAGTTCCACAGCCTACGCCCGGCTACAGAAAAGGCTCTTCCGCCCAGCCACTCCCTTCTATATCTGGCCACACATAAAAGTGCAGTGTTTGTAGATCTCAGAGTTCGGCTTGGGTTATAGCTATGGAGTTTCTCTTGGATGGCTAGGCATCCTTTACTATTTAGGGCACGATGAATCAAACATAATGATTTAAACTTGACCCTTGCTTCAATGGGCAGCCAGTGTAGAGAGTGCCGTGCCCTGGTTACTTCACTTCCAAGGGGGACATGTTTCACCAGTCCCACTGCTGCATTTTGCAGCACTTGTAAGTGTTGGGTAAGATGAGACGACTGTGCTAAATAGATTGCATTGCAGTAATCAACGCTACCGTTGATACTTGCAGCCACAATCTGAGCATGGAATCTTTCAGGCACGAAAATGAAGAACTTTCTTCAGTTCCTTAAGTTTGAAGAATCCCTGGCCACACACTGGATTCACTTGAGCCTTCATAGACAAAGATTGAGATATATGATGCCTACATTTTGAACCATTTTACCTGGCTCAGGAAGTGCTCCCAATGAATCTGGCCAAAACGCTGAGGTCCAGTTACCAACTGCTTCCGGGGGACTGACAATCAAGACCTCCGTCTTCCCGCCATTTCCGTTTAAGCCACTTTGCTTCCACCCAACTCCGAATTGCCTCTAAGCAATTTCTCAGGCTTTCACCAATTTCTGGCTGATCTGGCTGCAACCTGAACAAAATTTGGGTGTGAGCCGCATAGGAAAACACCCTAAAACCAAATAGGCTGACAAGTGCCAACAAGGGCCGAATATAAAGATTAAAAAGCAAAGGAGACAATGCTGACCCCTGAGGCACCCCACAAGTTACAGCCACCGAGGATGAATGATAGGGGGGAAGTGAGACTATTTGTGAACGGAAAAACAGAAACTCTTGAAACCAATCCAGGACCACCCTGAGAACCCTACTTCCTTCAGTGTGGATACCATAATTCCATGATCAATAGTATCGAAGGTGGCCGACAGGTCCAATAAAATAAGACCTGCCGTGCCGGTCTTGTCTCTGATGTCATCCAGGTGACTGATGTCATCCATCTGATGTCATCCATCAGGTCATCCAGCACTGACACGAGAACCGATTCCATGCCCATCATAGGCCGAAAGTCCATCTGGCAGCTATCCAGAATCGACTGTTCTTCCAAAAAATCCCTCAGTTGAGGAGTGACTACTGCTTCCAAAACCTTCATAAGGAAAGGGAGCAGCGATATAGGATGATAGTTTGCCAGAATCCAAGTATCCAGAGAAGGTTTTTTTAGTAGAGATATTACCAGCGCTTCCTTTAATTTCTTAGGGATTTGACCCCAAACTAAGGAAGAATTGACCACCTCAGCCAAAATCCCAAAGAAATCCTGAGGTGCCAGTTTTAGTAAGTGCAAAGGAATAGCATCAAGAGCAGAAGCAGATTTAAGATGTGCCACTATCTTGCTTACTTCCTCTTTTGTTGTTTGGCTAAAGATGGAAAAACAAAACAGGCAACCATATCCTTTACAGTGGGGGATATTGAAATCTCACTTTCTAGGTTCTTTTTTATGTTTTGATCCATTCCTGGACTGTTCATAATTTCCTTACTGATTGTTTCGATTTTGTTAATAAAAGGACCAGAAAGGTCATTGCACATCACTTGCGAGCTTGCACTGTCAATATTGACATCAGGTATGGTTACATTTTTTATTATCGCAAAGAGTTTCTTTGGGACATTCACTGCTGATTGAATGGTATCCACAAAATACAAAGATTTGGCTTCTTTCAAAGCCTTATGATACACCAATCGTTGTTGTTTAAAAATGTGGTGCATTTGAATATGCCAATGCTTTCTCCATTTACGTTCTGTCTGGCGAGTCTCAACGCGTAGTGCGCGCAGCGCAGGTGTATACCAAGGTGCGCCTTGAGGAGCTGTTTTTGTCATCAATTGAAAAAGTGCTAGCTCATCAGCCACTGCCTCCATTACACTGGTTAACCTGAATATATCTGATGGTAGGGGGGCCAAATCAGACAAGGCCTTGGTGTAATAAAGAGCTACTATGGAAAAAATAGAAGTGGGATCGATTCTCGGCCAATTTCGCTTTAAAGTGGGGATATTAGGGTTCAGATCTGACCTAGATTTTCCTGCTGTCTGAATCTTTTAAAAGGAATCACACGGTGGTCTGACCACAAGAGAGAATGACTTTAGAAAACATTCGCTAGTGTAGGTGCAGCAAATATTAAGTCTAAATTGTGGCCTTTAATCTGCGTAGGGCCCTTAACTTATTGCTCTAGTTGTGCCAATATCATAATCTTTAAGAGACCCTTATTATCTTGGGCCGTTCCCTCGTCTGCCCAGAGATTAAAATCACCCAGAATAGTTACATTTTTAAAATGTAATGCTAAATTTAAGGCATCAGCCACAAATGTTTTAGAAAAAGCCATAAGAGTAATAGACGAAGGGCGATTGCCCAACACCAAATGACATACCCATGATGCATTAACAATGACTCTACCCAGCAAATGTTCCATTTCTGTCTACAAAGTATTTGGGAGTAGCAGGCATTTATAGTGTACATTATAAATCAATGCAATCCCCCCTTCCTGGTGATTTAGCCCAACGATCCACATGAAGAATGGCATAACCAGGTGGCAGCATTTGAGTCGTATGTTATGAGAATCTGTTTTAAGCCCAATGCCAAGTGCAACTGTTCGTACGACTCAAATGCTGCCACCTGGTTATGCCATTCTTCATGTGGATCGTGGGGCTAAATCACCAGGAAGGGGGATTGCATTGATTTATAACGTACACTATAAATGCCTGCTGTCGTATGTTATGAGAATCTGTTTTAAGCCCAATGCCAAGTGCAACTCTTCGTACGACTCAATGCGCAGTTACAAGGAAATGAAAAACAAATGTAAGATTTTAAAAGCAAATTTAGAAAGTAGAATTTTAAAATTATTAGCAAGAGTTTGCTTAATTTCCAGGCGTTCAGTCACCCGCCAGCGCACAAGTGCTTAAAAGAAAACAACTATGTTACTTAATCCCAAAAAGTAGAAAGGAAAAAAAAGTAAACATAACAAACCCACACTTGCAGTGTGTCCCCGCAGCTCTCCAGTGTCTGCTTCCTTCAATCTGGGCAGGACTAATGAGCCCTGAAATGACTAATCCTCGCAGAGGTCGGGTTAAAAGGAAGAAAGCGAGGAAGGACTTGCAATCTGGCAGTGAATGCGAGTCTGTAAACAAAGAAAGCTGGGAGTTGATGTCTGGCACGAGAGCCGGCCTCCCCAAGCCCAGGCATGCACACTACCGCAATGCGCGGTTACAAGGAAATGAAAAATTAATACAAGATTTTAAAAGCAAATTTAAAAAGTAGAATTTTAAAATTATTCGCAAGAGTTTGTTCCCCTGGCTGGGTCTGTGGGTCCTCTCCCACCCCTCAATGTGCATATAGAGGCTGTTGAGATCTCCATACATTCGGGACATTGAATTCATGATCATCGAACATTATCCTTTTCAAATGTCAGTTCCCTCAATCTATCTCCATCAACCATCCTCTCCACACCTGCGACTGTCCCACCTCTCTCCTCCAGCTGCCTATTGTGTTTCCACCTTAGCATGCCATAAACCTTTTCACTGTTCCCAAATTGGTGCATTGTGTTTCACCTTAGCTTGCCAAATTTGATTTCAGCTGTGTCCAGCTGCCGATTCAAATTTCACTTTTTGCTAATATTTGAATGTAGCTGTGCCCTGTGACTTTACTGTGTTTCACCTTTTGCTAATATTTGAATCTAGCTGTGCCGTGTGGCTGTACTTTGTTTCACCTTTTGCTAATATTTGAATCTAGCTGTGCGCTGTGGCTGTACTATGTTTTTGATTTTGGCTGTGCCCAGTGACTGCATTGTGCTACTCTGTGCTGCTGTTCCTGTCTTGTTCCGCCTCTTCTGCTACACCCCTATGCTCTCCTCTCACTCCCTACCCCCTCTCTCTCCTCCTCCCCCGCTTCCACATCACCTATGGCGCTCTCTGTCCCTCCTATGTTCTCTAACTGTTTCTCCATTGACTACCCTACCTTTCTCACTAAGTCCTGTTAGGAAGAAGTTCAAAAGGATATCTTGGTCTCTGACCCTGGACGCCCTAGCGCTGATACCTACACCACTGCATCCTCCAGACATACCCTCACTGACATACTCTTTGTCGTTCGTTCGCCAGACCTTTGAACTCCTCATATGGTGTCTGTGCTCTCTCCCTTCTCCTCTTCACCCATTATCACTGGCACCCAGTGGGAGGCCGTCCTGGACTCCTTCAACTCCTCGTAGGAAATCATAAATGTCTACTTGAATGGCACCATCCTGGTCCAAGGCCCTCAGGCCAACATTCTCCTCTTTGATAGACGCTTCCCGTGCCTCATCAACTTCCGTCCTTCTCCTGCTGTGCCCTCTCTCTCCTCTCTGGATTCCTTGCTTCCTACCTGTGCCTCCTCTTTGGCTACCTTGTCCCCTCCTCCTTCCTCTTCTGCCCCCCCTCTGGCTCCTTCGATACCTCCGCAGGGTGTACCTCTGATTTGTACCCCTCCCCGGAAGTCTTTCAAGGTTGGCAACCTTCTCCATATTATCAATCTCAACTCTTGCTCGGCTGTCAAACACTCCTCTGACATCTGCCGCCTCCTGGTAGAACTTGACCTCAATGTCAAACATGGTTCATGGCCAGCTCTGTCACAAGCTTTGACACTCTCCTCCCTAATGGCTACAAGATTCTCTCCGCACCCAGATTCAAACGTCCTGGTGGGCGTGTAGCCTTAATGTTCCTAGAGTGGATTCCTGCCTCTCTGATTCCTATGCAGGCCTACACTTCCTTCGAATGCCTGGTCTGTAGCCTTTCTCTCTCTCCTGGCCACTCTCTCACCATTGCTACTATCTATCGGCCATCTGGTCAGAATACCACTTTCCTCTCCGAGTGAGCTGACCTCTCCTCCTCCCTTCTGGCATCGACCACTCAACTCATCCTCCCTGGAGACCTCAACATCCACGTGGATGCTTCCTGTCCCTCCTCTGGACTCTTTTGCATTCTCTGGGACTCTCTCTTTCTAATCTTCCCTCTGGCCCGACTCACTCTTCAGGGCACACTCTGGATGTTCTCATCTCCTCTGACCTCCCCTTCTCTAACCCTCTCATCACTCCTCTCTCCTGGAGCAATCACTTTCTCCTTTCCTCTCATCTCTCCCTCTCTAATGTGCAGGCCAAGCCAGCTCCATCACTGCCACCTACCTTCTCGGTCATTCGGCCCATGAAGCGTGTCAGTTGAGGCTTTCACTGGCACTTTCACTCCCCTTCCTCCACCTCTGATTGACTGTCATCCTGACACTGCCCTTTCCAAGCTCCACTCTGCTATCTCTGATACGCTCGATGTTCTTGCCCCTGTCATGAGGATCCCTTGAAGCCCAAAGCCAAGTGCAACTCTTGATACGGCTCTGACCTCGTCACCCTTAAACGCAAGCATAATGTGGCTGAGGGGTAATGGCAGGCATCTGGTGCATCCTCTGACAAACTGGCCTGCTGCCTGCTCCAAAGGCAATACCGGCTCTCTGTCTCCACTAAGAAGAGAGCCCACATCCAAGCCCGCATCTCTGCGTCATCTAACAATTTCGCCAAACCTTTTAAAATCTGCAAGGAGCTGGCCAATCCTGCTGCAGTCTCTACTTCTCCTGTTCCCTCCGAGGCCCTCTGCATGGCCATGGCTTCTCATTTCATCTCTAAAACCCAGGACATCCTGTTCACTCTCTCGGCCTCTCCTCATCTTCCTGCTTCTCTCTCTCTGCTACCTATGGCCCCCCTGCAGCCACCTCTCCTAACTCTTTCTCTTCCTTTCCTCTGTTCTGCCCTGATGAGATTTCTAGACAAGTCCGATCTATGAAAGTCTCGTCAAAACAGGTTCTTCCCTGTTTGTCGAAAACCATCAAGGACCATATTGACACCCTCGCTCCTGCCCTGGCCGACTTCTGTAACCACACCTTTGGCACTGGAGCCTTCCCCTCCCCTTTGAAGCACTCTCTTGGGCACCCTCTTCTCAAAGAACCCACAGCCGACCCCTCCTTCCCAGTTAACTATCGCCCGATCTCTATCACTCCTTTCATGAGCAAACTCCTGAAAAAGCTGGGCATCCCCCAGCATAATCTGCACACTGATTCTGTTGGTTGTCTCCATGACCATCAGTCTGGCTTCAGAGCAGCAGAAGCATGTAAACTGCTCTCCTGAACATCTGTGAAGACCTGCTCTCTAACCTTGATTCTAATCTCTCCTCTGTCCTCATTCTACTCGCCCTCTCTTCTGCCTTTGACACGATCATACATGCCATCCTGCTCAACCGCCTCAGCGATACCTGGTTATCACTGATCAGGCCCTATCCTGGCTGACCTCCTTCCTCTCCAACTGACCCTCCCAAGTCCAACCTGGGTCCTTCCTTTGCTCTATCTCACTCTCCACTTGTGGTGTTCCCCAGGGGTCTAACCTCTCTCCCAGGCTTTTCAACCAATACATGGCACTCCTCGCCCACCGCATTGCTGCTCTCTGCTTCAACTTTCAGTGCTATGCAGATGACACTCAGCTTTTTCAGGCTCCCCTCTGCCACCTCTTCTCCCTCTATCATCTCTGACTGTCTGTCTGCAATCCAGAAGTGGTGTGCCACCAACGACCTATGCCTTAATGCCAGCAAGACAGAGATCCTCCTCATCATCTCTCCTGCACCTTCTTTTCCTGTCACTCTCTGGCCAGCCTCCCTTGGCCCTCTCCCTGCTCCCACCAGTGAGGCTAAGAACCTCAGGGTCATCTCCAACTACACGCTTTCCGGTTCTCTCTAAGAAGTCAAACTACCAACTGCACCTCCTCAGAGGTATTCTTACTTTCCTCTGCTTCCACCCGGAAGCTCGCTGTCTCATGAGCTCTGGTTCTCTCTAGTTTGGACTACTGCAACAGCCTCTTTCTAAATCTGCCTGCCACTACTCTCCGCCCTTTACAACTCATCGAGAACAGAACTGGGAGACTTGTCCTTGGCCTCAAGCCCTGGGATTGTATCTCTACAGCCCTGAAATCCCTACATTGGCTCCCAGTGGCTGCAAGGATTAAGTTCAAGACCCTTTGCATTGTCCACAAGGCCTTCTGGGGCCTGAGTCCACTCCTCCAACTCCCTCAGGGTCAATCGCTTCTCCAAGCAACAAGTAGGTGGTAGATCTCGTTCTTCAGCTGGCGCCTCCCTCTGGTACAACCTCCCTGCCTCTCCGAAACACAAGGAGAACCACTGTTGGTTCCGGAAGCACCTCAATACCTTCCTCTTTGCTTCTGCCTTATCTCTGCCTCTCCCCTGCAGATCTCTGTTTCTGCTCTGGGCACCTGGCTACCCACTGATTTACGGCCCAGATCCCTGCCCACCCAGCTACATACCTGCACTGCTTCCTGGCAACCCTTGCACTTGGGTCTGTATCTGCAACCCTACAGCCCCCTTACCTGCACTTATTGACACCCGTTGTCTGCGCTTCATTCTTACACTTGCCACCTGCTGGCCGCACTACTTATTGCTGTTTTGATCACGGGTTCAGCACTTTCCACTCCTCCCCTGCCCCTTGCACTCTTCCCTCTCCCCCACACTTGCGCGTTCTTAATGTCACTGGGCTTAGTAAGATTGTTGTTTTGTCCTCCCTTGTATCCCTCCCTTGCCTCTTTGCACGTGAAGCACTTGTGCATGGGCACGATATCAATAAAATATATCATATCATATAATACGTAAATATTAGACTTTTAGATATAAACTGAATGAGTTTACCTGCAGCTTGTGGTGTATATTCAAGTAGTGCAGTCTTTGCGGCACTATTAACAATAGAGAGGTAAATAACTGACAAAGATATCAACTATTTTGCCTTACCAGCAACTAGAAATATGAACATAGAAAGGTTACTCTGGGTTCTTGGGACACAAATAATAAACATGAAAAAGGGACAGATTAACTTGTTGTCGTAAGCAATATCCGCTAAAAAGCAGGGGCATTAGACTTTTGGTTCAAGAAACAAGGATATAAATGTAAACAATAACGTGTCCGTCATTTGATAACCATGAAAATAAACATAGTCACAGGAGAAAGCATAGTGTTAACAAGAAAAATGTTTTGTTTGGCTGATAAAAGTGGAGTCACTATCATTCTTAGGCATCTTTAAACAGACCATTAATAATGTAAGTATCAATAGTTGGTTTTGGACTAATGTTGAATTCTTAGAGATATATTAATATTGTAGTTATTAACAAAATCTCTATTTGTTTGATAAGTAAGGTTGTGCTATATGGTACATTAATAATTACTCATACCACTTTTGTGCAGATTGTTAATTTAAATAAATGCTGCCGTTTTCGTATCTGTGTCTATTACATATAAAGTTGCTTGTAGTGTCTGAATACAGGGGGTCTTCACCTGGCCTAGCGCTGTGGTCTTGTCGCCTCCACTTTCGGTGTATTGGCACTATATCAATGAATCACAGGCCCCCATATTCAGTGTGTTATGTGTTCGCCAGTGTTATGCAAGAATGTAGCTTGTGTCATTATTTTGTATTGCTCTTAAGTGTTCCATAAGCAGTTTCTTCAATTGTCTGATAGTTCTTCTGCAATAAACCTTATTGCAACTACATATGAAAATGTAAATCGAAAATGTGCTTTGACAGTTGTTGACGTCTTTGTATTATTTTGACTTGCAAAGCTATGAACTTAAATTCAAAGTTTTTGCTAAGTACACAACGACACACGAGACATATGCTAAACTTAAGAAAGCAAATGTTTTATTTATTCATTCATTACAAAGTTTATTTAGCATCACATAGTATTGTTCCTCAGTACACTAAGAAAAATATGGTTATGAAATCACTGTAATATAATATACATTTCATACAAGAATGGATCACCATATGTAGCGTTAATATCAGTGTGTATAGGCCCCTATTACCAAATTACTGTGATTGTAAGCAGACGTCCAACACAACAACCTGGACTATTGTACATCACTTGGGCTAAACTGTAAACAGACATAACATCTCGAAGAGGCCTAAACCCCAAAGTGCAGACATCCAGTACCTGCCAAGTGTCTGGCTGGCTACAGACTGGAAACAGCAGCTGACCAACGCAAGTCTCCAACCAGAAAAACGATGGTCTGGATGGTTGCCCAGAGCTGTGCCAGTGTTTATGAATGATTTGGAACCTTCCAGCCATCACCTTTCTGAGTTGCTGATTTGGTATGTAACCTACAGTTTTTTTTTAGATGGGTGTATTGCTCGCCCAGAGTGCACGGACAGTCATTCATCACCAGCGCAATTGCAGAGCCAATACTTTGAACGCAGGTAGACGACGCAATGACTTACAACCACACCCACACTTAGAAAATAATGAGCACTTATACAGCTATTTATTCAAAGCCTGGAAGCAATAAGTGATAACACATAAATAAATCACAGAAAAGACAGAGAATTCAAAAGAAAATACATCACAGTGGGCGTAAATGAATCCCTCATCTCGCCAGAAGCGGCTGGATGACCCCGGTAACAGCCAGGCCGAGAGCACAACAGCCCACAGGTATACCAGACAAAGGCGTCCCCCTTCCGACTGAGGTCTTTGTACTTGTCCCGTCTGACCGTTGAGGGGTTCCGCATATATGCACTCCTCAAAAAGGCGTGCTAATTTCTCGAACCTTCGGGCAATGCACTTGTGCATTGATGGGTAACCGTTGGTTGCCAGCTGGGTCAACCGACATTAACCTCAAGGAGCAAAGCGCTTCCCTCCTCTCCTAAGAACAAACGCCACGGAAAAAAGTCCCATAACTCATAACAAGACATAACAAAACCAGCTTTCCCAGCAGAATGTCCTTGACTGCATACCAGGTCTGGAAAGCATGTTTTCTTTAGCAAAGTAAAAATCAGCACTCAGCAAAGTAAGTACAGCTTTTCACTGAGGCATGGAGTAAATATCCATTATGGCTCTGAGTGCCCCAGAATACACTACGCACCAGCGCCATGTTTTAGCTCAAGCATAACAATTCCGCCCTTGGATATTTATCTTCCATAGCCCAGTGGCAGAGGAGCTGGTCTCTGAAACCGACGAAATATTAAAACTAAGTTGGGAATGCATTGAATACAACAACAACAAGCTATTATGATAGCTAATATAATGCAAATACAAGCAAAAGCGGAACGTAGTGTACCCCCAATATCAGGAATCCATGAAAATAACCAATCCCACCAATTCCCAGTATGATCTTGGGAGACTTGAGAAATTAGATCCCTCAAACCTCGAATATGACTTTCAATGGATCGTGAATAACAACACATACCTTCAACTGCGTTTCAACCTAAATTATGCTTTAGCAATAGATAATCAACAGCAGCCCTGTTTTGCAAAGTTGCTTTTCTAATAACTTTGCTATCAAGGAGTAACACTTCTAATTCGTGAGAAGTATGATTGAGTCCTTTGACTACTAAACATGCTAATTTGATCAAAGATTTGTAACCCCCAGCAGCTAAACCCCAAACTCCCACTAATGAAAGGGTTAATGCTAGAACCTCAGCTTCTGATAGCAAATGCACATGTGAATCACAATCGGGGGATAGACCCACAGACTCAAAAGTTGACCTTTTGCCTCGAGATATCGCTGGGTGTAAAGGGAACATCATTAGTCCTAATCGAGTTAAGGCACATGGACCTCCGGAAATGTTAGCTGGAATATAAGTGTATGTGATGTTACCACATGAAAAGAGCCATCCTGTTGGAAGTTTCACATGATTCAGATGACTGGCAGCTATCACTGTATGATTACAAGACATAGGCCCTCATTACAACCCAGGCGTTAAGGGGTTAACGGCGCCGTTAAACCCTTAACGCCTGATTACGAGGTCCCTTTGCGGGTGGCACTTTAACGCCTGCTTTTAGCAGGCGTTAAAAAAACAACCCGCAAAGGGACCTAGGAGCTAATTACGGCACCGTAATTTACGGTGCCGTAATTAGCGCCTTCCCCAGTCCCATTGAGCCCTATAGGCAAAAATTGGGAAGGGCCATGGCGGCATGGGGAATTACCGCCCCGCCAACCTCAGAATGGGGCGGTAATTCCCCATTCCGCCATGGCGGAGTCGGTAAGTTACCGGCATGGACCATGGTGCTAATAGCACCATGGTCCAACGCCTGGGTCGTAATGAGGGCCATAGTGTTATTCACACTGGTACATATACGTGGAACTCGTGAACACAATTGTTTCTCGAACACAGTTTGATTTTGCAGTTTGGTTAAATTGAGCTGTTGGCATTTGCCAATTTTTTTTGCATTACATGTCATAAGGTAACACACATCGCCTTGAGTTATATTATAGGTTATAACAAGTGTCAAATTTCTCCATTTGCGATCTGTTTCCTGGCAAAACCTGCAATACTCATAGACGGAAAAGGATTGCTTGATATCGGAATCTTGAACCAAAGAATCATTGTGCGTGACGCCGAAAATATGCTTTAGAACCGGAACTGGCGTCGGCACTGCTACTAAATACGTAGTCAGTAAGGCTTCAGCATTGGGCACGTCAGTAAGGCAAAAGTGCGTAATGTTGAGCACCTGTTGTGCCAGGTATGTCCACATATTCTCTGTTTGGGTGATCATTGGCGAATATTTTTGCCGTCCTGAAGATGCCTCTCGCATAACTGGCATCAATGTTGTTTTCACTTGCACCTGACGTGTTTGCTGCATTTCATGAATCCATGTCTTCGGTCTGGCTGGCTTTTCGGCATTGGCATAGGGCTGCTTTTGGACATCATTACTCATTATCAGTTTCTCCTTGATCGTTGGCACAGATGTGACATTTTTCATTGGTAGCAGCATGCCGTTTGACTCTCCCGAACGGAGTCCATTTAGTCCCACAATTACACCAGCCAGACACAGAATCTACAAGGCAAACCCAGAAAAGAGATATCATTGTTGTAAATCACTCTCTTAGGTAACATTTGTCTGCGGGCACATATTGCCATTTCTGTCTACCGGGCTCCATCACTAAAACTACTTGGTCTTTGCCTGATGCAATGACATCTGCAGGTACTGGTGGGCCACTTGGCCTTTCCACCCACACCTTCGCACCCGGTACCATACTGTCTGAAGAGCCAAAACCACGATCCCCACAGGTAGTTAACACTGTAGGAGGCTCTGCCTTCTTAATCATGGACAACTTAACGGGGATAATAATTAGTTGGGCCACCCGATCGCCCTTGTGGATCGGTAACGATTGGTCCCCACTATTCATCAGGATGACTTTGATCTCGCCTTGGTAATTGGCATCAATGACCCCTCCCAACACTTGAACTCCCTTCAATGCTAGGCCAGATCTAGGGGCAATCCATCCCATTTGCTCTGGGGGAATGTGTACTCCAATCCCTGTTTCAATTACGACAATCCCTCTTTGGTCTAATCTGATTTCCTCATGGGAATGCAAGTCTACCCCTGCTGATTCTGGAGTCTCCCGATAGGGAGCTAATGAACCCGGGGTAATTTCCCAGTACAATAGGGTTTCTCTGACTGAGTTGGGTTGAATCTGTAAAGGAGGAGTCATTAGCCGCATCAAAGGAGTTTCATGCTCATTCACAGGCCTATTGTTTAGCACTTGCACCGCATCAAACACACGATCAAGCCAGCCTGCCAAATTGCCATCTCCAGATTTGCGCAGCTTTCTTTCAACAAACCATTCATTCATTCATTCGTTCGTTCAATCAGTCCTGAAGCAGCAGGGTAATAAGGTACATGGTAGAGCCATTCAATGCTGTTTTCCTGACAATATTCCTGAATCAATTTGCCTTTGAAGTGTGACCCATTGTCACTTTGAATCTGCAAAGGCACTCCGTAATGCAATATGATCTGATCTAACAACCTAATGGTGTTCAGTTGTGTGGCACGCTTGCACGGCAAAACAATCATGTATCCTGAGTATGTATCCACAATAGTGCATGCATACTGACAACCTTTACTGATTGGCAGGGGACCGATATAATCAATCTGCCAAATTTGACCTGGTAATTTTCCTCTTCGCAATGTACCCCGACTTAGGGATAGGCCTATGCTGTTGGTGTTGGCACACTGGACATTGCAAAATGATCGTTTTCTCTACCTCTAAAGGAATACTGATTCCTCGAGCTTGTGCCCACCTGATAGTAGCCTTTTCTCCAAGGTGCCCACATTTCTGGTGAGCCCACTTGGCCAAACCCTCCAAATCGTCTTCCTGAGCCTCCGCATCCACAAATGAAATCTTGGTGTGTTCATCTGCAACAGAATTGAACCAACGTTCTAATGAGTCTGTAGCACAATGCGCGTCCACATGATACACAGTGACTTCACTTTGTGATAACATTTCTGCAATATCTTGCCACAGTTCTTTTCCCCACAACTCTTTTGAATCTTCCACCCATTCTTTTACCAGGTTGGCAACCACACCGCCAACCCATTCGCCACTGACCATGAATCTGTGTAAAAATGACATCGACCAGGGGTCTCTTGTGTCAATGCCTGGTAAACTGCGTAAAGCTCTGCAAACTGACTGCTCTTCCCTTTCCCTGACGTTGTTAAAATCTTTTTTGTCTTGGGATTGTACGACACCGCTTTCCAGTATCGCTCGGTTCCCACATATCGGGCCGAGCCATCTGTGAACCAGGCATGCTCTGTCTGCTCCATGGTCAAATCGCCATAAGGTACTCCCCATTTCACGGGAAACTCGTGTTTTTCAGGCACTTCCGGTGGTACGTAATCTGAGGGCGGTATGTTGGCTACTTGCCCATGTAATTTTGCAACTCCACCCTTCCCTGATTTGGCTCTGTCTTGAATGTACCATTTCCATTTAATTATGCTGGCTTCTTGAGCATGTCCTATTCTATGTGTTTTAGGAGAGCTCAGTACCCATTGCATAATCAGTATTTCTGGCCTCATCAATACATCATGGCCCACCGTCATTTGCTCGGTATCAACAAGGGCCCAATAACATGCCAGCAACTGCTTCTTAAACGGAGTGTATGAGTTACCAGCATCGGGTAACTTACGACTCCAGAACCCCAATGGCACACGTTTCCTGTCCTGTTTCTGCCACACACTCCAGTTAGCAAAATTGTCTTGTACAGACACATTCAATTCCACTTCGCCTTCCTTTAATGGCCATAGATCAAGCACCTGCTGCACGGTGTCTTTCGCCAAATCAAATGCTTTCTGCTGCTCTTCCCCCCCCACAGAAACTCATATTTCTTTCGTGTCACTTTGTAGAGGGGGGCCAGTATCTGCCCTAGATGAGGAATGTGCTGTCTCCAAAACCCAAACAGCCCTATGAACTGCTGAGCTTGCTTTTTGTTCATTGGAGTGGTGAACGCAAGTATTTTCTGTTGGGCCTTGGGCACCATTTCTCGATGCCCATTATGCCACTGAATCCCTAGGAATATCACTGTTTCAGCTGGGCCTTGAATTTTATTTGGGTTAATCTCCCACCCTTCCTTCTTCAATCCTTCCATAATGACTTCTAATTGGTTTTGCACACTGCGCTCATCCTTGCCCTGAATCAAAATATCATCAATGTAGTGAGAGATTTGTATGTCAGGTTTACACAGTATCTTGTCTAAGTGCTCTGCCACCAGCCGGTGACAGATAGTCGGGCTATGTATGTACCCCATAGGTAACCTTGTAAAGGTGTACTGACGCCCGCTCCAAGAAAATGCAAACTGCTCTTGGCACTCTTCAGCAATTGGCACAGAGAAAAATGCATTGGCTAAATCTACCACTGCATACCAAGTTCCCTCAAACTTTTGGACATTCTCAATCAAGGTTACGGCATCTTGGACCGCGGGCACTAAGGGAAGAGTGTGTTTATTCAACTCACGGTAATCCACCGTCATCCTCCAAGACCCATCCCCTTTTTTGATAGGCCAGAGAGGATTGTTCCATGCGGTAGTGATAGGGCGTAACACACCCGCTTCCACATACCCTTTGATGGTGTCTGAAATGTCCTTGTGCCCCCCAGGAATGCGGTATTGCTTCATTGCTACCCGCTTGGTTGCCACAGGCACTTGCACTGGGGGCATCTTCAATTTGCCTAAGGTAATGGGTGTGCAGGTCTATACACTCACCCCAAACTGGTACGTTTTACCTCCAAGTCCCAAAGTCAACCCCTCCAGAATGTCAAAGCCAATTATATAGTCGGGTATTGGGACAATCAACACTTGCTATTTCTGCCTATTCAAATTGCCTATTTTCATCTCCACTTCAATTTGTACTGCGGGGGTCTCCTTTCCCCCGAGACCTGTAATAGTAAATTGTCTGCCTTTGAATCATGCTGGATTGCCATGAATCAGAGAGGCCTCCGCCCCGGTGTCTATAAATGCTCGCACCCCTTGCGTATTTCCTGGCCCCCAAAAAATCTTAACACGCTGCCGGAGCTTGGCCGTAACCCTAGTCAAATTTTGAATGAGTGTGACTTGACTCTGCCTCTAGCATTGCACTCACCACCTTCCTCAAATCAGTGTACGTTGGCTGGTACGGGGAAGGTGTCCCCATAGACCCTTCTTCTTGTTCTTCCTCAGGAGGAGCGGAAGGTGAGGTGTCCTCCTGTGGCTTGGTTACTACCTGTTTCTTAACCTATTTATAGCGCTCGTTGGCTGCAAGCCCTCTCTTTTTGTATAATTCATACATTACCCTAGTTTCAATGGCCTCAATTTCTTCTCATGGCACACCATCTTTTAACAAAGCCAAAAACATGTCTTTCCTAGACACTCGGGAGTCTCTACTATCTTGCCTCCTGCCTTCAGTTCTTCTCTCGCTACGCCCCTCTCTCTCCTGTGGCTTGTCATCACTCTTGTCCCACTCCCCTAAATCTGCCAGTTGCCGAATGGCATCCACTACCTCATCAGTGGGTTTGCCCGTCATACCTACGAGCAAAGTCATAATGACACTATTGTATGCGGACGGTGCAGTTCTGATCACCATATTTCCAGTTGAAACTGAGAGCGGCATGGTACCCAAGTATACCACTTTGGTTCCTCGCTAGGCCAATCTGTGGTAATGGGGTATTTACGGTTACATGCTTGGGATGGTAGGTGCAACAAAGACACCAGTGAATCTTGGCTGTTCTCATCAGGAGCGGCCCTGCCCTTAAGACCTCCTGTACATTGGTGTCAGTTGACAAGGTTAGAAAACGCGGCGAGTCCGTGGAATCTACCAACAACCCTGCGCGCCCCCATCTAGCAACCTCACCATCCATGTCAATAAAGGTTCCCCTGATTTTTGCCTCAAACGAGTAATAATTTCCCCAACCTCCTGCTGGGTGTAATCCTCCAGCGTGGTTAAATCCACAACCCCGCCTGCAGGATTCTGCGGGTGGGGCCTGGCTCGCCGTCTTCTAACTGGCTTAGCCACCACTGTCTTGTGATTAAATTCCGCTTTGGGAGCTGACTCATTTGCCGAGCTGCTCTCTGGACTGGTTGAGTCAAAAATGTCACCATCCCAATTATCCGGATCCCAGTCCACACCGGCGGTAGCGATTACAGCTGCCACCTTTCTTTGGTTGACCCCTCCCCGTCTTTTCCTATACTTATACCGGGCTACTCTGACTGCTGCCCTCTCGGCCACGGCCTGATATGTGTCAGCTTTATCTTTGAAAAGTTTCATTTGAATCTGCTGCATTAACGCAATCTGCTTTTCTGCAGCCAACTCTTTTTCCAGTCGCAAAATAGCATTTTTCATTTCCAAATTCCTTTGATGCATTTTCCTATAGGCATGCAGGAGGACCCAACCCCGCCTACCCAGCGCGGTACATTCCCTTCCCCTTTCCACGGAAACTTGTTGTAAGCACAACATTACATCAGACGCATCAGCATCTCCCAATCCCTGATCCCATGTTTCACTTAGCAACGTGCCGCATGCCCACACCTGGGCCAATTTATCATATGGGCTCTTAGCCCAGCCTGGAATGATAACATCAGAACATTCACCGTCAGCGGGAACGCTCTTTTTCCTGAACAAACTGTTCATCATTGCAATAATGTACAAAACCTCTTTTTATATATATATATATATATATATATATATATATTATTTCCTTTCCACACTGCAGTCACTCGCGCAGGCACGCACACACCAAAAAAAAAACAGATTAACACAGTCCAACACTCGCTGCCAAATTACTTTCGCTTGCAATGTAAACAAAGCCTATCTGCGTTCAAACAGATTCTTTAATATTTGGAACAATTCATCACAAATATCCCATCCTCGTCGCCAAAAATGTATTGCTCGCCCAGAGTGCACGGACAGTCATTAATCTCCAGCGCAATTGCAGAGCCAATACTTTGAACGCAGGTAGACGACGCAATGACTTACAACCACACGCACGCTTAGAAAATAATGAGCACTTATATGGCTATTTATTCAAAGCTTGGAAGCAACAAGTGAAAACACAGAAATAAATCACAGAAAAGAGAGAGAATTCAAAAGAAAATACATCACTGTGGGCGTAACTGAATCCCTCATCTCGCAAGAAGCGGCTGGAAGACCCCGGTAACAGCCAGGCCGAGAGCACAACAGCCCACAAGTATGCCGGACAAAGGCGTCCCCCTTCCGACTGAGGTCTTTGTACTTGTCCCGTCTGACGTTGAGGGGTTCCGCATATATGCACTCCTCAAAATGGGGTGGTAATTTCTCGAACCTTCTGGCAATGCACTTGCGCATTGATGGGTAACCGTTGGTTGTCAGCTGGGTCAACCGACAGTAACCTCAAGGAGCAAAGTGCTTCCCTCCTCTCCTAAGAACAAACGCCACGGAAAACAGTCCCATAACTCATAACAAGACCTATCAAAACCAGCTTTCCCAGCAGAATGTCCTTGACTGCATACCAGGTTTGGAAAGCATGTTTTCTTCAGCAAAGTAAATTCAGCTCTCAGCAAAGTAAGTACAGCTTTTCACTGAGGCATGGAGTAAATATCCATTATGGCTCTGAGTGCCCCCAGAATACACTACGCACCAGCGCCATGTTTTAGCTGAAGCATAACAATGGGAGATGGAGGATAAGGGTGTATTACAGATCACAGTAATTGTAGTTTTTTTCCATTTAAAATGTAAACAGCAGCAGCTCCAGGACATCACCCATTTGATTATTTTCTTTTGTCCTTCATAGCTTACTTAATGACAGCCTCCTCCTGCTTCAAAGCGCTGGAACAGAAACTGAACCCATGTTGCATTGCATCCTCTTGTTCCCAAAGCAAGCGTTTTGCCCCTGAGCTATCCTTCCAAATATATCTATGTTTTGATTGAGGAAGCAACAGATGATTTACTTCAAAGGCAGAGGGCAACTTTATGTAAATTCATTATCTCACTTTGCATCTATCTAAAATGTGCCTGTGATGCAGGGCTGGCAAATCTGGGTCAGGTCGCACAGTGCCCAGGCAGGATTGGTGGCAGAGCTACTGCCGCTACTCTTCCTCTCTTTCTCTTCCTTCTACTCTGACCTTCCTTAAACTCTCTTTCTGTCTTACTGCCATTAAAAACTGGATGCCATCCCGTTTTCTTTCTCTCAATTCTGACAAGACTGAAATCTTGTTCTTTCCCTCCAATACTCCCCCCTCCCTCTCCTCCACCTTTCATTCACTTTCCCCTCTCTAATCTTCCTATCTCTGCCCACGCTCGCAATCTAGGCATTCACTTTGACTCTTCCCTCTCCTTTGCCCACCATGTTTCTCTTACCTCTCGCGCCTGTCACTACCACCTCTTCAATATTTGCAAAGTCTGCTCCTCTCTTACCTTCCATGCAACAAAACGATTAATCTCCTCCCTTATCTTCTCTTTCCTCTTTTACTGCTCCTCCCTATTCTTTGGTCTACCTGCCTCTCATCTTGTTCCCCTCAAATCTATCTACCACTCAGCTATCCGTACCCTCTGTCTCCTTGCCCCGCATGACTCCATTTTTTCTTCGCTCTCCTCCCTTGGCTCGCTTCCCTTTCACGCCCAACTTAAATTTCATTTCCTCTGTCTAGTCTTTACATCTCTCCATGACCTGGCTCCCCCTTATCTCTCCTCTCTTTCTATAATCCCTCCCGGTCCCTCCGTTCAGCTGACCATTTCCTTCTCACCGTTCCCCCTTCCCCATATGCCTCCCGTTTCCGCTTCTTTCAGCTACTAGCCCCCCTCCACTGGAACTCCTTACCTCTCTCAATCCGCTCTATAGCTACCTTTTCATCCAATACAATCAAACTACCTACCTACGAAGGGGGTCATATATATCATACACTGCCCCTGCGGCCTCCTTTATGTAGGGAAAACAATACTAGCCATTAAAATGCGCATTTCTGAACATCGCTCCTGCATTAGAAATAAGGTAGCAGACAAGCCCTTAGTTGAACATTTCATTCATAAGAACCATAAGGACACTGATTTGAGATGGTTCGTCCTTCAAAAGGTAAAACCAGCAAAACGCGGTGGAGACCTGAACAAAACACTAACACAAGTAGAACAACGCTGGGTTCACAAACTCAATACTGTACAGGCCGGACTGAACATCTCAGTTAAGTGGAAATCTTTCCTATGAAATCCCACTCCTTGGTGATAGAATAGATCTGTGATTCTATATACATGAGCATAATTAATTCTGTCTGTTTCTTCTACAGAAATCAAAAACCAACATGAAAGATTGTATATTGTGGCAATTAGGAACAACAGTCACTTGATGTACCATTACTATCTTTACAAAACAACGTGTCCGAAGGTCGTTTGATTGTGCATCTGTAGACGAAGTTATCAATGACAATGCAAAACGTTTATTTGCACACGTGTATTTGTTGTATTAGATTCTATATGGGATCTTTTTGCACTATTTAATTTTGTTTACTCTGATGCTGCTTTAAGAACTTCACTTGTACTGGTCAAGAATACTCGTACAGCATATCCAAGCCTAGAGATTAGGCCCCGCCCCCAGTGTCAAAAGGGAGGGTCTGAGTCATTCTCCTTTAACCTGACCCCCTTTTTCAACCTCTTTGCCCGTTCTCCTGTAGTTGGGCACTCAGTGCCGGTTGCCATGACAACCCATACTAACATAGGGTCTAAATTACCCATTTGGATCTCCATATACATGAGGACCCATATAAACACTTTCGGTGTACAATTCGAGTGATTGCTCATTTTGCTCATTGCCTCCTTTTGCTCATTGTCGGTTGCCATAGCAACCTTTACTAACATAGTGTCTAAATCACGCATTTGAATCCCGGAGACATGGGGACCCATGTAAATTCATTCTTTTTACAATCCGAGTGATTGATGGAAAGTTATCACTCGTTTTTACAATTAGGGGCAACCCAACCGCACCTAAGATGGCCGCCGTATAAATGATCATGGAGTCCTAGCAACAGCGTTACTAACGACTCAGCCAGGTCTCTGTGAATCGTAGAATGACTCAGTGGTTTGAACGCTACAGCGGCAGACTGCGAGCAGGTCCTGCACCCTGACAGGTAAGGGCATTTTGCCCGCACTCAGCGGATATTTAGAGCCATTGAGGTGCCTTCAGTGCGATAAAATATTAATTAGATATTCTCGCTCCATTTAGGTCTTTGCCCGCGGGGCTACTAGAGAAACTAGGCTCATTTAAAAGTGAAATTTCACCTCCAGCTGAGAGGTAAGAGTCTGTTTTATGAAAATAGTGCCCGCCCTGACCGAGTTGTTTCCAATCCCTACTAAGGTGATCTTCATACCAATAAGAAACCCCTTTCTTTCTGTTTTTTCACAATAGGATCAGACAGAGATTAGCCCTTGTGGCTTATACAACTTTCAAATAACAGAACCTTTGGAATTAATACACCCATAGGTAAGCTGTGTGTGTTTTCAATACTGCACAGCGCATGATTTATTCTTCTTTAAATAATCGGTGCATGAATACTCCCCTGACAATTGTCTCCATTTCCCCTGCAGCGCAGACATCATACAGTACAGACCCCTGTGCTGATGAAGGCCGTATACCAGATGTGGCATATTAAGCCCACCTAGAAATGGCTGAAACACCGTGGTGTAGACGCACTATCCCCAACTGCAGTATATTTATGCTGCTTTACACAGAGAAAATGACTTGTTTTTGTTGAAATGTTTACGTGATGTTATAAATGTCCAACTGTCTATATGTTTGCTATTTCCATGTGAACTTCATGACAAGTGAAATTTGAATTTGATTTTGTCTTGCACACACATAGTGGTTGTTTTACCGAAAAACTTTTTGTTCCGTGTGATGTAAATATTTTCTGTACTTCAAGTCAATGACCTCCCTCTTTTTTTGAAGTTAACTCTGGAGCGTCCATTTTATATTGAACTGTCCAACTTTAGATAAAGAAGAAGATTGATTCTACAACAGAGTTTGAAATTATTTATTCTTTCTTTATGCAGAGGGTGACAAAAAAACAGGAGTATTCTGACAGCATCTATTTTTCTTGAACCTATTCAATTGTAATTATTGTTCCCTACTAACCCTCCTGGATAGAATAGGCTCCCAACCAGGAGCCCTAATTTTTGAATCCTGACTAATCTAAGAGTCACGAAATCAAAAAGGCATGTGCTTGTTGTATGAATCGTGATTGGGTTATGTGTCATAGAGCATCACATGATCGGATTGTTCTTGTAAACCTGTATACAGTGTTAGCCGCTTATTTAAATCAACTTATATTAGTGACATTTCATAATGAATAACATCAAAAATACAGTCTTGAAATGAAAAATAAAAATGAATTAAAAAGAAAAAAATGATAATAATGACAATACTTTACAAAAAACCATTAAGGTCAAATTCTTCATTGAGTCCTCATGGAGAAAGTGCTTCCAAACGATCTATCCAGTATGCTTCTCTTCTTCATATCTGTGTGTGAGTCGTGTGCTTCAATAGTTTCCAGAACTTGAAATTTCAGCTGAGAAATGCTGTGTTTTTTTTCTTTAAAGTGTCTTGCGACCGCAGAGCTCATGTTGCTGTTACGTATACAAGACTTATGTTCGTTCATTTGAATTCTCAATTTCCGTCCTGTTTCACCCACGTAATAAAGTCCACATGGGCAACGTATGCAATAGATGCAATTTTCTGTGTTGCAAAAAATGATGCAATTTTCTAATTGCTATTTTCTCTCCAGTGTAAGGATGTGGGACTAACCCTCCTTTGATGACGTTGTTGCAATTACTGCAATTCAGGCAGGGATAGGTCCCTACTTTCTTTAGTTTGTTCTTTTTCTTTTTTGAATCTCTAGTGTTCACAAGTAAGTCTCTCAGGTTGCTTAATCTTTGGTAAGCAAATGTTGGGCTTTCGGAAAAGAGATTTTTAGTTCTTTCATCACTCCTAAGTATTGTCCAGTGTTTGTTAATACACCTTTTGATCTGCATGCTTTGCGAGGAAAATTTCGACACATACACCAATGATGGAGATTCTTTCTTGTCTTTGTGTATGAGTGTGCTAGCTCTTGTTTTGGTGGATAGTTTCTCCTTTGCTGTTTGTAAATCTTTGTTGGGATAGCCTCTTTCTTTGAGTTTTTTACTAGCTCTTGTTCGCATTCTGTCTCATCACTGATAATTCGCTTTAAGCGTAGCATTTGTCCATAAGGTAAGTTTTTCACGGTGTTCCGCGGATGAAAACTCATGCGGTGTAGTAAATTATTCCTGTCGGTTGGTTTAGTGAACAGGGAGGTTGTGATCTGATGGTTATGTATGTTCACATTGATGTCCATATAATGAATGCCTGGATTGCCAATCTCTGTTGTAAACTGTATTCTTGGATCGATGCTGTTAATGTAAATCATGAATTCATCAAGTGATTATGTTGTTCCTTGCCAGATACCGAAAATATAACGCACCCATTTTTTCAATTTGCTGTTCCATTCCTCTTTTTCCAAAATGTGTTTTTTTTCAAAACGGTGCATAAATGCATTCACGTAGGCAGGTGCCATGGTAGCACCCATAGCGGTTCCAAAAGTTTGGATGCAAAATTCCTTTTTATGTTCAAAATAGGAGTTCATTGAAATGAAGGTAAGTAGTGTCAAAATGAATTCTTTCACTGCCCCTATCTCTCCTTCTTGTAACAATAGCCACTCGACCGCTTCTTGCCCTAGGTCATGAGGAATACTTGTGTACAAATTAGTCACATCAATAGTAAAAAGTATGTCTTGTTCATCCAGTTGCACCTCCTCTATGATATTCAAAAAGTGGGTGCTGTCTTTCACATAAGTTGATGTCTTCTGTATTAAAGGTTGAAGGAAGTAATCGATATAAGTGCCTAGTGGTTGCAAGATACCGCCTGTTGCAGCCACTATTGGTCTTCCAGGTGGGATGATGAGACTTTAATGTATTTTAGGCAACAGATAGAAGTGAAGTGTTTTGGGTTTCTGGTTCAATAAAAAAACTTTAGTTTTCTTAGATATCATATTTCTCTCCTCTGCTTTGTTCAGCAATTCCTCTAGGTTTTTTCTTATCTCCATAATGGGGTCATGATCGATTTTGGAGTAAACGTTGTGGTTGTCAAGCTGTCTTTTGCATTCTTTCTCATAATCCAGTGTGTTCTGTAGTACTAATGCACCCCCTTTATCGTCCGGTCTTATAGTTATTGTATTATCAGAGTATAAGTTCTGAATTATTGACATTTCTCCTCTGCTGAGGTTTCTGTTTCTTGCGCACCATACTTGATTTTTTAAAGATCTGCTGTTACCATTCTTTCAAAGATGTCTATGGATGGAACACTGATGTGTGGTACAAATGCACTTTTTGGTTTGAATTCGACCAACTCTGGTGGTTCTTGTATACAGGCACTATTCTCCATTTCTGCAAAGAAAAGTTTAAGCTTTCTAGTAAGCTTGTGTAATTCGACCTTGGTATTAAATAAATTGATGTTATAGGTAGGTACGAATTGCAACCCTTTTTGTAGAACCTCTTCTTCTTGGTGGGTGAGTATCCTGTGTGAAATGTTGACCACTAGGTTGCTCGTGCTTGAAATCTCGTTTGTACTCCGGGACCTTTTCCTCTTCCCCCTCCTCGTTCACTTCTTCCTTGTTGATTGTCTAAAAAAGACCCTTTGCTAGTGCTTGGAGTAGCTCTATCGGCGTCTCTTCCTTCTCCCGTTCTTTGTTGTGGTGCTTGTGAAGTTTGCTTGTCTCTATTTGAATCTGTGTCTGAGCTGCTGTTGTCAGAGTTAGGATTAGGGTTACGGGGTCTCTGTGGTTGGTTTTGGTATTTATCTGCCCATGTGTACACTTTGTGTCGTAAGTAGTTGAATGTGTCTCTTCTAAATTTTTCTGATTTTCCGGGCTTCTAGATCTGCTTTATATACTTCTAGTCATTTGTTAATATCCGTAAGTATTTCCTGAAGCGTATCCGTGCTTGTTAGTGCCGTTTCTTCTGATATAACTTGTATTTCTTGTTCCAAATTCACTAAGTTGGTTGAGAGTTCTTTGATTGTCAGCAAGATCAGGTCGAGAGAGCATTTGTTAAGGATCTCTTCCCATTATTTAACAAATTCCTTATTCTCTTTGCATAGGGTTGGATTCAACCCAATTCTCAAGCCTCTTGGAATTCTTTGTGCTTTATAGTACCTGCCTAACGTCACTGCGTGAAGTTTGCGATTTATTGACTTCCTGATGACGTATTCTAGTTTGCTTACCAAAGATCAAGCAACCTGAGAGACTTACTTGTGAACACTAGAGATTCAAAAAAGAAAAAGAACAAACTAAAGAAAGTAGGGACCTATCCCTGCATGAATTGCAGTAATTGCAACAACGTCATCAAAGGAGGGTTAGTCCCACATCCTTACACTGGAGAGAAAACAGCAATTAGATGCTGCGCAACTTGCAACACAGAAAATTGCATCTATTGCATACGTTGCCCATGTGGACTTTATTATGTGGGTGAAACAGGACGGAAATTGAGAATTCAAATGAATGAACATAAGTGTTGTATACGTAACAGCAACATGAACTCTGCGGTCGCAAGACACTTTAAAGAAAAAAAACACAGCATTTCTCAGCTGAAATTTCTGGAAACTATTGAAGCACACGACTCACACACAGATATGAAGAAGAGAAGACAACAAAAAGAGGCATACTGGATAGATCGTTTGGAAGCACTTTCTCCATGAGGACTCAATGAAGAATTTGACCTTAATTGTTTTTTGTAAAGTATTGTCATTATTATCGTTTAAAAAAAAATCATTTTAATTTTTCATTTCAAGACTGTATTTTTTATGTTATTCATTATGAAATGTCACTGATATAAGTTGATTTAAATAAGCGGCTAACACAGTATACAGGTTTACAAGAACAATCCAATCATGTGATGCTCTATGACACATAACCCAATCACGATTCGAACTATACAACAAGCACATGCCTTTTTGATTTCGTGACTCTTAGATTAGTCAGTCAGCTGTAGTGTTAATGATGCATAACAAGAGGTTCTACGGACATTTATGTTTTACCGACCTACCGACCAGGTAAACATATGCACACTTAGTATTACTTTTCTGCATATTAGCCATAATCTCAAAGATCATAAACTATTCAGCATGCACACGTTGCAATTTACAGCAAGTAAAAAAAAAAATGTACTTAGCAACAGCAGCACATGTGCACAGGCTTTATAGACATACATTGGATAAGTTGCCCCCACCAATATGGCCGAAGCTTTAACACACGCGCGGCCATTTTGGAATCAAACGTACCCATGGCAACGCGTCCACTCACGCGCGGCCATTTTGAGACCAAGCGTAGTCATACTACGAACAGCAACCAGGCTTGCTGAACGTGCGAGCAGGAGCAAGACCGGGCTCCTCATATTGAAAGGTAAGATGATCTTTGCGTGAGATTGAGCGTACTCGAATTACAACAGAAATGTTAATTTAGCATATTCTAATTTCGAGCCATCGTTGTTTTACAGTGCAATTCGTAAATACGACACAGGACATTCCGTGCATGATAAATACTACGGCAAACAGGTCAGTTACTCTGGATGCATGGAAACATGCATAGACACGGGTTTACCAACACACTGAGTGAATTAGTTTAGTAATGGCACAATCCATCACGCTAATAGTACGGATTGCATGAATAGGGCCACTTTACAGTAAATAATGCCATATCCACTAACACTAAAAAACACAGTTGGGACAATATTAAAACAACATCAAACGGGCATGCATGCAGATAGAATGTAGAATCACGTACACCTAAGTGAAGGGTTGAAGGACATGTCCAAATGGTGATTGATGACTTCATAGAGAATGTGGACTAATGAAGCTAATTTCTCATGTAATTCTCTCTCTTTACATATTGTTGTATGTTTGTTCGTACTTGTGGGTGCCCTGTGTTCTTTTGAAACATGGTTTTGAAACATTGCTATGCGCAAAATGATGTGATGTTACATTTAAATGTGGAATTATGATTTGGGACGGCTGTAGTGCCCTATCGTACTTGTTATTCTTGATACCACTTTGTTAGAATTTATAACTTGGCTCTGAAGAAGGAATCACTTTTGAAATGCATTAGCCCAACGAGTTACTGTTTACCCCAGTCTCAGTGCTAGCCTAATTGATGAAATTTAAGCACTAACTTGATTATATGACGACACAGATCAATTTTTGAAAATAAAAGCACTTTTCGTATGATTATAAAGACTTTGAAGTTCATATTTAAACTCCGAATAAATGTTTAACCCCTAGTGGGTATTAAGGGTGTGCGGCCCACACCGAAGGCTACTAAGCCTAGGTCCTTTCTTTGTTCCATTTTCCACATTACACGCACCCGTGCCTCCCCCGCCCTGGGGCTGAGGTGGGCTACCTGTGCTGTGAATGATTCCCGTGCTGCACACGCCATGGGCATCGCTGCAGAAAAAGGACACCTAGGCAAGGGTGTATTGGAAAGTTCCTTGTCACAGTGCACCCGCTAGCTGGGGAATCGCTGGACAGGTGCCCTCTTTAACCTGTGCCAGACACACTGGGTAAAGGGCACAGGAGAAGCACATGCAGGCACCCACACAGAGTGGCATCGAATAAAAGTGGGCACTGAAGGGGGTGGCCCAGGGCATGAAATCCACTTAGTAGTTTTGGACACACTGGGTATGGGGTCGTGCATCTCAGGGAAAGAAAAGGTCTGTGTTGTGAAAATTAACGTTTCTGTGATAGTAGATATGGAGCACATGCTGGCCGCCTTTGAGTTGGGTTCAGCGCGAGTAGGTGCCTGATGGGGGCTTGGGGTGGATGGTCATTCTATGTGACCCTCGGTGCTCCTATCGCTATTGCCTCCCGACCCCGGGGGTGGACAAGCGAGGGAGGATCACCTGGGTAGGGGGTCCTCGGGTAGTGGGGGAGAGACACCCAATAGTGAGACATGGTATCCCCCCTTTTCAAACTACCCCAGAAATCACTGTCCCTACCTATTTTATGGTAAACTACATCTCCCAGAATTCCTCCCCACTTCACCTTCCCAAAACCACTGAGACGAGGAAGAGGAGGAATAACACGATGAGGCTTACCTCCTATGTTGTATCAAAACCATTTCACACTAATGGGGTCAGGCAGAGTCAGGCATTTAATCTCAATCACACACACCTGAGACTTGTCAACATTTGGCAGAGTGATAAAAGGTGGCAGGCAAAAGTACACAGGGAGCGAGGCTGGGAGCCGAGAGAAGCCGTTCCAACGGAGTCAAAGAAGTGAGGTGCTGTCAAGCGGGGAGGCCAGCTGACTGCCCGAGAAAAAGCTGCGAGCGGGAGAAACCCTGGCGGGATTTCATTAACAGATGAAACACCTGAAGTAATACAGTCCTTTCTATATAAATAGGCCTAACTACCGTCAAGGCAGCAAAAAGCAGTCAATCCAACCAGACTGCAGTAAATTGAGGAAGACATCATAAATACCTGCAAAATCACTTATCCCCCAAATATATGGAGGGCAGTACCTAACAAAGGTACGCTAACGTCATGCAACCTACAGGAAAGAAGTAAATCTCCTGCAAAATCAATAAACGCTCCAGTCCAACCACAAGATACTGACAAGGTCAGTGGAATGTATATACATAAACCGATTAGTTTCAGAATATACAAACTTTTGCCATGAATGTGTTTTAAAAAAATGTTTTTATAACAGAAATGGGTCTTTTTGAGAACAATCACTAAAACACAATTTCTACACTTTGTCATTGACCCTATAGTTTGCGACAAATCGTGACCTATTGGGGAACCTTTTTTGAACCTTGTGCCGACCAATTAAGAAATCATCTGTCCTGAAGAGGGCCATACTAAGATGAGCGGAACACCAGGGATGGTGTTGATGCAACCCGTCAGCCGAAACATATGTAGACATCCGTGAGACATATCACCAACTGTGTCTTTTTTCATCAAAGAAGGACAATAACAAACTTTCTTTAGAGTAAATGATCCCCCCCTTAATGCAATATGAAAACAGTTGAGCATTTGCTTTTGTCTGTGTGATGTACTGTTTATGTCACTTACTAACTACAGTCACCAACACTATTTAGTATTGAATATCTTTGGACCTTTTTAAATCCGGTTGTACTAAATGCCTTGTGGAAAGCACCTACTACCTCCACTTTCTGTTGTACATATTTGAATAAAAATGTATTAATTTATGTGGAAATGGTTTGGCAATCCATGATTCGTATAGGATATGTGAAATAGGTACCATATCCATACGTCCTTTTTTTGACAAACTATCGAGGTGGACTGAGAGTGGGGTAATTGAATTGTTTGTTCTTTTTTGTACATTGTACCTCTGGTCCTTTTGCATCTTGATCCCCCTTAAACAAAAAAAACGGGACCGACCCAGTATTTCTCCTGACAAAATGATGCACTGACCATATGAACTGTAAGTCAAGCCAACAATCGCTGTCCCTGTTCATGAATGTACAGCACCCTCGATTGCTCCTCGTACCAGGGTTCGCCCTATAAATGATTGCTAGAAAACCTCTGAACATTGCACAAGTGCCAATCCTGAAACACTGAAACCACCACTCCAATGCTTTCAACATGTCATTATAGCAATTAGGAAACGCGTCTTTAATTGCTGGCTTGCGTGACACCACTTGGCATCTGACCACACTATTGCACAATCCTGGGATTGTTTGCCACGCGGGAAACCTGTGCAGCAGCTTCTCAGATGTATAGACGAGGCGCTAATGAAATGCTCTGGTTACAAAATAATGCAGAGAAACAGAGAAGTGGGGCATGGGCACTTGGGTTGAGGACTTTTTTTTGCAATTTGTATCACTTTAAGACAAGAAAATGCAGTTTGCTTACTGAGGTTTTAAATACCATGTCATGCATTCGTGTAGAACACAAGAGCTAAAAACGCACAGGGCCAGATTCTGAAACCACCAGGCAGAATGATGTACTTTTCTACTTACGTGAGTTTAAAAAATGTTCAGGTGGCCTTCTTCACAAAGGAGGCCTGTGCATTTCTCGGGGGCTCAGTCACCAGTGCAAATGTTAAGCTGGTCACCCCCCTTGCATGCATTGTTGTCATGACAAACGAATACATGATTAGTCCCCGAGGGCATGCTACACTGATGAACCTGTAAAGGCCCTGTCATTGTGCAAATAGAAAAGAAAAACATGTATATGCCATTGTGTATCTTCCTGCCCCTGTTTAAGCAGGGAATGGGGAGTGTTTTTCTTTTGTGCTGTTTCAAAGCGAAGCTCAGTTTGAATTCGGGATGCCCTTTGAAATGTAAAGGGATTAAGCTCAAATTTCGTGCAATCAGCCAGATACCTTTTGTGGATTGGCTAAAGAATGTGTTCACACAGGTGAAGAGGATGTGCTAGTGCATGCCATCACTTGAGGGGGGCCTAGCGAAGATCTGATATGCTCACTTTTTGAAAGAAAGGAATTAGCAAAGTTATTAGGAGTCAGCAAAGAGAGGGTAGAGGAATCAAGGGAAGGAGGGACCAGAAGTATATTTAAAGTCGAATGAATACGTTTAGAAGTACTTTGGGATTGGAAAAGTTCTTAGAAGTAGTTCACTTTTGCTTGCTTAAAGAAATTGGGAAAACATTGCAAGAGCGCTGGAAACAATTGAAATTTGGCAGTGATTCTAGATTTCAACCATTTACCTTTGGCTCTGCGAAGTTGAATCCTCAGCTGTTTATGAGAATCAGACAAACAAGGGCAGGGAGGTTTCCCTTTTAGTTTAAATTCAGAAAATAAATACAAATTGTCAAGAGATGCCTAAATGACAAAATGAAAGTGATTGAGAGCAAAGTCAATACCAGTAGCAAGAACGTCAGGCAAACTAGAAAGATGTGAAGAAATAGAATCTGTGAGAGCAGAGCGATCAAGATTTTGTAATATCACACTGAAAAAAGGAGAGGCTGATGATGAGCCAAAGAGAGAGGGAAATGAAGAAAACATAAAGAATAGAAAGATCAAGGAGTGATCCGCTGAAGGGATGACATGAGTCTGAATAGGATCAATGACTGGGTAGTTGGCAGAAATCAAGACCAGGTTCAATAGCCCACCTTTGATATGAGTAGCTGGTGATCTTGGCAGAAAACCATACTTCTATTTAGCAAAATTACGAAGGGTTTTAGCCTTTGTATACGTAATCATTGATTTATCCCGGATGTAAAATAATAGATCTTGGACCAATTTTAAGATGGCGCGTGCATGGCTGGCTTCATTGCTGGATTTTGTAATGGATTGAACATATGGCTATATGTGATTTTACCGACCACAATTACATTCATTGCTGGCAAAACACCAAAAAATACTGAATTGTGTTTGTTGTTTTTAATTTGGGGGCTCCCCCCACAGGCCCCTGGATTTTCTACCCTTATAACACCACCCCATCCGACCCATTTTAACCCCTTAACCCACTTCCCTTTATATATTTATTCTTTTCTGTGTTTTTTTCTGTGCTATTGTCCGCTTTGTAATGTAATGTACTTCTGTGTAATGTTTGCAATAACGTGACTGGATAAAGAAAATATTGCTGTGTGCTTTTGGCGGTGCTGTTCCTTGCTGCTGTGAACATGGCTGGGCATCTTGGAGCTCAACCTGGCCAAAAAAAAAACGTTTACCTCTGAAGGCTAGGAGCAGTTGTCAAAAAGCAAATACTTCTCACCTTTAGCTTTACAATGAAAATCCAACCAAAAGACTCAGTTAAGCCTTTTCAAAGACAGTGGGCCTCATGCAATCTTGCCGGTCCGGAATCAACGGACCGGTAATCTTACTGGCACCGTTTCTGGACCAGCAAAGTACAAGTCTGGTGGGCGGGTGCCCTCCTGCTTAGCAGGTCTGTCTTATTACCATTATTACCGGTGCTGGTTTTCCCATGGTCCCTAACGGACTCTATGGGAATGGGTAATTACTATTTTCCGGCGCCTGACTTTCCGGAACGCAGAGATTGTATTCCCTGGTGTTACCGACAAGCCAGGCTCCGTAAACTGTTTACGGGTCCCGCGTCCACCTGCCGGATTTACCGGCACGGTTACCTCCAGACCCGTAATGAAGCCCAGTGTCTAGCCTCTGAAATCCTCTTTCCAAGAAGGAGGGAAAGGCTTGACCAACCTACTACGGTTTGGCGACAACTACTGCCTGATGAATGGATGACAGTATTGACTGATAAATGGAAGAGCGTGTGAACAAGTTTATTGTAAATCCTGTCACTCATGTACTGACAAAATGATGTACAAAAAAGAACAAACAACTCAATTACCCCTCTCTCAGTCCTCCTCGATAGCTTGTCAGAAAAAGGACGCATGGATATGTTATCTATTTCACATCTCCTATATGAATCATGGATTGTCAAACCATTTACACATAAATTAATACATTTTTATTCAAATATGTTCAATGAAAAGTAGAGGTAGTAGGTGCTTTCCACAAGGCACTTAGTACAACCGGATTTAAAAAGGTCCAAAGATATTCAATACTAAATAGTGTTGGTGACTGTAGTTAGTAAGTGACATAAACAATACATCACACAGACAAAAGCAAATGCTCAACTGTTTTCATATTGCATTAAGGGGGGGATCATTTACTCTAAAGAAAGTTTGTTATTGTCCTTCTTTGATGAAAAAAGACACAGTTGTTGATATGTCTCATGGATGTCTACATATGCTTCGGGTGACGGGCCGCATCAAAACCATCCCCGGTGTTCCGCTGGTCTTAGTATGGCCCTCTTCAGAACAGATGATTTCTTAATTGGTCGACACAAGGTTAAAAAAAGGTTCCCCAATTGGTCACAATTTGTCACAAACTATAGGATCAATGACAAAGTGTAGACATTGTGTTTTAGTAATTGTTCTCAAAAAGACCTATTTCTGTTATAAAAACATTTTTTTTAAAATACATTCATGGCAAAAGTTTGTATATTCTGAAACTAATCGGTTTATGTATATACATTCCACTGACCTTGTCAGTATCTTGTGGTTGGACTGGAGCGTTTATTGATTTTGCAGGAGATTTACTTCTTTCCTGTAGGTTGCATGACGTTAGCGTACCTTTGTTAGGTACTGCCCTCCATATATTTGGGGGATAAGTGATTTTGCAGGTAATTATGAGGTCTTCCTCAATTTACTGCAGTCTGGTTGGAGTGACTGCTTTTTGCTGCCTTGACGGTAGTTAGGCCTATTTATACAGAAAGGACTGTATTACTTCTGGTGTTTCATCTGTTAATGAATTACACAACATTTATTTTCTTATTTGTCATGTACTGACCTGCCTTTTTTCCGGGTTTTTGCAGATGTAGTGTTTTTTTTCAATTTGTAACTCGCTTTGTGTCTTAGGTATTTAAGTCCGCCTTTTCTTTTTTCTTATAAATTTTGCGGTTAACACCGCCTCACTGTTAGCCTCAATGTAGTCAAGATGCTATATATTATTTCCTTGTATCTCTGAAGGGCCATTACGACCTCTCGTGTGCGAAGACAGTGCTGGGTCTTAGCTACTCACATTTCGGCATGTGGAAATCAGTTGCTCGTTTTCCTTCGACGTCGGAAGGGGAATTCCTGCCTTCTCACGTCTTCGCCTCTTCTCACATCTTCTGCGAGCACCCGGTCTGGTTCTGTCACTTGTTTTGAGCCCCGGATGTGTATTTCTTCTATATGCCGTCTTGTTCCAGAAATGGAGTCACGTGATCGGGCACTGGACTAGCTGCCTATGTGTTATTTGGTCCTCAAAAAAGGCCGCCATGTTGGAAGGAGTGCCTGATTGCCATTCGAGCATTTTGTTGCAGTCATCCCTCTTATTTAATTAACGCACGGCACAGGTTTTCATGGCGCGATTGGTTTATCATACGTATTTATTAAATATCGTGTGGCAGAAAATGTGAATTTTCATGTCTTCGGAAAACAGAGACATCGTAGTCTGTTTTTGTGTCTTTCTTTGGCTAATACCTTTGTCGAACATGACGGGATCCTCATTCATTTTGTCATCTTTTTATAATCTTTTTGTAAGTGGAAACGGAATCAAATTTCTATTTATTGAAAAAAGTACTGGATTTTGGCAATTTTTCCTTTTTGTATGTTCCTTAGCTTACAGTTCAAGATACATATGGCCAGGTAGCCAAACCAAGTTGATGGAGGCCCATATTGGTACACATTGGTCTCATGTGATGTAGCTCAATGCAATCTGTGTGTTCATATGGAGAGCATCCTGGTCATTTTCAGTCTCTTCTGGGATGTGTTGCATCTTTTTTTCGGATGTTTAAGAGGAAAACTTATTTTCAGAAGAAAATGCCCCATTAGACTGCTGAGTTAAGACTGTGTTTTACGGTGTCCAAGTCAAAAATCCACTTTTGTTCGCATTTGCGGAGTGCTAAATCTCTGTCACCTCCTCTTCTTGAGATCTGCACTGTTTGAATAATAAACCAGAATATTTCGGTGGGTTTATGTTTTAGGCGTGTATAATATGCCACCACTGGTTTATTGGGGATCTGATTACTAATGCTTGATCTATGTTCCCCTATCCGTTGTTTTATTTGTCTTTTAGTTTTTCCGATGTACAATAATTGACAGGGGCACATGATCGCGTATACCACCCATTGGGAAGAGCAATTGGTTAATGATCTGAGGTGCCACACTTTCCCTTTAAGGGTTATCCCTTTGAGGTTCTCTGTGAGATGGCAAACAGAGCAATTGCTGCATTTAAAATGTCCAGTAGCTGGTGGTAATTCCCATAATGATCTTTGCGTATCCGATTTGCGGATTTCTTTGGGATAGGTATGAACTAAGCTGTCCTTAAGATTCTTTTGTCTTTTAAACGCGAACCTCAGTGTTGTTGGATTGAAGTCTTCTGTTTTTATTATGTGCCAGTTTTTATCACCAGCTTTCGTAGACTGTGACTAATCGGGCTGAACGTGGTTACACATGTTATTTTCTCTGTTGTTCTATTTACTGGATTTAGACATAGGTCGCAATTTCTGTTACTTGCCCTTTTGTATGCCATGTTAATTTGTTGTTTTGGATAACCTCTTTCTTCCAGGCGCTGTTTTAGGTGTTTACCATGGATCTTGTAGTCTTCCAGGTGTGTGCAATTCCGTCGAACTCTGAGGAATTGGCCTATTGGGAGGTTGGCTTTCAAACTGGCCGGATGTTAACTTTGGTATTCCAGAAGGGTATTTTTATCCGTTGGTTTTCTAAAAAGTTTCGTAGTTAATGTTCCATCTTCCTGGAGTTGAATTTCCAGATCTAAAAAGGGTATGGTTTTTGTGTTATACAGCATCATGAAAGTGATGTTGGTATTCTGCTGATTTAGCCATTGGTGAAAATCCATAAATTGATTCACAGTACCTCTCCAGATTAGGAAACAGTCGTCTATATACCGGTACCAGACGTCAATGTTGGTTTGGTATGGGTTAGAGGTGTGGTAGATGGGGTTGTTCTCTACTTAGTCCATATACAAATTTGCAATATCCGTGGCAAAAGTAGCACCCATACTTGTCCCATGTTGCTGATTATAAAACACATCTTCGAAACGAAAATAGTTTTCCATTAACGCCAATCTGGCACATTCCAGAATAAA
Source organism: Ambystoma mexicanum (assembly GCF_040938575.1). Taxonomy (NCBI): domain Eukaryota; kingdom Metazoa; phylum Chordata; class Amphibia; order Caudata; family Ambystomatidae; genus Ambystoma; species Ambystoma mexicanum. The sequence continues at coordinate 124,229,915 of NC_090922.1, forward strand.
GGCGGTCGGGACTGTTTTGTTATTGATGTTTCGTTGGTTCAGATATTGTTCAACAACATGTAGGCATTCTAGTTGAGGAATGCTTGTATACAAAGCTACCACATCTAAAGTAACCAAAAGGTCACCTGGCTGGATGTCAATGGTGTCTAGAGATTTTATCATACTTGTTGTGTCTTTAATGTATGATCTCATTTTTAGAACAAAGGGTCTCAGGAACCAGTCTACATAAATGGACAGAGGTTCCAAGATGGAATCGATTGCTGAGACTATTGGTCTACCTGGTGGGGTGGTGCTGTTTTTATGGACTTTAGGCAGCAGATAAAATGCTGGTATCATTGGATTGGTTTTCGTTAGGAACCTTTTTTCATCCTGATCGTTCCACCGTTCTTCATGGGCATGTGACATGAGGCTGGATATTTCTTCCTTTAGTCGCACAGTGGGATCACATCGTAGTTGTTGATATAATTTTTGATCTGATAACTGGATTTTAACTTCTTTATTGTACGCTTCTTTATTCCACAGGACGATGCCCCCTCCCTTGTCTGCCGGTTTTATAACAAACAGGTCGTTTTTTTGTAGATCTTTTAAGGCTTGTCGTTCTGTTAGTCCCAGATTATCTTTGGAGAAATTTTTGGTATTTAGAAGTTTTCTTGTTTCCTCAATAATCTTATTTTCAAAAGTTACAATGGCTTTGCTTATCATTGCCGTTGTCGGGCAGAAGGTAGATGGAAGTTTTAAGCCTGTTGTGCTTTTTTCTTTGTCCTTATCCCTTGTAGGTGGATTTCGAAAGAAGTATTTTAGTCGAATGATTCTAAAGAATTTTTGCAGTTCGATTTCGGTTTTGAAGTTTTCAGCTTTTTTGACTGGTACAAAGCTGAGGCCTCGGCTTAGTACTGGCATTTCACCCTTTGTGAGGACATGTGAGGAGAGGTTGAAAATCGGTATTATGAGTTCTGGACTGGACCGTTCCAGTTCCGTGTTTGCATTCGTGGAGGGCCTTGTGATCGATTGCGTGTTCCTCGGCCCCTCCCTTGAAAAAACTGCCTTTTGGTTTTCTCCTCCCCGTGCAGTATTAGTGTTGGTATTTGTACTGTTATCGGAGTCACTACTAGTGGTGCTATTAGCAGTGTTGGAGAAAGTCACTTATTGTTTTCTTATATATCCGTTTTCTTATATATCCGTTTCTTCCTCTTTGTGGTCCTGATTTGTTCTGATTCTCGTAATAGGTCTCCACGAGATATGAGTACGTTTTTGTTTCCTTGTACATCTTAATGTCTTTCTTTAGTTTCCATATTTTCCTATCAATAGTTGTTTTTTTTAACTTAATTATTTCTTCCTCAATCTTTTCCAGTTTTTGTTTGATGTCATTTATAACAAGGTCGGATTTAATTTTTTCTTCCAGAATGTTGATTTCTGCTTGTTGTTCCTTGGCATCTTCTTTTGCGATGTCAATGATCAGGATAAGCCAATCCCTTGAACATTTGTTCCCCACACCACTGAATTTCCCTTTGAATTTTGCATTTTCTATAAATACTCGAGGGATATTTTTCACTTGCAAACCTAATGGAATAATTCCACCTTTCAAATATGCCAGCATTAGTTGGCCATGGGATTGTGTCCTTATTAACTTCTTTTTCTTCTGCATAAGGATCTCGAAATAATTCCCAGTGGTGTTATTTGTTGGGGTAACTTCTTCAGTTGTCATTGGCGATGGTTGGTTTAAAAGTTTCTGATAGTATTCGTCTGTAAACGATACTGTGTTTACAGCTTCCATTTTTTGTTTTTGGAAACAGTTTTTTTCTACTCGGAATTATTTCCAGCAGGAGCACTGTCTGACAGTAGTCAGAAAAATATATTTGACTGTCATGCCCCTGCGGAGACCATGGTCACTGTGGCATAGATGGTCTCTTAGACGGATTGCGGCCATCTTTACTCCCAAGATGGCCGCCGCTATGGATGGTGTGGGTCTAGACTTACACCAAGGCCGCGCGGTGGAAGGACCGCCCCCCTGCTCCGGAGCCGGTTCATCTGTCCCTGCAGACAACGCGCGGATGCGTTGCTACTCTTCCACAACAGCGCTTCGTGAGTTCGATACTAGGATCTATTGCATACTAGTTTGTTTGTCATTCCTTCTGTGTAATTCAACCCTTTCCTTCACCTGTTTCAGACTTGACTCCTTCTCCCAACTCTTGCACGACATCGGAGACTCGAGTGTACTCTCTCAGCCACACTCGTTACGAGCTGAACCTCACTGATCGATTCGCTAGTGAGAATTCCTCCCTGGCGTGCGGTACGTGAGAATTGATAGTCAGTCCCTAGTATATCCGGAGGTTAGAAGAAGAACCAGAATTGACACCTGATCTTATCTCACCTATTCAGAAGCAGGGATATGTGGGGTCCGATCCGCAGCATTGAGATTTGAGAATCATTCTCTTCCTGGGACGTCCTCGAGGTTACTCCTATCCGCGTCTCATCGGAAGACCTACAATATAGCCCGATAGGTCGTATCTCCCTTCCAATCAGGTACTCCTCGTCTTCTCTACCCATATTCTGCTTTCTACTTACCCTTCTTAAACTTACCACTTTCCTCTGTCTTTATCCAGACGGCTCCCCTTCAGCGGATAGTCCGGGTACCAAGAACCTCTCCAGACCGACGACATCTATCCAGTGGCCGTCGACACAGGGTTTTCTTCCCCAGAGGGTTTCCCTGGGGTCCTTCCCCTCCTTAATCCTTGTATTGAAGGCGGAGGAAGGGTCTAAGGGAGGCACTCATTCTCTACCCCTGTCGGAACCATTTCTGAAGAAGGAAGCTTAGGAGGGAGAACGACTGGTGTTTCTCTAAGGTAACCTTTCGGTTATTCAAATTTCTCGTAATTTGTCTAATTATTACATTGACCCAACAACAGCCGGGTTGTCCTTTATATAGGAGAAATACTGGGTCGGTCCTGTTTTTTTGTTTAAGGGGGATCAAGTTGCAAAAGGACCAGAGGTACAAGGTACAAAAAAGAACAAACAACTCAATTACCCCTCTCTCAGTCCACCTCGATAGCTTGTCAGAAAAAGGACGTATGGATATGTTATCTATTTCACATATTCTATACGAATCATGGATTGCCAAACCATTTACACATAAATTAATACATTTTTATTCAAATATGTTCAATAAAAGGTAGAGATAGTAGGTGCTTTCAACAAGGCACTTAGTACAACCGGTTTTAAAAATGTCTAAATATATTCAATACTAAATAGTGTTGGTGACTGTAGTTAGTAAGTGACATAAACAATACATCACACAGGCAAAAGCAAATATTCAACTGTTTTCATATTGCATTAAGGGGGGATCATTTACTCTAAAGAAAGTTTGTTATTGTCCTTCTTTGATGAAAAAAGACACAGTTGTTGATATGTCTCACGGATGTCTACATATGTTTCGGCTGACGGGTTGCATCAACACCATCCCTGGTGTTCCGCTCGTCTTAGTATGGCCCTCTTCAGGACAGTTGATTTCTTAATTGGTTGACACAAGGTTCAAAAAAGGTTCCCCAATCGGTCACAATTTGTCGCAAACTATAGGATCAATGACAAAGTGTAGAAATTGTGTTTTAGTGATTGTTCTCAAAAATACCTATTTCTGTTATAAAAACATTTTTTTAAAAACACATTTATGGCAAAAGTTTGTATATTCTGAAACTAATCGGTTTATGTATATACATTCCACTGATCTTGTCAGTATCGTGTGGTTGGACTGGAGGGTTTATTGATTTACTTCTTTCCTGTACTGTGTCTTTTTTCATCAAAGAAGGACAATAACAAACTTTCTTTAGAGTAAATGATCCCCCCTTAATGCAATATGAAAACAGTTGAGCATTTGCTTTTGTCTGTGTGATGTATTGTTTGTCACTTACTAACTACAGTCACGAACACTATTAAGTATTGAATATATTTAGACATTTTTAAAACCGGTTGTACTAAGTGCCTTGTGGAAAGCACCTACTATCTCTACCTTTTATTGAACATATTTGAATAAAAATGTATTAATTTGTGTAAATGGTTAGGCAATCCATGATCCGTATAGGATATGTGAAATAGATAACATATGCATACGTCCTTTTTCTGACAAGCTATCGAGGTGGACTGAGAGAGGGGTAATTGAGTTGTTTGTCCTTCTTTGTACATTGTACCTCTGGTCCTTTTGCAACTTGATCCTCCTTAAACAAAAAAACGAGACCAACCCAGTATTTCTCCTGACAAAATGATGCTCTGACCATATGAACTGTAAGTCAAGCCAACAATCGCTGTCCCTGTACATGAATGTACAGCACCCTCGATTGCTCCTCGGGCCAGGGTTCGCCCTATAAATGATTACTAGAAAACCTCTGAACAGTGCACAAGTGCCAATCCTGAAACACTGACACCACCACTCCCATGCTTTCAACATGTCATTATAGCAATTAGGAAACGCATCTTTAATTTCTGGCTCGCATGACTCCACTTGGCATCTGACCACACTATTGCACAATCCCGGGATTGTTTACTGCGCGGGAAACCTGTGCAGCAGCTTCTCAGATGTACAGACGAGGCGCTAATGAAATGCTCCGGTTACAAAATAATGCTGAGAAACAGAGAAGTGGGGCATGGGCACTTGGGGTGAGGACTTTTTTTGCAATTTGTATCACTTTAAGACAAGAAAATGCAGTTTGCTTACTGAGGTATTAAATATATACCATGTCATGCATTCGTGTAGAACACAAGAGCTAAAAACACACAGGGCCAGATTCTGAAACCACCAGGCAGAATGATGTACTTTTTTACTTACGTGAGTTTAAAATATTTGCAGGTGGCCTTGTTCACACAGGAGGCCTGTGCATTTCTCGGGGGCTCAGTCACCAGTGCAAATGTTAAGCTGGTCACCCCCTTGCATGCATTGTTGTCATGACAAACGAATAAATGGTTAGTCCCCGAGGGCATGCTACACTGATGAACCTGTAAAGGCCCTGTCATTGTGCAAATGGAAGAAAAAAAAACACTTATGTGCCATTGTGTATCTTCCTGCCCCTGTTTAAGCAGGGACAGGGGAGTGTTTCTCTTTTGTGCTGTTTCAAAGCGAAGCTCAGTTTGAATTTGGGATGCCCTTTGAAATGTAAAGGGATTTAGCTCAAATTTTATGCAATCAGCCAGGTACTTTTGTGGATTGGCTAAAGAATGTGTTCACACAGGTGAAAAGGATGTGCTAGTGCATGCCATCACTTGAGGGGTGCCTAGCGAAGATCTGATATGCTCAATTTTTCAAAGAAAGGAATTAGCAAAGTTATTAGGAGTCAGCAAAGAGAGGGTAGAGGAATCAAGGGAAGGAGGGACCAGAAGTATATTTAAAGTCGAATGAATAAGTTTAGAAGTACTTTAGGACTGGAAAAGTTCTTAGAAGTAGTTCACTTTTGCTTGCTTAAAGAAATTGGGAAAAGATTGCAAGAGTGCTGGAAACAATTGATATTTGGCAGTGATTCTAGATTTCAACCATTTACCTTTGGCTCTGCGAAGTTGAATCCTCAGCTGTTTATGAGAATCAGACAAACAAGGGCAGGGAGGTTTCCCTTTTAGTTTAAATTCAGACAATAAATACAAATTGTCAAGAGATGCCTAAATGACAAAATGAAAGTGATTGAGAGCAAAGTCAATACCAGTAGCAAGAATGTCAGGCAAACTAGAAAGATGTGAAGAATAGAATCTGTGAGAGCAGAACGATCAAGATTTCGTAATATCACATTGAAAAAAGGAGAGGCTGATGATGAGCCAAAGAGAGAGGGAAATGAAGAAAACATAAAGGTTAGAAAGATCAAGGAGTGATCCGCTGAAGGGATGACATGGGTCTGAATAGGATCAATGACTGGGTAGTTGGCAGAAATAAAGACCAGGTTCAATGGCCCACCTTTGATATGAGTAGCTGGTGATCTTGGCAGAAAACCATACTTCTATTTAGCAAAATTACGAAGGGTTTTAGCCTTTGTATACGTAATCATTGATTTATCCCAGATGTTAAATAATAGATCTTGGACCAATTTTAAGATGGCGCGTGCATGGCTGGCTTCATTGCTGGATTTTGTAATGGATTGAACATATGGCAATATGTGATTTTACCGACCACAATTACATTTCATTGCGGGCAAAACACCAAAAAACACTGAATTGTGTTTGTTGTTTTTAATTTGGGGGCTCCCCCCCACAGGCCCCTAGATTTTCAACCCTTATAACACCACCCCATCCGACTCATTTTAACCCCTTAACCCACTTCCCTTTATATATTTATTCTTTTCTGTGTTTTTTGGTGTTATTGTCCGCTTTATAATGTAATGTACCACTGTGTAATGTTTGCAATAACATGACTGGATACAGAACATATTGCTGTGTGCTTTTGGCGGTGTTGTTCCTTGCTGCTGTCAACATGGCTGGGCATCTTGGAGCTCAACCTGGCCAAATAACGTTTACCTCTGAAGGCTAGGAGCAGTTGTCAAAAAGCAAATACTTCTCACCTTTAGCTTTACAATGAAAATCCAACCAAAAGACTCAGGTAAGCCTTTTCAAAGACAGTGGGCCTCATGCAATCTTGCCGGTCCGGAATCAACGGACCGGTAAGCTTACTGGCACCGTTGTTTCTGGACTAGCAAAGTACAAATCTGGTGGGCGAGTGCCCTCCTGCTCAGCAGGTCTGCCTTGCCGGGCGGACCGTCACCCGCCCACAACTTTCACGTAAGCACTGCACCGTTATTACTGGTGCCGGTTTTTCCATGGTCCCCATTCCCATAGAATCCTAAGGGACTCTATATGAATGGGTAATTACTATTTACTGGCAACATGACTTTCTGCAACGCCGATATTGTATCCCCCGGTGTTACCGGCAAGCCAGGCTCCGGTAACTGTTTACGGTCCCGTGTCTACCTGCCGGTTTTACCGGCACGGTTACCTCCGGACCCGTAATGAAGCCCAGTGTCTAGCCTCTGAAATTCTCTTTCCAAGAAGGAGGGACAGGCTTGACCAACTTACTATGGTTTGGCGACAACTACTACCTAATGAATGGATGACAGTATTGACTGATGAATGGAAGAGCGTGTGAACAAGTTTATTGTAAATCCTGTCACTCATGTACTGACAAAATAATGTACAAAAAAGAACAAACAACTCAATTACCCCTCTCTCAGTCCACCTCGATAGCTTGTCAGAAAAAGGGCGCATGGATATGTTATCTATTTCACATATCCTATACGAATCATGGATTGCCAAACCATTTACACATAAATTAATACATTTTTATTCAAATATGTTCAATAAAACGTAGAGGTAGTAGGTGCTTTCCACAAGGCACTTAGTACAACCGGATTTAAAAAGGTCCAAAGATATTCACTACTAAGTAGTGTTGGTGACTGTAGTTAGTAAGTGACATAAACAATACATCACACAGACAAAAGCAAATGCTCAGCTGTTTTCATATTGCATTAAGGGGGGATCATTTACTCTAAAGAAAGTTTGTTATTGTCCTTCTTTGATGAAAAAGACACAGTTGTTGATATGTCTCACGGATGTCTACATATGCTTCGGTTGACGGGTTGCATCAACACCATCCCCGGTGTTCCGCTCGTCTTAGTATGGCCCTCTTCAGGACAGATGATTTCTTAATTGGTTGACACAAGGTTCAAAAAAGGTTCCCCCATAGGTCACAATTTGTCGCAAACTATAGGATCAATGACAAAGTGTAGAAATTGTGTTTTAGTGATTGTTCTCAAAAAGACCTATTTCTGTTATAAAAACATTTCTTTTAAAACACATTCATGGCAAAAGTTTGTATATTCTGAAACTAATCGGTTTATGTATATACATTTCACTGACCTTGTCAGTATCTTGTGGTTGGACTGGAGCGTTTATTGATTTTGCAGGAGATTTACTTCTGTCCTGTAGGTTGCATGACTTTAGCGTACCTTTGTTAGGTACTGCCCTCCATATATTTGGGGGATAAGTGATTTTGCAGGTAATTATGATGTCTTCCTCAATTTAATGCAGTCTGGTTGGAGTGACTGCTTTTTCCTGCTTTGACGGTAGTTAGGCCTATTTATACAGAAAGGACTGTATTACTTCTGGTGTTTCATCTGTTAATGAATTAAAGAAAAGGCGGACTTAAATACCTAAGGCACAACGCCAGTTACAAATTGAAAAAGAACACTACATCTGCAAAAACTTGGAAAAAAGGCAGGTCAGTACATGACAAAAAAGAAAAGAAATGTTGTGTAATTCATTAACAGATGAAACACCAGAAGTAATACAGTCCTTTCTGTATAAATAGGCCTAACTACCGTCAAGGCAGCAAAAAACTTTCACTCCAACCAGACTGCAGTAAATTGAGGAAGACATCATAATTACCTGCAAAATGACTTATCCCCCAAATATATGGAGGGCAGTACCTAAAAAAGGTATGCTAACGTCATGCAACCTAAAGGAAAGAAGTAAATCTCCTGCAAAATCAATAAACGCTCCAGTCCAACCACAAGATACTGACAAGGTCAGTGGAATGTATATACATAAACCGATTAGTTTCAGAATATACAAACTTTTGCCATGAATGTGTTTAAAAAAAATGTTTTTATAACAGAAATGGGTCTTTTTGAGACCAATCACTAAAACACAATTTCTACACTTTGTCATTGACCCTCTAGTTCGCAACAAATCGTGACCTATTGGGGAACCTTTTTTGAACCTTGTGTCGACCAATTAAGAAATCATCTGTCCTGATGAGGGCCATACTAAGACGAGCGGAACACCAGGGATGGTGTTGATGCAACCCGTCAGCCGAAACATATGTAGACATCCGTGAGACAAATCAACAACTGTATCTTTTTCCATCAAAGAAGGACAATAACAAACTTTCTTTAGAGTAAATGACCCCCCCCCTTAATGCAATATGAAAACAGTTGAGCATTTGCTTTTGTCTGTGTGATGTATTGTTTATGTCACTTACTGACTACAGTCACCAACACTATTTAGTATTGAATATCTTTGGACCTTTTTTAATCCGGTTGTACTAAATGCCTTGTGGAAAGCACCTACTACCTCTACTTTTTATTGTACATATTTGAATAAAAATTTATTAATTTATGTGGAAGTGGTTAGGCAATCCATGATTCGTATAGGATATGTGAAATAGATAACATATGCATACGTCCTATTTCTGACAAGCTATCGAGGTGGACTGAGAGAGGGGTAATTGAGTTGTTTGTTCTTTTTTGTACATTGTATCTCTGGTCCTTTTGCAACTTGATCCCCCTTAAACAAAAAAACGGGAACGACCTAGTATTTCTCCTGACAAAATGATGCACTGACCATATGAACTGTAAGTCAAGCCAACAATCGCTGTCCCAGTACATGAATGTACAGCACCCTCGATTGCTCCTCGGGCCAGGGTTCGCCCTATAAATGATTACTAGAAAACCTCTGAACATTGCACAAGTGCCAATCCTGAAACACTGAAACCACCACTCCCATGCTTTCAACATGGCATTATAGCAATTAGGAAACGCGTCTTTAATTGCCGGTTCGCGTGACACCACTTGGCATCTGACCACACTATTGCACAATCCTGGGTTTGTTTGCCAGGCGGAAAACCTGTGCAGCAGCTTCTCAGATGTATAGACGAGGCGCTAATGAAATGCTCCGGCTACAAAATAATGCTGAGAAACAGAGATGTGGGGCATGGGTACTTGGGGTGAGGACTTTTTTTTGCAATTTGTATCACTTTAAGACAAGAACATGCAGTTTGCTTACTGAGGTTTTAAATACCATGTCATGCATTAGTGTAGAACACAAGAGCTAAAAACGCACAGGGCCAGATTCTGAAACCACCAGGCAGAATGATGTACTTTTCTACTTACGTGAGTTTAAAAAATGTGCAGGTGGCCTTGTTCACAAAGGAGGCCTGTGCATTTCTCGGGGGCTCAGTCATCAGTGCAAATGTTAAGCTGGTCACCTCCCTTGCATGCATTGTTGTCATGACAAACGAATGCATGATTAGTCCCCGATGGCAAGCTATACTGATGAACCTGTAAAGGCCCTGTCGTTGTGCAAATAGAAAAAAAAAACACGTATATGCCATTGTGTATCTTCCTGCCCCTGTTTAAGCAGGGACAGGGGAGTGTTTTTCTTTTGTGCTGTTTCAAACCGAAGCTCTGTTTGAATTCGCGATTCCCTTTGAAATGTAAAAGGATTGGGGGGCGCTGTTGCGCGGCGATCATGATGGCCGCCTAAACGCCGTGCTCCGGGCCAGCAGAGCGTTCGATCCTGTTTTCCTCTGCCCGACGCCACCTGCGGACCTGCCTCCTTCACCCGATCCTTCGGGAGCACTACTGCCGTGACCGGACGCGGTCTGGGGCCGCTGCGAGCCCTGTGGACGGGGCTGCGCCTTTCTTCCTATCCTGCGGCTGCAGCCTTCCGCCCTCCCCGCCCCGCGGCTCCGGCGGCGTCGGCCCTCTTCTGACCTGAGGCCGCGGCGCTGCGGGCCGCTTGGGGGAGGGGCGCCCGCCCGGCGAGGCGCGCTGGATTACTGTGGCCAGCCGGGCCTCTCCTCATTCCTGTGGACCGCTCAGCCGAGACCTCTTCGGACCGTCTGCTTCTTCTCCTGCCTGGCGCGGCTCGCGGGCGCCGTCTGGCCCCGGGCCCTTGGTCTGTGTCCCGAGGGGCCACTTCGACTCCGTGGCGGCTTGGAGGTTGGGGAGGCGTGGGGGGGGACTGCGCCTGACCGCTGTGGTCCCGGCTGGATCGCTCGCACCTAATATACCCTGCGGGTGTCTCCTCTGTGCTGGCGCCGCTGCCCCCCTCTACCCCCCTGCCTCTCTTTCTACGCCGCTAACTCCTGCTGGGAGGCGGCTGCGCCGACCTAGCCACTGGGACCCGCTGGGCCACGCTCCATCTCCCCCCGGGCTGCCTGCGCCCTGGGCTGCGGCGCTGGTGAACACACCACGTAACTGCCTCCACAGGATTCCCTGAACTGCGCACCTGCCACTGTGTGCCGCATCGCCGGTGCGCGCTTGTGCCCACTGCGCCTACCTTGGTGACATCTACCCTCCAGCCCTAGAAGGGCCACAACTTCTACTCTTCGCCCCCCGGACTCGGGGTGAGCCCACTGGTTGCTCCTTACCTACATTGCCCCGGTGCACGCATTGGCTCCGATATCCCGGAGGACGCTTTTTGGCTCTAATATCTGGCTCTCATCTCTCCCTCTTCTCTCTACCTGATACACGTAAAAGCCAGGATGACCAAGGGAGGTGCGAGGAAGCAGAGCTCCATCAATATGTTTGCTAGGGCTGCGGGGAAGCCATCTGAGGAGGCCACCGAACCGGCCTCCGTTGCCCCCCTCGACACATCCCCGGACCCCCGGAACATGATGGATTTTATACGTGAGGGTTTCACCGCTCTCCACTCCAAACTTGACGACATGAACGGTACCATATCCTCTATTAAGGCCCACATAGAGAGGACGGACAGCCGTGTATTGGAGGTCGAGACGCGGGTTGGCTCCGCTGAGGATGCGCTGGGGGCTCTTCGCACTGAGGTCGTCGCTCTCTCCAACCGAGTCACTGAGGTGGAAAAGAAAAATGAAGATTTGGAATCTCGCTCGAGGCGCAATAACCTTCGCATCATCGGGGTCCCCGAGGATGAAATTCATGAGCCGATGGAGGACTTTGTTCAACGCACACTTCTGTCGCTCCTTGACGAGCCCGAGCTCTCTCCACACTTCGCAATTGAGCGTGCTCATCGCGCCCTGGTGGCGAAACCTAGGCCTGGTGCCCCTCCTCGACCCATCATAGCCCGCGTATTAAACTACCGCGACCGTGACGCCCTCCTCAGGGCTGCGCGACTCAAGGGTGAGCTACTTCTGGGCGGTGCTAGGATCCATCTTTACCCCGACTTCTCGACCGCGGTCCAGCGGGAACGCAAGACCTTCCAGGCAGTGAAACGCAGGCTACGAGATCACTCCATCAAATATGCTATGCTTTATCCCGCCAAGCTTCGCATAGAGCACGCCAATCAGGTGTTCTTCACGATTCCAGAGGAGGCCTCCAAATTCATTGATGAACACTTTCCTGGCTGATCCCTTTCCCCTGATCTCGGCACAGCGGTGATCCTTGGTCCCCGACGGGAGGCGCATGGGTCCTCTCGCCCTCCCGGAACCGGGTCCATGTCAATCCTTTATCCCGCAACCTGCTTGCTCAGTTCAAACCTCAGTGCTCGCCCGTAGCAAGTACTTTGTCTAATCTGCATTTCTCTTCCATTACGGGCCTCCCATGTACTATTTGCTCTGCTGCAACCCGGAGCGTTACGGCCAGTCGGGCCTTCAGACCCCCAGGCGATGATGCCTCTGCTTTGGTTTTGTTCACTAGGGGATGGGCTGATCATCCCTCTGATTGGGAGGGGGGTGTGGGTGGGGGTGGGCTATGTTGGGGTTGTTTGGGTTTTTGTTATCGAAAAAGTGGCGATGGCGGCGAAGGCGAACTGCGCTGAGGCATTTTGGATCTGTTCCCGTGGAACTGTTAATTTGACCTCTCGGTCACTGACATTCTGCTTTATTCTTAATACCGCCATACTGTGATTGAGAGTGCCCTGACCTTTATGAGCTGGAATGTGCGTGGTCTGGGGAACTATAGGAAGATGAGACAGCTCCAGCTGCAGGCCGAGCGCCACCGATCCAAGATTCTCTTCCTTCAGGAGACTCATGCTCGTTCTGTACACTGCATGCGCTTTGCCAAGTCCTGGGGTCCTCACAGGTTTTTCACTGATTATTCTTCCCAGAGCCGAGGAGTCATGACCCTCATTCATAGGAGCCTTCAATTTTCCCTCATCTCCTCAACAATTGACCCCCAGGGTAGATATGTACTTCTTCACGCCATGCTGCACCATAAGGAAGTGATCCTCCTGAACATCTATGGCCCTAACCTTGATGACCCGGAATTTTATGTGCAGGTCACCTCTCTTCTCGATGGCTTCCCCCTTGTTCCAATCCTCTGGGGAGGGGACTTTAACGCGATCTTCGATGTGGCTCTGGATAGATCGGGTTCCAGGCCCTGTCACCTCTCCAGGGCGGCTTATGCGGCACTGTCCTCCCTTCCCCGCTTGGCCATGGTGGACGCGTGGAGGTTCTTTTACCCGGACTCCCGCATCTACTCTTTTTACTCCTCGGTTAACGACTCCTATTCTCGTATTGATAGGTGGGTGATCTCTAACATACTAGTCAAGAGTGTAACACAACTAATGATCCTCCCGAGAACCCTCTCTGACCACTCTCCCGTCACCATTACAGTAGACTGGGGCCCCGATCCCGCCCGCACCCGATACTGGAAATTGAAACCCCTTTCCCTACTGGACCCAGAGTTTTGCTCCGAACTCGAGCTGTCGATTGAAGAGTTCTTCGAGACCAATACGGGCTCGGTAACGTCCCACGCCACCTTATGGGAGTCATTCAAGGCTTACACTAGAGGGATTGCGCTGTCTAAGGAGAACTGGGTCCTTAAGTCGATCCGCAGGGACCTTGCCACCAGCGAATCTAGACTTTCATCTCTGGAAGCTACATGCTCACTACATTCTACTTCTGGTAACCTCGCTAACATTGGGGAGGAACTGGACAATTTCCGTTCCCTTGCGGACCGCGAGCAGAGGTTCCTCGATAACCCTGGCGTGGCAAGGAGGTATGGAGAGGGGGAGCGCCCCGGCCGCTTTCTAGCTAGGTTGATCCGGCATGAGACGGGGCCCCCGCACATTCTCGGGGTTGAGAGATCTGATGGCTCTATGGCGGTCTCTTCACAAGAGATCAATAGGGAATTCTTCACCTTCTACGAATCTCTGTATTCCAACGCTGATGAGGTCTCGTTGGCGGAGATTGACTCCATTCTCGATGCCCTCCCTCTATCTACTCTGTCCCCAGAGGCCGCGGGTTCCCTTGACTCCCCACTCACACGGGAGGAGCTCTCGACCGCAATTGACTCCCTATCCTCGGGCCGTGCACCTGGCTCGGACGGTATCCCAGTCGAGTTCTATAAACGCTTCAAGTCACAACTGCTTCCTCACTTGCTGGCTCTCTGGGAGGAGTCCGTTGGGGCTGGGGTGCTCCCTCCTTCTCTCCGTGAAGCCACGATCGCAGTGCTACTTAAGTCCGGTAAACCCCCTTCACAGTGCGGCTCGTATCGCCCGTTGTCTCTCATAAACTGCGATGTCAAAATATTTGCCAAGGCTCTGGCTCTCCGGCTGGCTCCCCTTCTACCATCTATTATCCATCCAGACCAGGCCGGCTTTATCCCGGGTCGCTCCACTTCTCTGAACTTGCGGCGGCTATTCAACATTATCGATAGAATCAGTCCCGACACACGCTGTGGCTGTTGCACTTGACATGCAAAAGGCATTTGACTCGGTCTCATGGAGGTATCTATGGCGAGTCCTCGAGTGCTGTAAATTCGGCCCCTCTTTTATCTCCTGGGTCAGACTGCTTTACTCTGAACCGGTTGCCAGGGTCAGCACTGGTGACCGCTATTCTCCCCTTTTCAAGATCGCCAGGGGAACGAGACAGGGATGCCCCTTCTCTCCCCTGGTCTTTGCGATAGCAATCGAGCCTTTCGCCGACATGCTCCGCCAACTCCATGCTCACAGAGGTCTCCGCTCCGCGGGACATACGGATATAGTGTCCCTCTATGCGGATGACGCGTTGCTGTTTGTGCGCTCTCCTTCGGCCAACTTACCCCCTATACTGGCAGACATTAGCCGTTTTGGCCAGATCTCTGGCCTTAAAGTGAACTGTTCGAAATCCACCCTCTTTCCACTCACGGAATGTACCTCTCACCTTCCCGACACCTTCGGCTTCACATGGGCCCAAGACATATTTATTTACCTTGGGACGGTGGTGACTCGCCAACATGAGCGGACATTCCATGAAAACTACCAGAAGTATCTCACACACTTGACGGCCAAGATTCAGGTTTGGGACAAGCTCCCAATATCTCTGGCTGGCAGAATTGGCCTGCTGAAGATGGTGGTATTGCCCCAGCTGCTCTATAGGTTCGCTAATGTTCCCTTATGGCCGGGGGGGGCCTTTTTCCGCGACCTGGACCGCACCGTGAACTCTTTTCTCTGGCACTCGGGCGCGGTCCGCCTTAAAATCGGGACCCTCTCCACCCCCATGTCTTACGGGGGCTTCGGTGCCCCTAACTTTCTTAAATACTGGATGGCGTCACAAATCCAATATACCTCCTATTGGTTTGATACCACGGATCCTGCCCCACACGTCCGACTTGAAAAGCTCGCAGTAGTTGACCGAGACATCCGCTCCCTGGTGCTACAACCCGCCCCCTTGGCTCGGAACTCGCAGAACCCGGTCGCCTGCACAGCCGTTGCACTAGCAAAAACATGGAATCTGTTGGGGACTGCCTATGCCTTCCATGGCAATCTCCCACTTTGGAATTTTCTCCCCGGGGTCCCGCGGGTCCCATTGGTAACGGTGCGCCGATGGGCGGACTCGGGCTTCGAGCTGCTACGCGACGTGTTTGACCAGGGTATATTTGTCGAGTGGCCTGACCTCCCCTTATCCCTGAGAAGAGACCGGAGCGTATGGCTTCAATACGCATCCCTTCGAAAGACCCTTAAACGACATTACCAAACATTCCCTGCATTACCGCCTGACGACCCCGCAATTGAGGAGCTCACTTCCCCCACCCCTAGGAGAGGCAAGATCTCTAGGCTATACACCATGCTGCAGTCCAGATCGATCCCAGACTTTGCCAAACTGAAACTTGCCTGGGAGGCGGACCTCGGTGTGGAGATGTCCGATGATCGTTGGACCCACCTATGCGACCGCACGCAGCGGGTCTCTCTCAATTCTCGGTTCAAACTTATCCAATTCAAAGTTCTTCACAGATTCCACCATACCCCGATCAGACTACATCGTATGTCTGCCGACTATCCTGCCAACTGCCCCAGATGCGGTCGGGATGAAGCCGACTATATCCACATGATTTGGTCCTGCCCCCGCCTCGCTCGGTTCTGGGAGGCTGTCTGCTCGACGGTGTCCACTGTGATAGACCACCCCATTGCTCTCTCCCCGCTGGTATGTCTCTTTCACGATCTCCCAGGCCTCCCCCGAGACTCCAAGAAATTAGCTGGTCTTTGCCTAGTCCTCGCGGTGCGCTGTATCCTGCTCTGTTGGCTTCGCCCCTTCCCTCCCACACATGCCCAATGGTTGAGAGCGGTCACGTGGGCCTCTGATACGGAAGAAACCTGGTCCCACCTACAACCCACACATTCCAGACCTAGAAATATTTGGCTCAGGTTCCGCTCCTATATCTCTGACCTAGTCGAGACTCAGGCCTCCCCCTCCTTCCCGGCTTCCCCCAGCCAGCTTGGGTCCTTAGCCCAGTCATAGTTCCCTGATGCCCCTCTTCATGATCTTACTGCATTTTGCTCTTCAATTGTCCAATATGTGTAGTAACTTCTGTATACCTACGTTATGTACACTGTTCTTTTACAATGTTTCTGCCTGGCGCTGTTCGCCTGTGTTTTGCTGCCACGCTTATAATAAAAAGAAGTTTAAAAAAAAAAAGAAATGTAAAAGGATTAAGCTCAAATTTGATGCAATCAGCCAGATACCTTTTGTGGATTGGCTAAAGAATGTGTTCACACAGGTGAAGAGGATGTGCTAGTGCATGCCATCACTTGAGGGGGGCCTAGCGAAGATCTGATATGCTCACTTTTTGAAAGAAAGGAATTTGCAAAGTTATTAGGAGTCAGCAAAGAGAGGGTAGAGGAATCAGGGGAAGGTGGGACCAGAAGTATATTTAAAGTCGAATGAATAAGTTTAGAAGTACTTTAGGACTGGAAAGGTTCTTAGAAGTAGTTCACTTTTTCTTGCTTAAAGAAATTGGGAAAAGATTGCAAGAGCGCTGGAAACTATTAATATTTGGCAGTGATTCTAGATTTCAACCATTTACCTTTGGCTCTGCAAAGTTGAATCCTCAGCTGTTTATGAGAATCAGACAAACAAGGGCAGGGGGTTTCCCTTTTAGTTTAAATTCAGACAATAAAAACAAATTGTAAAGAGATGCCTAAATGACAAAATGAAAGTGATTGAGAGCAAAGTCAATACCAGTAGCAAGAATGTCAGGCAAACTAGAAAGATATGAAGAAATAGAATCTGTGAGAGCAGAGCGATCAAGATTTCGTAATATCACATTGAAAAAAGGAGAGGCTGATGATGAGCCAAAGAGAGAGGGAAATGAAGAAAACATAAAGGATAGAAAGATCAAGGAGTGATCCGCTGAAGGGATGACATGAGTCTGAATAGGATCAATGACTGGGTAGTTGGCAGAAATAAAGACCAGATTCAATGGCCCCACCTTTGATATGAGTAGCTGGTGATCTTGGCAGAAAACCATACTTCTATTTAGCAAAATTACAAAGGGTTTTAGCCTTTGTATACGTAATCATTGATTTATCCTGGATGTAAAATAATAGATCTTGGACCAATTTTAAGATGGCGCGTGCATGGCTGGCTTCATTGCTGGATTTTGTAATGGATTGAACATATGGCTACATGTGATTTTACCGACCACAATTACATTTCATTGCGGGCAAAACACCAAAAAATACTGAATTGTGTTTGCTGTTTTTAATTTGGGGGCTCCCCCCCACAGGCCCCCGGATTTGCTACCCTTATAACACCACCCCATCAGACCCATTCTAACCCCTTAACCCACTTCCCTTTATATGTTTATTCTTTTCTGTGTTTTTTGGTGTTATTGTCCGCTTTGTAATGTAATGTACTACTGTGTAATGTTTGCAATAACATGTCTGGGTACAGAACATATTGCTGTGTGCTTTTGGTGGTGCTATTCCTTGCTGCTGTCAACATGGCTGCGCATCTTGGAGTTCAACCTGGCCAAATAATGTTTACCTCTGAAGGCTAGGAGCAGTTGTCAAAAACCAAATACTTCTCACCTTTAGCTTTACAATGAAAATCCAAACAAAAGACTCAGTTAAGCCTTTTCAAAGACAGTGGGCCTCATGCTAATCTTGCCGGTCCGTAATCAACGGACAAGATTAGCTTACTGACACCGTTGTTTCCGGACCAGCAAAGTACAAGTCTGGTGGGCGGGTGCCCTCCTGCTCAGCAGGTCTGTCTTGCAGGGCGGACCGGCACCCGCTCACAACTTTCACATAAGCACCGGCACCGTTATTACCGGTACTGTTTTTCCCATGGTCCCCATGCCCATAGAGCCCTAAGGGACTCTATGGGAATGGATAATTACTATTTAGCGGTGCCTGACTTTCCAGAACGCCAAGATTGTATTCCCCGGTGTTATCGACAAGCCAGGCTCCGGTAACTGTTTACGGTCCCGCGTCTACCTGCCTGTTTTACCAACACGGTTACCTCCGGAGCCGTAATGAAGCCCAGTGTCTAGCCTCTGAAATCCTCTTTCCAAGAAGGAGGGAAAGGCTTGACCAACCTACTACGGTTTGGCGACAACTACTGCCTAATGAATGGATGACAGTATTGACTGATGAATGGAAGAGCGTGTGAACAAGTTTATTGTAAATCCTGTCACTCATGTACTGACAAAATGATGTACAAAAAAGAACAAACAACTCAATTACCCCTCTCTTAGTCCACCTCAATAGCTTGTCAGAAAAAGGACGCATGGATATGTTATCTATTTCACATATCCTATACGAATCATGGATTGCCAAACCACTTACACATAAATTAATACATTTTTATTCAAATATGTTCAATAAAAAGTAGAGGTAGTAGGTGATTTCCACAAGGCACTTAGTACAACCGGATTTGAAAAGGTCCAAAGATATTCAATACTAAATATTGTTGGTGACTGTAGTTAGTAAGTGACATAGGGCCTCATTACACGGAAGGCGGTGAGCCGTGGCGCTATTAGCGCCATGGCTCATGCCTGTAAAATACCGGCACCGCCTTGGCGGAAAGGGGATTTACCGCCCCATTCCAAGGTTGGAGGGGCGGTAAATCCCCCTTCCGCCATTGCCCTTCCCCATTCCCATTTCTGCCCCATAGGGCTCTATGGGAATGGGGAAGGCGCTAATTACGGCACCGCAAAATTGCGGTGCCGTAATTAGCTCCGAGGTCCCTTAGCGGGTTGGTTTTTAACGCTTGCAAAAAGCAGGCGTTAAAGCACCAACCCGCTAAGGGACCTCGTAGTAAGGCGGTAATGGTTAACGGTCACCGTTACCATTAATGGTGGCCGTTAACCATTACCGCCTTCCGTGTAATGAGGCCCATAAACAATACATCACACAGACAAAAGCAAATGTCAACTGTTTTCATATTGCATTAAGTGGGGGATCATTTACTCTAAAGAAAGTTTGTTATTGTCCTTCTTTGATGAAAAAAGACACAGTTGTTGATATGTCTCACGGATGTCTACATATGCTTCGGTTGACGGGTTGCATCAACACCATCCCCGGTGTTCCGCTCGTCTTAGTATGGCCCTCTTCAGAACAGATGATTTCTTAATTGGTCATCACAAGGTTAAAAAAAGTTTCCCCCATAGGTCACAATTTGTCACAAACTATAGGATCAATGACAAAGTGTAGAAATTGTGTTTTAGTGATTGTTCTCAAAAAGACCTAATTCTGTTAACAAAACATTCTTTTTAAAACCCATTCATGGCAAAAGTTTGTATATTCTGAAACGAATCGGTTTATGTATATACATTCCACTGACCTTGTCAGTATCTTGTGGTTGGACTGGAGCATTTATTGATTTTGCAGGAGATTTACTTCTTTCCTGTAGGTTGCATGTCGTTAGCATACCTTTGTTAGGTACTGCCCTCCATATATTTGGGGGATAAGTGATTTTGCAGAAAATTATGATGTCTTCCTCAATTCACTGCAGTCTGGTTGGAGTGACTGCTTTTTGCTGCCTTGTCGGTAGTTAGGCCTATTTATACAGAAAGGACTGTATTATTTCTGGTATTTCATCAGTTATTGAATTACGCAACCTTTATTTTCTTATTTGTCATGTACTGACCTGCCTTTTTTCCGGGGTTTTGCAGATGTAGTGTTCTTTTTCAATTTGTAACTGGCGTTGTGCCTTAGGTATTTAAGCCCGCCTTTTCTTTTTTCTTATAAATTTCGCAGTTAACACCGCCCTACTGTTGGACATAGAGACGTAGTGTCAATGGTGCGTTTTGTTTAGCCTCAATGTAGTCAAGATGCTATATATTATTTCCTTGTATCTCTGACGGGCCATTACGACCTCTCGTGTGCGGACACAGTGCTGGGTCTTAGCTACTCACATTTCAGCGTATGGAAATCGGTCGCTCGTTTCCCTTCGACGTCGGAAGGGGAATTCCTGCCTTCTCACGTTTTCGCCTCTTCTCACGTCTTCTGCGAGCACCCGGTCTGGTTCTGTCGCTTGTTTTGAGCCCCGGATGTGTATTTCTTCTATATGCCGTCTTGTTCCAGAAATGGAGTCACGTGATCGGGCACTGGACTAGCTGCCTATGTGTTATTTGGTCCTCAAAAAAGGCTGCCATGTTGGAAGGAGTGCATGATTGGCATTCGAGCATTTGGTTGCATTCATCCCTCTTATTTAATTAACGCACGGCACAGGTTTTCATGGCGCGATTGGTTTATCATACGTATTTATTAAATATCGTGTGGCAGAAAATGTGAATTTTCATGTCTTCGGAAAACAGAGACGTCGTCGTCTGTTTTTGTGTCTTTCTTTGGCTAATACCTTTGTCGAACATGACGGGGTCCTGATTCATTTTGTCATCTTTTTATAAAAACGGAATCAAATTCCTATTTATTGAAAAAAGTACTGGATTTTGGCAATTTTTCCTTTTTGTATGTTCCTTAGCTTACAATTCAAGATACATATGGCCAGGTAGCCAAACCAAGTTGATGGAGGCCCATATTGGTACACATTGGTCTCATGTGATGTAGCTCAATGCAATCTGTGTGTTCATATGGAGAGCATCCTGGTCGTTTTCAGTCTCTTCTGGGATGTGTTGCATCTGTATTTCGGATGTTTAAGAGGAAAATTTATTTTCAGAAGAAAATGCCCCATTCGACTGCTGAGTTAAGACTGTGTTTTACGGTGTCCAAGTCAAAAATCCACTTTTGTTCGCATTTGCGGAGTGCTAAATCTCTGTCACCTCCTCTTCTTGAGATCTGCACTGTTTGAATAATAAACCAGAATTTTTCGGTAGGTTTATGTTTTAGGCGTGTATAATGTGCCACCAGTGATTTATTGGGTATCTGATTACTAATGCTTGATCTATGTTCCCCTATCCGTTGTTTTATTTGTCTTTTAGTTTTTCCGATGTACAATAATTGACAGGGGCACATGATCGCATATACCACCCATTGGGAAGAGCAATTGGTGAATTATCTGAGTTGCCACACTTTCCCTTTAAGGGTAATCTCTTTGAGGTTCTTTGTGAGAGGCCAAACAAAGCAATTGCTGCATTTAAAATGTCCAGTAGCTGGTGGTAATTCCCATAATGTTATTTGCGTATCCGATTTGCGGATTTCTTTGGGATAGGTATGAACTAAGCTGTCCTTAAGATTCTTTTGTCTTTTAAACGCGAACCTCGGTGTTGTTGGATTGAAGTCTTCTGTTTTTATTATGTGCCAGTTTTTTATCACCAGCTTTCGTAGACTGTGACTAATCGGGCTGAACGTGGTTACACATGTTATTTTCTCTGTTGTTCTATTTACTGGATTTAGACACAGGTCGCAATTTCTGTTACTTGCCCTTTTGTATGCCATGTTAATTTGTTGTTTTGGATAACCTCTTTCTTCCAGGCGCTGTTTTAGGTGTTTACCATGGATCTTGTAGTCTTCCAGGTGTGTGCAATTCCGTCAAACTCTGAGGAATTGGCCTATTGGGAGGTTGGCTTTTAAACTGGCCGGATGGTAACTTTGGTATTCCAGAAGGGTATTTTTATCCGTTGGTTTTCTAAAAAGTTTTGTAGTTAATGTTCCATCTTCCTGGAGTTGAATTTCCAGATCTAAAAAGGGTATGGTTATTGTGTTAATAGAAAAAATAGGGCACCTAGCGGAGTCCTGATTTACCCAGGTGGGTACATGTGTAAATAACAAAGATAATCAGGATGAAAGGTCCTTAGAGCAATGAGGTGGTACTGTGCGTGAATGTTTATTTCATAGTGACACAGAACATTTTCGCTAATTTGACAATTTACTTTTCATTACTTTCGATAAGCACGAAAGTTTATTGAGAAAAAACAAACCGACATGAATGATTGTGAATTGTGGTAACACAGGTAAGTGTCGACCTCACAGGTGTTGAGGTCAAGACTCCACAGAGAGGCACATTCCCAAGATAAATGAGGTAGGACAAACCTACTGTGCAGGGAAAGTGCGCCTGAGACTTAAGATGGTCCAAGGCATACTTCATACAAGGTGAACACAACAGTCTTTACAAAAACATACACGAGGGGGATCATACAGTTGTGTCACGGGGATCGACACAGGTGTGTTTCGGCCAAAATAGGGCTTGATTGAAGTCTGTCTATGTGCTGGCCTTCGTCAGGAAGGACACCAATTGCGGTGCTGTCCGTAGGATCTGCTGCTGCAATGGCAGTATGGTGCTATGGACAATCCTCAGGAAGTTGCTGGATAGTTTTCGTGCGCAATTGCACTAATGAGTGGGCCGGAGTTTCCTTAAGGCCGGCGTCTCTCAGGGTCCCGCAAAACTGGAACGGGCTAGGGTGGGTCCCGTATCGCAGTACGTCTGGTGTTTCCTTGTTCACGGGCTCCTCAGTTCACAGTGAACTGGTTGGTTTAAAAGTTTCTGATAGTATTCGTCTGTAAACGATACTGTGTTTACAGCTTCCATTTTTTGTTTTTGGAAACTGTTTTTTTTCTACTGGGAATTATTTCCAGTAGGATCACTGTCTGACAGTAGTCAGAAAAATATATTTGACCCAACAACAGCCGGGTTGTCCTTATATAGGAGAAATACTGGGTCGGTCCTGTTTTTTTGTTTAAGGGGAATCAAGTTGCAAAAGGACCAGAGGTACAAGGTACAAAAAAGAACAAACAACTCAATTACCCCTCTCTCAGTCCACCTCGATAGCTTGTCAGAAAAAGGACGTATGGATATGTTCTCTATTTCACATATTCTATACGAATCATGGATTGCCAAACCATTTACACATAAATTAATACATTTTTATTCAAATATGTTCAATAAAAAGTACAGATAGTTGGTGCTTTCCACAAGGCACTTAGTACAACCGGATTTAAAAAGGTCAAAAGATATTCAATACTAAATAGTGTTGGTGACTGTAGTTAGTAATTAACATAAACAATACATCATACAGACAAAAGCAAAGGCTCAACTGTTTTCATATTGCATTAAGGGGGGGATCATTTACTCTAAAGAAAGTTTGTTATTGTCCTTCTTTGATGAAAAAAGACACAGTTGCTGATATGTCTCACGGATGTCTACATATGCTTCGGTTGACATCCCCGGTGTTCTGCTCGTCTTAGAATTGGCCCTCTTCAGGACAGATGATTTCTTAATTGGTCGACACAAGGTCCAAAAAAGGTTCCCCAATAGATCACAATTTGTCGCAAACTATAGGATCAATGACAAAGTGTAGAAATTGTGTTTTAGTGATTGTTCTCAAAAAGACCCATTTCTGTTATAAATGTTTTTTTAACGGTAGTTAGGCCTATTTATAAGGAAAGGACTGTATTAGTTATTATGTATTATTGTATTTATATTATTTCTGCACAATTGGCAGACCTGCACTACCAAGAAGTTGTACTTGGTTGTCCTTATGCACTTGTTTCAGGCATATTTAAGCATTTGTTCTAAGCACAACATTTCATGCATATTGCATCCTTATGGCAAATTAGGACATTTACTAAAGAAGCTGATTTTTCTTGTCTTCCTGCATCTGTTGTAAATACTTCTATTATATATTTGCCAAAAACATAGGAGTTTGTGTATTTGTTATATGTATTCACTTTTGTGTAATAAAAAATTGTAATATATTTTTTCAACAAGTTGTGTTTGATGTGATTCTGCATTGCTTTGTGTCTCTCGGACAGTCCGGGTAGTTTCAAGTTAGGATATCCATTTGTTGGATACCTAGGTAACCACAATCATTAGCTTTCTTTGAGTTTACTTTTCACAGCTTGTGCATTTTTTGTGAACTTAGATTTTAGACCCCCTCACTAGCTGTACCACATTTGGGGTAATCCCCTTTTCATGTTTATGTCCACCTTTGATATGAGCAGCTGGTGATCTTGGCAGAAAACCATACTTCTATTTAGCAAAATTACGAAGGATTTTAGCCTTTGTATACGTAATCATTGATTTATCCCGGATGTAAAACAATAGATCTTGGACTAATTTTAAGATGGCGCATGCATGGCTGGCTTCAATGCTGGATTTTGTAATGGATTGAACATAAGGCTATATGTGATTTTACCGACCACAATTACATTTCATCGCAGGCAAAACACCAAAAAACACTGAATTGTGATGTTTTTAATTTGGGGGGTCCCCCCACAGGCCCCCGGATTTTCTACCCTTATAACACCACCCCATCTGACCCATTTTAACCCCCTAACCCACTTCCCTTTATATATTTATTCTTTTCTGTGTTTTTTGGTGTTATTGTCCGCTTTGTAATGTAATGTACCACTGTGTAATGTTTGCAATAACATGACTGGATACAGAACATATTGCTGTGTGCTTTTGGCTGTGTTGTTCCTTGCTGCTGTCAACATGGCTGGGCATCTTGGACCTCAACCTGGCCAAATAATGTTTACCCCTGAAGGCTAGGAGCAGTTGTCAAAAAGCAAATACTTCTCACCTTTAGCTTTACAATGAAAATCCAACCAAAAGACTAATTTAAGCCTTTTCAAGGACAGTGGGCCTCATGCTAATCTTGCCGGTCTGGAAACAACGGACCGGTAAGGTTACTGGCACTGTTGTTTCCGGACCAGCAAAGTACAAGTCTGGTGGGCGGGTGCCCTCCTGCTCAGCAGGTCTGTCTTGCCGGGCGGACCGGCACCCGCCCATAACTTTCACGTAAGCGCCGGCACCGCTATTACCGGTGCTGGTTTTTCCATGGTCCCCATTCCCATAGAGTCCTAATGGACTCTATGGGAAAGGGTAATTACTATTTACCGGCGCCTGACTTTCCGGAACGCCGAGATTGTATCCCCCGGTGTTACCGGCAAGCCAGGCTCCGGTAACTGTTTACGGTCCCGCGTCTACCTGCCGGTTTTACCAGCACGGTTAACGCCGGACCCGTAATGAAGCCCAATGTCTAGCCCTGGGGTGGACAACATACGGCCTGCGGGCCATATGCAGCCCACGGTATTGTGCTTTGCGTCCCCCTGAAGAACAGGACTTTCATAATGAAGTGCGGCCCACCTCAAGCAATAGAAAACAAAGCTGGCCGCATTTCATTATGAAAGTCTTTGAAGCCCGGCATGTTGCTGGCATAGGCGAGGCGTCCCAGGAGGGGGGTAATTGCCTTTCTAATTGATGGCCAGTCCCCCCCCCTCCCAGACCTCTGGCAAATAACTCTTTGCAAGAGCCTTATAGCAAGCTACCAGCCCAAAATATCCCCTGGCCGCATACATTTTATAGCACTTATTTTTATAAGGAATTGCAAAGTCATAGGATTTGCAGCCAGTTTAAAATATATAACATCTTAGCAACAGTCACTCAACATGCTGAGATACCCCGGTAGCTTTCTTCTGTAGCACCTGTCTATGAGTTCATTAATGTATTCAAAAATCACTATTACCAATAGTGCAGTTCATGACCATGACTTCAAAGTCAACAGTATTTCAACTCCATCCACACTGACCCTGTGCATACATTTTTTGACGGTGCACCATTGGCACTTCTCCATAATGGGCAAGGTTGCACCGACCCACGGCTCTAGACAGAGAGGAATGGAGAGGCTGTTCCAGAGTAGGGAGCCAGCCGAGGAAAGAGATTGGCCACCAGCTTGCTGTTTAGAGAAGCGCTTGATACGCAGAGAGTTGGCACTGGAGCAGCATAGAGATCTGGAGAGAGAGTATTTGGTGAGAGCCTATTGTAGATACCGTGGTCCCCAGCCCCAGAAAGCCTTATGGATGATGCAGAGGGATTTGAATGTAATCCTTGCAGCAACCAGGAGCGAGTGGAGATATTTTAGGGCTGGAGAGATGTGGTCCCTGGGGTTGAGGCCAAGGATAAGTCTTGCAGCTCATTGGATTTTATCCAGTGAGCCATGTAAAAAAGGGGAATTTTTCTTCCCCAACCTTGCATGGCCCATTGGGGATGCTGGCTGATGAACTGCATGTGTGTATGTATGAGGGAGGGGCTCCTGTGCCTCCTACCACATACAAAGGGAGATGGGCTCTTAGTCATCAGCGCTCCAGCTCTTGGGTTCATGTGCACGAACCAGGAAGCGCCCTTTGCTTCTTTTTTATGCTACGCAGGAGCTGTAGCACTGGGAGGAAACATCAGGACCAGGGAAGAAGGTACTTTAATTTAAATTCTGTATGTCATTGTGTGTGCTTGAGTTTTAAAATTATTCCCGGGGTGGTGGGGAGGAATACCCCCTGCCACCCCCAACACCTCTTGATTGGTTTGGGCTCCCTTGCTACGCTCCATCACACTAGCATATTTGGGGGAAATATTTACACCCCTCCAATTTAGTACACAATTTTATCAACACTAGTGCTATAAAGCATGGTAATAAGCAGTACAGAAAAAAAACTATATTGGTTATATTTTCTTTCCATGGCCTGTACACACCACCTTGTGTATGATGCTTCAAATAAAAGTATTGTATAGAGAACATTAATGTATTGCCCCGGTGACAAAGCAATGTTGATAGTGGGTATTGAAGTCTTTTGTGGCAGTAGTCAGACCATCCAGGATTTTGCAGCATAAAATGGCAAATTTTGCGGCACAAACCTTTATTTATTGCAGCATTTTTACAGGACATTTTGTATTAACTGGAGGGTGTAAGATTTTCACATTGCAGGAAATAGTCAGAGTGCAAGGCTACAAGAGAGGTAGGGTATCATTATTATGTATCTTTTGTATTAATTTAATAGGAGGAGTCGCAGATGTCTATGGCTTGGCAGAACAGTGTTGGATTTGGCTACATTTTTGTTTTAATGTGCATGCCTATTTAATAGTGTTAACTAAATTGATCATTATCAGTTGTAATGCTGAAAATGTTCCCCTTCTATGTTCTCCAAACACCCACACACCTCTCTCACCAACACACATCTCACCAACTCCCCATCACAACTTGCATTCCTGAACCTCTTACTCTGTCATACAAATACTGACGTGCTATTTCACACTGTCAAGTCACAATTTGCACTGCCCAGCCCCTGCCACACTCCAAATCATACTCCCAACTCACACCTTACACTCAATTCCTCCCGCAATATACAGTCCTTCATTCTATTGTGCTGTTTCTGCATCTTGCATCCTTTCTCCCATTCTATCACACTCTTCCCTCATCCTTTTTTCCAATCTGCAGCTCACTGCCTCTTTCCGGACAACCGCTTCCTCTCTGCTTTCTGGCTCACTGACCACACGCTCCCTCTACTTTCTGTACCTCTGCTCACTCTCAGATTTCAGGCCCACCGCATCATTGCTTCCTCTGCTCTCTTGTGCACCGCTTCCTCCTCTGACCCACTGCCCTCCCTCTGCTTTCTTGTCTATCACTTCACATCTCACTCATCACTCTCCCTCTCTCTCCTTTCCCTCTCATAGTGTAACCATTTTTTTAAAATGTAGATTTTGACCCAGATCCTCAAAAAATGGGGGATTTAAAAATAGAGCAGAGGATATGCTATTTTTAGACAACTCATTTTTGGAAATGAGCAGGTCACCTTATTCTCAAAGGTGACCGGCGCATTTCCACAGGCTTGAGCTGTAGTGCAAATTGTCCGCTGGCCAGCTGCCTTGAATGGTGTTCTGGGTTGTTTGACCGAAGTGTAATTATATGTGGCAGAATTAACCGTAGTCCGTTTTGCTGCGAATTGATTTGCACTTCAGCCAAACAACCCAAAATGTACTTTTCACCACCACCCCCTCCCCTACTTAACTGTTTGGTCACTGGTGCTTCCCATGCAACCCTGCTTTGTCAGATCCGTCCCTCTAACGTGGGTCGGATCCGACACCGCAGGGTCCCTTTTTTGTTATTTTCTTTTTTTTTCTGTCCCCGCCTCCAATTTTGAGGAAGTGGGGAACACCCTGCAACCCCCTAACTCAAAAATACTGAACTTGGGGAGCGGGTGACACCCCCGCAACACATGTTCGGTATTCATAAAAATTGATCGAATAGTACTGGACGAAATAGGTCAAATTGTACCATTTGATCGATTTTTGTCATCAAAATGGGTAGTACCTTGAATAGAATCGCTCTCCGACAGTGTTCTGCAAGCTCCCAACGCCTTTCACAGGGACAGGCCCTTCGGTGGCCTGCCACTGTAAAATGCGACCCAAAAAATGAATTTTTATCCTGTTTGAGGAACAGAAATGCAAGCGACACAGCAGCGGTTCATACCTTAAAAGAAATCCATGATAGGGTCAGGAAAGACCCTGTCATGCAGTAGCACCCCCACAACCCGTGCGCGTAGGGTTGTCTACAAATTCTGCACATTTAAAAGTGCATCTTGCTTGGAAATGAGTGATGTGATTTTAAATTGGCAGAAACGCCACTTTATTTGATCAAGGAGGTGAAAAAGGCCATCTGAATGGGCGCGCATATAAATGGCCCATTCATATGTCCCTTGTGGATTGGGCTGCTCTTTTTTTGGGCGCAAGTGGTGAGATGTGTTGGCGCATTTCATTTTTTGCATCAAAAAAAAAGTTGAGAACCTGGCACCCTAAGTAATTTTTTTTGTAAACAGTAATTTTTGCAGATTACTTTTAAATATATTTTTTTTAAAGATGCTGTTTTTGCACATAACGGCCGTTTTCGCAGCATTTTGCGCAAAACGGCCGTTTTTGCGGCATTATGCGGGATCGCAAAATCGCTATAAACTGGAGGGTCTGAGTAGTTCTGAAAGCAGAGGTGTTTTGTGGTGGCGTGTGGAGTCATGTAGTCATTAATGTGGGCAGATCACTCGTCAGCCACATCAGCACATCTCTTTTTCACCTGCAGGACAGCCAGTTCTGTTAGGTTATTGCTGCTGGGCGTGCGGGGATGATTTTGTTCTCACACTATTGATAACATGTTGAAGCCCAGGGCCAAATCAGTTTTTCTTCTGGCTTGTTAAAATCGTGTACTACAGAAATGAAAGCACAAATGGCAATAAAGACAAGAAATGCACCTCAAAATGCCCATTTGTTCCCCCACATACTTACTATAAATGTCTGAGGGGGGGGTCGTAAATTCACCACGTGCCCCGCCCGGCTACCCCACACAAACAGTCTGGCCCCCGGTAGATAGCTTGTAAGGTACGTTTGGCCCTCTGGCAAAACTAGTTGTGCACCCCTAGTCTAGCCTCTGAAATCCTCTTTCCAAGAAGGAGGGAAAGGCTTGACCAACCTACTATGGTTTGGCGATAACTACTGCCTATTGAATGGATGACAGTATTGACTGATGAATGGAAGAGCGTGTGAACAAGTTTATTGTAAATCCTGTCACTCATGTACTAACAAAATGATGCACTGACCATATGAACTGTAAATCAAGCCAACAATCGCTGTCCCTGTACATGAATGTACAGCACCCTCGATTGCTCCTCAGGCCAGGGTTCGCCCTATAAATGATTACTAGAAAACCTCTGAACAGTGCACAAGTTCCAATCCTGAAACACTGACACCACCACTCCCATGCTTTCAACATGTCATTATAGCAATTAGGAAACGCAGCTTTAATTTCCGGCTCGCGTGACACCACTTGGCATCTGACCACACTATTGCACAATCCCGGGATTGTTTGCCGCGCGTGAAACCTGTGCAGCAGCTTCTTAGATGTATAGACGAGGCGCTAATGAAATGCTCCGGTTACAAAATAATGCTGAGAAACGGAGAAGTGGGGCATGGGCACTTGGGGGTGAGGACTTTTTTTTGCAATTTGTATCACTTTAAGACAAGAAAATGCAGTTTGCTTACTGAGGTATTAAATATATACCATGTCATGCATTTGTGTAGAACACAAGAGCTAAAAACGCACAGGGCCAGATTCTGAAACCACCAGGCAGAATGATGTACTTTTCTACTTGCGTGAGTTTAAAAAATGTGCAGGTGGCCTTGTTCACAAAGGAGGCCTGTGCATTTCTCAGGGGCTCAGTCACCAGTGCAAATGTTAAGCTGGTCACCCCCCTTGCATGCATTGTTGTCATGACAAACTAATACATGATTGGTCCCCGAGGGCATGCTACACTGATGAACCTGTAAAGGCCCTGTCATTGTGCAAACAGAAGAAAAAAAACACCTATGTGCCATTGTGTATCTTCCTGCCCCTGTTTAAGCAGGGACAGGGGAGTGTTTTTCTTTTGTGCTATTTCAAAGCAAAGCTCAGTTTGAATTCGGGATGCCCTTTGAAATGTAAAGGGTATAAGCTCAAATTTGATGCAATCAGCCAGGTACCTTTAGTGGAATGGCTAAAGAATGTGTTCACACAGATGAAGAGGATGTGCTAGTGCATGCCATCACTTGCATGAAAAAAGTTGTGTGAGAATCAGGCCCAGTGGGTTTTCCCAGGATCACACAGTGGTGCTGCAATGCGATACCTCCGCCTCCTCCTCCCAGTGCTAGTTCCTTTTCTCCCCATGCGCCCAGAGGCAAAGCTGCTTCAGAAACATTATGTGGCGGGTCTGGACAGAAACAAGGAAAGCAATACTTGAGCGCTTTTCATACATCTTGCACAAACCAGTCCCTCGGGTCCTGCATATGAACATGTTGGTGTGACTCAAGATCCATGAGCCGTAGGACGTGGCGCTCATGATGCACACTGATTGTAGCAGTGCTGATGCTAAGGGAAAGAAAGCAATGGCTAATATCCTTGAGGAAGGCCACTGCTAGTAGCAACACCTTAGAAGGAATTGTTTAAAAAGCTTCTGTTTTTGGATTGGACTCCGATTGTCAAGATCTAAGCAATGACATCAGCAGGGTAGCTTGTGTGTGCGCGTGTGACTTGAATGGTACCCTTGGCTGAGTTCCCCCTGTACACACGCTCTCCTCACCTGAGCTTTCCGAGTCGAGAGAGAGAGAGAGAGAGAGAGAGAGAGAGAGAGAGAGAGAGAGAGAGAGAGAGAGAGAGAGAGAGAGAGAGAGAGAGAGAGAGAGAGAGAGAGAGAGAGAGAGAGAGAGAGAGAGAGAGAGAGAGAGAGAGAGAGAGAGAGAGAGAGAGAGAGAGATATATATATATATATATATATATATATATATATATATATATATATATATATATATATATATATATATATATATCCGAGTACCGGAACACCGGAGAAGAGTATCCACGAGGGAATAAACCCCTGAGTAATTCCAAAGCGAGGTGCAGAGGAAGAGCGAAGGACCCAGAGTCGAAAGGTAAACAACAGAGGGGGTTGCAACGACCTGCCGGGAGGGGGGGATTTAAATACTCCCGGCAGCGTTGCGTCCCGCATTCGGAGCTGCGGCAGCGAACACAGAAAAAGGACTAAAGTAACCCTCCTCTGCGTCCTCTCAAACTCCAACGCGGAAGAAATCGCCAGTCACGGCGATGGCCGCGACTGCGAGTGGCAGCGCGTGTGTGAGGCAAAGGCATATGCACCATATGCCCAGGGCTTTAAGTCAGGCAGGGCTAGCAGGGGCTCAGCCCTGGCAGTCTCCAAACTGACCTCCCTCACCAAATTTCTTTAAAAATATGTGTGGCAATATTGATGTTTGCCAGTAGATGTCACCTGCAGTAATGTTTAGAAACACAACATCAGTTAAAGAAATGTCGAATTAGGTACTTTTCAAACAGGAAAGGGAAATTATAACAGAACACATTGTATTAAAGTATTATCAATATAATGCCTTTAATTGGTTTGTACGAATAATGGATTTCTTTCAGAACTGTCGGATTGCATGGTGTACTGACCCCTTTTGATTTGATGTTGTTTCATATTTGAATATATTTACTTTGGTCAACATTCTTACACACATAAACTATATTTAAATACATCTTTTAAACCAGAAATGTTGCCCTTTCATGGCTCATATGTAAACTCGATTGGCTCTGTTAGGTCACTCCTTTAATTACTCAGGCCACTCCTCTTTTAAAGCTGTATTAGCTACTTGGGATTTGAGGCTGCGCAAAAAACCCTTTTCCTGCTCTGCTCCCAAATATTGCATCACGACGCATTAGAGCCCCCCTCGATTTCTTATCCCGCTTAAAGCACAACCCTCTAACCCCCTCTCTTGCAGAACCACGCGAGCACCTGTAGACTGTCCCTGGGTGGTAGCGGTGCATGGTACAAATCAACATACACATAACAATAACATGTCTCTTCATCCAAAAGGTGGTTATGCTTCCAGAGCTGATGCATTGATGGTCAATTCCAATGTGTAATAATACTTTTCTTCCTAATTGGAACGTTTGGAAATCAGTTCATGGATTTGAAGAACTGTGTACATATATGGTAATTGGGCAGGGCCATGTATTTATGGTATAAGCCAGCAAAACAGCGTGTAGTCTGTGCATATCATTAATAAGGAACAGAGAACTTCACCTCTCCTTGCTCATCACCTGCATATGTGCTAACCTGCTTCTGGGAAACAATGTACATTCTTGAATATCAACTAATGCTAATTTACTTAAGCAGTAATGCTGCATTCCGAGGGTGATTAGTTGGTGGCAAATGCTCTTAATTCGAGTTAATAAATCCGAGCATTGCTAGGGCTTTTAACAAGGGCCACAGGACATTATCACCTCGTAATGACCCGAAAAGGGGGGCATCATTGCTATTAGAACATTACACCCAATGCGTATACAGTGTTCTGTTTAAAACAAAGGAGAAGCATTGGGTTTCTGGGACAGAAGGTCTTGATCAGCCATTATTGGCCTCTGCTGCTGCATTGCCTGCAGTGGAGCGGCCAACATTTCAATATTCTAATTTGAATGTAATAACCAGAAACCAGTTCCTGTAAAATGTTTCTTTCCCTTGTTGATTCCCCGTCGTACAGCGTACGGTGTGGTCATGTCATTGCTGCACCTCTCCTCATGTTGACTCAACGTGGAAGGCTCTATTTGCCACTGCCATTCATCCAATTCTGTCCTTCACAAAACACACACAAGTCACAAGATCCGAAAGACTTCTGCGGTAAAACATTAACCTCGCCCCTACTCCTGGTGTGCAACCCCTGTATGGACAGAAGAGCAAAGGTTGCTGGACAGGGGTTTGTGTCCATGGTTTGTGCAAACAACAGAGAAAGGACGTGGTGTGCTCGAGCATTGTGCATTGAATTCAAGTGAAGAGGGTTCAACCAGATGGCACAAGCTAGTGTAGACACGAAGAGGACACGTGGGACAGACGGTCCCCAGAGGTCCCCAGAGGTCGAGCATGAACAGAAGCCAAATACAGATAAATGCATGAGTAAACAAAGATGGCTGACAGAGATGTTCTTCATAATGACATGGCAACATCCCCCATCTGAGAGGTTGGAGGCAGGTGGCATCACTCGCACTAGAGATGTCATAATTAGGTGGGAAACCAGTCTGTGAATTGGAGTGATCAACGTTACCGGTTCAGAGATGTTATCATAGATTAGGGCGCTGAGTGATGCCAGAAGAAATGTGTGGGTCACCTGTAGGATGCAGGTTTGAATTGATTAAAGATTTGCTAGTGATTTGGGTGAAAACAATACCTATTATTGAAGCGTCAAGGGACCATTCCATTAGCGGTTTCCCCTATGAACATGATCAATGTAATTGCACTAGTAGATGGCATTGTAAACCCCCCAGTTAGTGACAACATCCTGTAAGACAGTCAGTGCAACTAATGGCTGTTAAATGAAAGAATGAACATGTTGTAGAACGAAAAAATAGAAATACGTGCTCCGATTAATCACTTTGGGCTGTGTGCTTGTGCTGCTTGTGTTTCTGTGCAGAGGAGACCTGGCCTCGTGGTAACGTCTTGACTCTTCCCATTGGTGACATGACCAAGGCTAATTTGTATATGGCTGGTCCTCTTCTGCAATGGCGCAGGCAAGCTAAATAACCATAGCATGGAAGGTTGCCCAGAGAAAATCCAGTACGTAAGGTCAAATTATGCCTTCCACCCATCAAATGTTTTGGTTCTTAAAGGAAATAATAACGTTGTTAAAAAAAAAAACAGAAGAATATGGGCCTCATTACACGGAATGCGGTAAGGGTTTACCAGTACCGGTAAGGGCACCGGTACCGGTAAACCCTTACCGCCTTACTACGAGGTCCCTTTGCTGGACCCAACCTCAACGGCTGGTTTTAGCAGCCATTAAGGAACGGGCCCGCAAAGGGACCTTGGTGCTAATTACGGTACCGCAATTTGCGGTACCGTAATTAGCTCCTTCCCCATTCCCATTGAGCCCTATGGGGGCAAAAATGGGAATGGGGAAGTGCCTTGCTGAATGGGGAATTACCGCCCCTGCTCACCTTGGAGTAGGGCAGTAATTCTGCCATCCACCAAGGCGGACACGGTAAAATACCGGCGGCAACCATGGCACTAATAGCGCCATGGTTACCGCATACCGTGTAATGAGGCCCTATGTCTTCCAATGAATAACTTGTGGCTTGCTCTATTGCTGACAGACATGCTTCTTGACAAGGAGAACTTACCATGCTACAGAGCCGGCGGATCTCCTGCAAAAATTGAGAGCCATAGCCCAACACAGTGTGTTTCAACTGCAAGCTGGTAGTGAAGGGGCTGCTAGGGTTGGCCTAACACAGGGCAAAACTGAGTTACTTCCTTGAGCGTTATCCGGTATCCCCACTTTTCCTCACCCCAAAAACAATGGCTGCACTTAACTTATCTACATTCACAGTGGACGTGGTTAAGGATGGCCTAAGGTTAGGATTCGGTTCAAGGTGCAATGGGGAGTAGAATATGAGGTAGAAAAGAAGGGGGTACAGAGGTTCTTTTCCTGTAATGACGAAGTGAATGCTAGAAGAAGTGAAAGACAGACGAAGTAAAGGTATGGAGAAGTGAAAGTGTAAAAGTGAATGCAGGTGAAGTATAGACATACAGAGGAGCAGTAAAATATCACAACAATGATCCCACAAGAAGCACATGTGGTCCAATTGCCAAGGAAGTGGACATCAAAATGTCGTCTTGCCTAGGGAGATAGAAATCCTAGGACAGGCCCAGAACTGCACCCATAGTATGCTCCTGGCTGGCTGACTATCACTCGGCAGGTTGTGATGGTGCACAGAGAGCCATACAAGGAATTTTAGCCTTCTGCGTCCATCATAGTTAAGCCCATTGCGGACAAACACACAACCGCACACAAATCCATCTGTGCTGTGGCATTAATGGGTGGCTCCTATGAAGTGTCACCAAGCAGATCTGCGACCTTGCCTCCTGAAGTCTTCTGTTTGATTGAATGTGCTGTTGTATTGAGTTGGAGCCCATGCCCTCATAGAAGCACGTACTCCAAAGTGCCCTGTTGGTAACTGAGGACTGCTCTATGCTGAGTTCATGGCCAAACAATCCTTTGAATAAGGTTTAGGTGTTAATGATATTTGCTTTTGGCTCTGTCAAAAGGTTTATTTTTTATTTTTTATTTATTATAGTTTGTTACAAACTTTTAAAAAAGAAACAAAAGATGAGAGACATATCAGAA
Organism: Ambystoma mexicanum; assembly: GCF_040938575.1. NCBI lineage: Eukaryota > Metazoa > Chordata > Amphibia > Caudata > Ambystomatidae > Ambystoma > Ambystoma mexicanum. The sequence continues at coordinate 124,265,769 of NC_090922.1, forward strand.
AATAACATACAGACTTTACAGAACAATTTAGACATTTTGCTTCTTGTGATCGTGTGCTGTAACAGGCAGGCTCGAGGTCAATGACTCAAACATTAATTATTTGATGTTTCTTCTAACATTTAGCGCATTTGCTCTAGATAGAAGGTAAGAGCAAATGTACATTTTTTGTCACTGCCTTCGGCCAGCAATGTCCACCAATCATCTCTACACAGCAATAGTCTTTTTTGCAATTTCCATACCGAAATGCTTAGTTCTTAGTTCTTTCAGCCCTGTGCAAAAAATTATCAAGTGTTTTAGCGTTTCCTTGGCTATATTGCAGAACCTACAATTCCAGTTGAAAGGTGAAATGTTAGATCTTAATTTTTGTTTTTCTTTTGAGTCGAACAAGTTTAATCGAAACCTTATGAAAAATCATCTGCGATATTTGCCAGGAAACTTTAACAAGTAGTTCTGCAGCATATTATATGATTTGGTTTCTGGCGCAGCCAATTGCATGCACTTGTGTTGGGATCTTTTCTCTATGGTCTGGATCCAAACTAAATGCCAAGAGTTTTTTTTCACTTGGTTGGGGTTCACTTGAAGCGAGAAATTATCAAGTTCAGTTGTGTTAATAGCTCTTCACAACGATTCACCCATTCAACCAGGACAGAGTCTTTGCTGCCACTCTCCTCTGTCTTTAGAATGTTAAATTGAGGTGGAGTGTCTGAGCGTATCAGTTTTCAGTACAAATTGAGTGTGTTCCATATTATTCTTGCATCTATTGGTATGAGCCCAAGTTTCTACCTAATGCATGCAGCTGGAGTTCCTTTTGGTAAAATTAAGATATTTCACCAGAACACATTTTCACATGTAGCACAGATTGAATTGGGGCACCCCAGAGCGGCTTTGCTCCATGAATCAACGCCGGTACAACCTTCATTTTGTAAAATCAACAACCGGTTTTAAAGTAAATTTACCATATTTTTTGTTTATCATAGTACCTTGTGCCGCTAATTGTTTGCATTTATGCATGACTTTTTGTTTAAGCGGCAGGTCATTGATATTAGAATTAATAATCATGCCTAAATATTGTGTCTGGGTAACGCATTTTAGGCTTTCGTTTTGTAGCTTCCACTGATATTTCTTTTTGGATGTTGCTCGTTTACCCTTCAGATCCTGTAGCACAAGGCATTCTGATTTAGCAGGTTTGATTTTTAGGCCATTTGCGTTTACATATTTCTCAAGAGCAAACAATTTCCGCTGCAGTCCAATCGGTGTGACGTCTAAGAGAACTAAGTTGTCAGCATATAGCATCCAACTTATGTGTTTGCCATTTATTTTTGGTGCAAACGCATGTACTTCCCTCAACGTATCCCCGATGTCAGAGATGAACAGATTAAATATGATGGACGCCAGGGGACAACCCTGCTTGACTCCCCTCTCAGTTCTTATCGGAGCAGACAGGGTTCCTCTTTGGTCAATCCGAATTTGTATTTCGGTTTCAGAGTGTAGTTCTTTGATGGCCATAACAAGACTCTAAGGACACTTCCACGCAAGCAACTTCGTCCACATAAGTTCACGATCCAGGCTGTCAATGGCGTGGGCCAGGTCTATGAAGGCAAGATAGATTTTAGTTTTGTGTTTAATTGCCTCCATTTTTAGCAAGTTGATCATCAGCAAATTTAGACCACAGCCCACAACCTTGACAAACCCAGTTTGTCAAAGATCATGTTTGCCAGACATTTTTATCCACTCAAGTAACCGACATGGTAATTGGGTGGCGAAGAGTTTTCCTACCATGTGTAATAAGACAATCGACCTGTAACTTTTAGGGTCTGTTCTTATGCCCTTTTTTGAAGACGGGTACAACAATGGCTCTTTTCCCCATGTTGCTGGTATCACACGTTCTTTCAGAATGTTCTTGAACTGTGTATAACAGAACTTTGCCCATTCCTCAGGATGTTGTTTCAACATTTTATTAGTTAGCCCGTTAGGCCCCGGGGCCCGGGAGGCACTCATTTGCTTGATGTTACTCAAAATGTCCACTTCACTAATTACAATGTCCTAATGTTGTAACTTGGGCAATTCTGGATCTTTGGTAGTGCCATATTTCTTATATAGATTGGTATAATGCAAAGACCACTGAGCCTCTGATACCATATTGCATGAAATCGATGGTTGTGAAGCCTCCGTATTGTTGATTATGGGCCAAAAGTCTAGTGAGTTTTTATGTGCAATGTAGTCCAGAATCTGTTCTGTGTCGCGTTGCTCCATTATCGCCTTATGGGAGATTATCCAGTTCTTGTATTTCATTTTAGCAATACGTTTCTCAGCAAAGCGATTTTGGGCAACTAGAACTCATGAGTACTCATGAGGATTCTGATGGTTTTTTCAGAGTTCCGAGTTCTTGCTTCTTTTTGAAGATTTTAGCATCCTGAAAAGAGTCATAATTGCTCCACATTTTTGTGATTTGGATGGCCTCCACATGATCTGGTTTTGGTCTTGTACTTCACCCAATATACTGTAGCGCAAGTACTCAACTTCTTTTACCCGGGACTTGCACTTTTCCGACCTCAAAGTCATCCCACTTTCCTGTAACACATTCAGCACCTGCCTCAATGCTACATCATGTTCCTCTTCTGTCCTTCAATACACTAATATGGCACCTTGATAAGCTGCAGTAACCATGATACCTCTAAAAAGATTATGCATTATCCTCCTGAAATACTGCCAATGCAATCACAAGCATGAATGGCATTCTTTTAAACTGGAATAATCCATTTGGTGTTATAAACACTGTCAAGGACTTACACAAATCATGAAGCCTTATCTGGTGACATGTGTTTGTCAAATCTAGTGTACTAAATACTCTCGCTTCCCCCAACAAAGCCAACATCTGCTACAAATTAGGTAAAGGATGAAAGTCTGCCACCTCAAATTCATTCAAGCTATGTAAGTCTACACACATTCTTATCCTTTCATATGATTTCTTTGTCAGAACTACAGGCGCCACCCATTCCACACTCTCAGTTGGCGCTATCACATCATTCTCTACCATCTCCCTCAGCTGTTCATCCAATTCCTTTCTCACATTTATGGCTAATTTCTGCACCTTACATTTTACTGGGGTAGAACCTTCCATTAATACTATCTTGTGCACAAATCCCTTTAACATCCCCGGCTGTCTCCTGAATACCTTTGCATAGTTATCTAACACTTCTCTGACTACTTGTTCACCAATACGTAATACCTATTCCTTCTCTACTTGTTCTTACTTCATGTGCAACTCCCCCTGGTATATCAACCCAATGTAGGAGCTCCTTGGGCAGCCACATAAACTTTGCAGTGGTACTACGATCCTTGTATGTAATATTATATTGGACATAACTTAGAATCACAATTTGTCCCCCTCCATGACCACCCAGAAAAATATCTGTGTGCATTCTCCAAAAATCTCTATAATATCTTCCAACCCTAAACTGGTGTACTTGGAGCTAGAGTCAGCCATAACTTTCTTTCTGTGTCCATTGAATTAGACAAACCACCAATGTCTATCTAACTCATGTATATCTTCCCCTGCATTGGGCTGGGAGGATAGCTCAGGGGCAACATGTTTGTCTTGGAAGCAAGACAACACACATGTATGAATCCTGTTCTTGTGCTTAGAAACTGGTCTCTGCTTTATAATACAACAATTATAATTATAACCATTCACACATTCTACACTGTTCTCCGCTTGCATCTCTATATTTGGTCCTCTATAGCTTACTCTGCTTTCGTTTTTTTTTACCTAGCACATCCTTGCAAATGTACTTTTCGCCCACAATTGGAACCCTACATCTCAACCAGTGGGCACTGTTTGCTGTTTGCTAGGTGATTCTGTTTACCGGATTTGAAACAAGAGTTTACATTCCCTCTTGCTGGATTTGCATAAGTTGCTTGTATTTCTTTTCTTCCTCTTGGTCCTTCCTTCTTTGGTGAGGCAATTGCATGTAAGTAATCCTTTTTTTTCCTCTTCCAGTGTCTTCCTACTCAATTTTGAAGTTTCAATATTTCTAGCCATTTCAGTGGTTATATGGAAATCCAAATACTCCTAAAAACCAACTTCCTCCATAATTCCCATTTCGTTCTAGGATTTCCAGATGTAGACAAAAATGGAGGTGGAGTTGATACTGTTAAGTTTATCATCTTCTTTACTGTTACCACTGTCTCTCTTCCCTCTTCCATTGTGACTTAATGTCCTTTCCGAAATCTTTCTTTTTTTTCTATTAACTTCCAGTCACACTTTCTTTTGGCTTTCTTCAGTTTTCTTTTTCTCATATTGTCACTTCAATAATAGTATGAACACGATCTGAGCTAAAGATTGCAATAATAAACAAATTGACAGTGAAACAACACATATGCATCCGCTAGACACGAAGCACATATGCACTCAACATGAAGAAAATGCATTAGGTCAAACGTCCATCTATACATGAAAAATAATAACATTGCAACCATAAAGACATGAAGAATACTAACATAAGCAATATATATGCCAAATGCAACACGAACAACACGTGAATTTAGCTTACTAACATAGAAACGATGCAGTAATGGGCAGCCATCTTTTCCAAAATGGAAGCTGCAACACACCGCTAATGAAATGAAAGGCCACAAGGCTTCACAAGAATTCAAAACGCTGAAATAACAAAACGCAGATCCTTACAGAGCTCAGACAGAAGCTCATAGCTTAAGCCACAGTTACTAGGAAATTAGGGGGGGCCAGAGCGTCACAGGAAAGGCACAAGATAGTGATCCCCAAGACTTCAGAAGAATACTCCCCATTTAATTAAAACTTGGAAGAGGACAACCGACCATTGTAAACCAGGTGCAAACGAACCATAAATATAAAAAGACCCCACAATAAATAACTCAAGTGGCAAGAGGAACCATCCTGCTGGCCGAGCACACAGTAAGGTTGGCTGAGCTCTCTGCTCTTCCACAGGTTTAGTGTTATCTCTACGTTCCATCTGCCGCCCATAATTAGTTTCAATTGCATTTCCAGCTTGCTGCCTCGCAGCTTTGCTCACTGCTCCTGTTTCCCTTCCCCACCACTGATATTCCTCCTGCTTCCTCCCTCTGCCTGCCGCTGACCCTGATTGGGCACTAGGCCCTACTTTACTTGTGTTCTTAGGACAGCCCCCTGGCTGTTAAGGCCCCAGATTCGAAGGGCAGCTCCCACAGCTGCAGCTCCACTGGGTGTTTGCCAGTGTTCACCGTGTGAGCATGCAGCACAGCCATCAACCAGCAGTGACTGACATGGTAAGAAAGGTGCGGGCAGTGGGAACAGCAATTACTTCTCCCTATTTACCTGTTGCTCCTCTCTTATTACTTCTATTATCTACCTCTGCAGATCTGCTGCACTTGGAAGTTGTATGTTATCCTTATCTGGCACTGGTGAATTATCATAATTAGCATGTGGGCTTTTTCCCTCTTTTCTGGGAAAGTAATCTGCATGCTTGCTCTTTTCTAGGAAATTCGAATCTGTGTGCTTTTGCATTTTCTGCTGTGTTTAAAAATTAGGCTGTTCCCCCCTTTTCTTGGAAAGTTGAATCTGGTGCTTTTTCATTTGCTCGTGTTTAAAAATTTGCCTCTTCCCACTTTTCTAGGGAAGTCGAATCTGTGTGTTTTTTGCATTTTGCTGCTGTGTTTAAAAATTAGGCTTTTCTCTCTTTTCTAGGAAATTCGAATCTGTGTGCTTTTGCATTTGCTGCTGTGTTTAAAAATGAGGCTTTTCCTCTTTTCTTGGAAAGTCGAATCTGTGTGCTTTTGCATTTACTCGTGTTTAAAAATTTGGCTCTTCCCACTTTTCTAGGGAAGTCGAATCTGTGTGTTTTTTGCATTTTGCTGCTGTGTTTAAAAATTAGGCTTTTCTCTCTTTTCTAGGAAATTCGAATCTGTGTGCTTTTGCATTTGCTGCTGTGTTTAAAAATGAGGCTTTTCCCTCTTTTCTTGGAAAGTCAAATCTGTGTGCTTTTGCATTTGCTGCTGTGTTTAAATATAGGCTTTTCCCCTCTTATTCCTCTAGTTTCGTCCCCATTTCCTGATAACTCGCTTCTAGGTTTCATGATTCGACAAGTTGATGTTACCTGGGCCTTCTCCCTCCATTGACACTTAACTCTAGCTGTGTCATTGGTGTGATTGTAGCTGGTATCATGCTCTGCAGCTCCTCCCTCTCTCCCCCTTTCCTCTTATCCAAACTTTCCCTCAATGGCGCTCTATATCGCCCCTATCTTCTTTAATTGATATTCTGTCACCTATCATATCCCTCTGACGAAGTCTGGAATGAAAAAGGTCAAGAAGGATCTCCTGGTCTTATATCCAGGTCTACCCAATCACTAACACCTATGTCAATGCTTCTTCCAGGCAGTCTCTCACTGACATCCTCTTTGTCATTCCTTCGCTGGACCTATGGGTTCTCCTTATGGTCTCTGTGCTCTCCCCTTTCTCTTCCTCTACCATTAATGGTGGCACCTGCTGGGAGGTACTCTTGGTTTCCTTCCTGTCCTCTAGGGTCATCATTAATGTCTACCTAAATGGCACTGTCATGTTCCAGGGCTCTCAGCCTCAACCTCCTCCTTCTTGATAGGCATCTTCTGTCTCTCATGAACTTCCTCCACTCTCCTGCCTCTCCTCCTTCTTCCACCCCTCTGGCCCTCTGCCACCTCCAATGGGTGTGCCACACTCCTGTACCCCTCCTTGGAAAACCTTCAAAAGTGGCAGCCCGCTCACACTAGATACCCTCAACCCTTGCTCTGCCGTAAAACACTCCTCTGACATCAGCCACCTCCTTGAAGACCTCCACCTAGATGTCCTCGCTCTCACTGAGACATGATTCAATGCCAGCTGTTTTGACACTGTCCTCCCTGAGGGCTACAAAATCCTCTCTAAACCCAGGTCTAACCGGCCCGGGTGCGAACCTGCTCTGATATTCCCTGAGTGGGTCCCTGTTACCATCATACCCACTTAGGCCTACTCCTCTTTCAAATGCCTTGTTTGCTGGCTTGGTTTCTCTCCTGGCCTCTCTCTGACTCTGGCCACCATCTACAGGCCACCTGGCCAGGTCTTCCACTTCCTCTTTGAATGGGCTGACCTTACCTCTTCTGTCCTTGCCTCTTCCCCCAAGCTTCTCCTCCTCAGAGACTTCAACATCAACCTCAATTCCCCTGAGGTGGCCTCTGGACTCTTCAGCAACCTTTGTGACTCTCTTTCCCTCTCCATTCTTCTCTCCCAGTCCAGACACACCTTGGATGCTCTCAACTCGTCAGACATCCCCATTTCCAACCTTATCGTTGCTCCTCTCTCCTGGTCTGACCATGCTCTCCTTTCCTCTCACCTGGACCTCCTTGGTTCCCTAGCTAAGCCCCAGTCCGCACTGCCAGCCTCCTTCTCCATTATTCGACCTGTGAAGCAAGTGTCAGTTCCTGCGTTTGCCACCACCTTCATTCCCCCTCCCACACCTGCCTCTGACTCCCGCTCTGACAGCCTTTACTAACCTTCGACTCTCCATCTCCAACACTCTGGACATCCTTGCCCCTATCATGAGGATCTGCATAAAACCTGCCTTCAAGTGCAATTCCTGGTATGACTCTGACCTGGCTGTTCTGAAATGTAAGTGCGGAGTGGTTGAGTGGAAGTGGCAGGCCTCAAGCACATCCTCTGACAAACTGGCCTGCCGACTGCTCCAAAGGCAATACAGACTCTCCATCTGTTCGAAGAAGAGGGTCTTTATCTGAGCCTGCATCTCTGCAGCCACTAACGTGGCTGAACCTTTCAAAATTTGCAACAAACTCACCAACCTTATTGCAGTCTTCACTTCTCCTCTGCCTTGGACAATGAAGAAGGACAGACTATTTCTATAGAATTGGAAACAGCTATAGTATGAGGAGAAATAGCAATGCTTGAAGGAGCAGGTGACAAAGGCAGGGCATGGAGTACATTGATGGCTCTTGAGGAGGGATACAGATTGACTGACATAACAGATAAAGATATGTTCAGAGATGCAAGTATAGACAACAAGGTAGTGTTTTTCATAACCATTATACATTGGATAAGAATTGAGAAAAGGGAAGTCCCACAGTGAATGGTGATAATGCGGCAACAACCAGCCGTCTTTCAGGAAGATCTAGAAAAGGTGCCAAGGGTCCTTTGGACTACGGGCCCATATTATGTACGCCTATTAAAGGGAATTGGAGAGGTTAAACTAAAACTCAAGCCCGGAGCAATTTGTAATGAGTAAAACAGTACCCTATGTCTCGAGAAACTGATGAAGGCATATTTAAGATTATTTCAGAGCTGATTAATCAGGGAATCCTAGTGCCATCGGAATCCCTGTGCAACACTGCAGTGTATCCGATAAAAAAATCTTAAGGGGGGTTGTGGAGATTTATCCGGGACTTGCGCCCTCTTAATCAGATTGTAGAAGCAGAGTTTCCATTAGTTCCTAATCCTGCAACAATATTGTGTAGCATCCCAGTTGAAGCTAAATATTTCACATTGATCAATTTGAAAAATGTGTTTTTCTCGATCCCGTTAAATAAAGACTCACAAGACCTTACTTCCTTTATGTTCAGACAAAAGGGACTAAAACATACTTGTTTACCTCAAGGGTATTGTGAGTCCCAATCAATCTGTAACAGGGTCCTACAGATGGATCTAGGCAACATTGAACTCAACAGTGTGGTAACTCAGTACGTAGATGACATATTAATCTGCAGAAAAACAGAGGATGAATGTAGACAAGACTCTGCCCAGTTAATGACTATGGGGGTCATTACGAGTTTGGAAGTAGCCATGGTCGTGTCCGGGTTCTTTGAATGGGGACTTACCGGGTCATTCCAACCTTGGAGGACCCGGTAAATCCCCATTCAAAATACCCTTCCCCATTCTCATTCAAGCCCCCAGAGGGCTCAATTGGAATGAGGAGGGAGCTAATAATGGGCCCGTAAATAGCGGGCCCATTATTAGCACCCTGGTCCCTTAGCTGCTCCCGATAAGGGCGGCTGCTTTTACAAGCTGGCCTTAGTGGGACCCGCTAAGGGACCTCGGAATGCGGCGGTAAGGGGTTAACGGCACCGGCATCCTTAACGGCGCCGTTAACCCCTTACCGCCGCACTCGTAATGAGGCCCTATATTGGAAGACAAGGGATCCAAGGTAGACAAGGAGAAATTCCAGTATTGTCAGGAAGAGGTGTTTTAGATAGGTCATTTAATTTCACATGAATGAAAGAATGTGACACCTGAGAGAGCTAGGGCTATCAGGAAGACACCAAAACCAAACACATTGAGGCAAATGCAGCAGTTCCTGGGTTTGTGCAATTATTGCAGGGCCTGGGTGTTCGACTACAGCACATATACCAAACTGCTTTTGCAAGCACTTAAGAAAGCACAAGTTGGTAAGGAAATGATACAAGGGTCTGAAGAAATGGAGGAAAGATTTGAGGAATTAAAATGAGCAATCTGTACAGCTCAAGTTTTAGGAATTCCTTCCTATAGCAAAGAATTACATTTGTTTTCACACACCAATAGGTCTGTAATGACAGCAGTACTCACGCAAAGAACAACATTAGGGTATAAACCTTTGGCATAATACAGTGGGATTCCAGATACAGTTATGAGAGGACATATTCCATGCGAACAATATTTAGGTGCTGGCACATTTCCTATTGAAAAATCCACAATTATTACCACGGGGGTTTCCATGATTCTCTACGTGGAGCACACCTTATTTGCCCTTTTAGAAAAACCCAAGGGTACATTAATGTCAAAAAGAGCATCTGCATATGAGGTGATGACCCCGAATCCAGCGATTAAGGTAGTGAGGTGTAAAATAGTGAATCCAGCCATGTGTGTAGCTGAACCTGTAGAATGCTCTAGCGGGAGGGGAAATTCTCTTTATTCATGATTCTTCGGACATTGATCAAACTAGTGGAGAGAAGCATTAAGGCTCCGCAGTTGTAGGACACAGATTAAATGGTGAATTTGATGTAGTAGCGAGTGCAAGATGGCCGTCTCATTTTTCAGCACAAGAGGCAGAATTGGTCAGGAAGTGACGGTGTACAGTGACTTGGCCTATGTGATGTCAACTGTACAGGCAGGACTTGCGCTGGAAAAGGAGGGGTTACCTCTGCACAGGCGGGACTCCAGTGCAACATGCGTCTTTATTGGACAGGCTCATTAAGGCAGTACAACTCCCAGTAGCCATGGTGGATGTAAAATGCGCACCACATACTAAACTAACAGACTTTATCTCTCGCAGAAACAAAGCTGTAGATTTGGAAGCAAAAAGAGTTGTGTATTCTTCAGAAATTTAGAGTTTTGATACTGAAAATGTTAATGAAGTATTGAATAGAAGTATGCTAGTACGAGAGGGGTTTAATATGCTATCAATTACGCAACTAATAGAGATTCAAGGTAGAGCCCTGCAAGAAAAGCAGTAGTTGTGGAAACGTAGGGTGTGTTCTTTATCCCCCACAAAAGCATTATGGAGACAGGAGAGCACTGGAAAGCCAGTGATGCCAGCAGCGTTACTAAAAGTCGCACTTGAGCAGTTCCATTACCCCACTTATATTACCAAAGAAAGTCTTGCTGCCACAATTGCAGAAGACTGGTTTGTTCCCAATCTATTGGAACACGTTGCACAGTTCATTGTGAATTGGATCATGTGTCAGAAGTTTACAGCTGGGCATACAATGAGACCAATCACAGTAGTAATACCTCAACCAAATAGCCAGTTTCAGCATTTGCATATCGACTATGTCGATATGCTGCAGACATGTAATGGATACAGGTATCTATTAGTGGTGGTGTGTCCCTTCTCTAAATGGATCAAAGTCGGTCCTTGCACACACCCCGATACCACTTGCGCAGCAAAGTTTTTAGTGCGCAAAGTATTTCCAAGATGGGGTGTTTACGAAGTACTGAGGTCCGATAATGGACCACAATTTGTCAATGAGCTATTTGAACAAATAGGACTTCTATTGAGGACAAAACATAAGATTTCTTCTGCTTATCATCCACAAGCAAATGAAATATGTGAGAGACTCAACGGCCTCATAAAAGAGAGGATAGCCAAGATCAGAGTGACTTTGAAAAAGGGATGGCTATATTGCCTACCCCTATCCTTATATGCTCTTTGAAATCAGCCAGGTTCAGACCACGATCTTACACCCCACAAGTCAGTGACAGGGTATCATATGAGGACACTTCTTACACCCCCATCTAGAGTAAAGAGTGATGCCCAGAGTGCAGCGGAGGCTCTAGGTTATAAAATGCACAATTATTTGTCATGTATGACTACCAGTGTTTTTATCATTGCAGATCAAGTCAAGCATTTGAGGGAGGAGTCGGGGAACATGGAAGAGGACTGCCCAGTAACAATCCCAGTGAATTATTGCCCCCACCAAAGTTATATGTTGGAAACCAAGTGCTTATAAAGAGCTTTACCAGCAGATGGCACAAACCTAGGTTTAATGGTCCCTTTTGTGTTGAGGAAGTCTCCCCTACTGCAGTTAAGGTATCTGGAAGAAGAGCTTGGTTACATTTAGGAAGCGTAAAAATCTACAAGGGCGAGACCCTCCCTCCTGCGCTCATCGACCAAGAAGCAGGACGAGAAGAAGAATTTCCGCGTGTGCAGACTAGAATGATGGCAAAGAAGGACGATAAAACATTGCATGGTTAGAACACATTTCTTTTGGACTGGAATTCATTGGACACTTTCCAAACTTGTAGCAGGAAGTGCATGGTCTTGCAGAGAATTCCAGAGGTTAAACGCACTTTCTAGAAAATCTTTGAAGGAATAAATATTGCATGCCTAAACGTCAGTTCCTGATTAGAAATTGGAAGAGAGATCAATACCCAGATTCGTTTTTGGGTACATATCTATTTCAAGGACAATATATGATACCGGTCGACAGTGACACACATTGGTTGTAGTTGCTATTTTTGTGTTTATACTTCAGTCATACGCTGCTCTTGTTAGGAGGGATGTTAATATTCCCATTTTTCTTTATGACCTTAAAAATGGTCCAGAAGATTTGGATGAGGAGGTGCGCTCATGGGTTATTGTAATTTTATTTACTTAACTCACTTGTGGTTATTTAGGTGCAATCTGTATAGAGTCTGTGCTACCAGACCAGAGAAGTATACAGAAAGAAAGGGTCAGCCGTCAACAACGGCGGACATTACAGATGCACACTTTTGCGCTGACACTCAGCCAAGCTATTTCCTTGAACTTAACGTATAAACTGAAATTCTTTTTTTGTAAAACATGCAAAAATATAAAAATGTGTCTTTATTTTTCCATTTTTTCTCTTTAACACAGAGTTCTCAACAAGTTTATAATTCACTCATTTAGACCTTCAACAAAATTTCGTGTCATTATATACATAATTTTTTTCACCTTCCTAACACATATAACATAATGTGTGACAACAAAATTTTAACTATAAACAAAATTCAATTCCACTTGAATACAATATAATGTTCAAAAAAAGTGTTTTTGATATCCTGTATCTGTTGTTCCAGTATGACTGCCCTAATGACGGGCTTCTGGGATTTCCACTATGCGTTTCGGGCAATTAATAAGCCCTTCTTCAGGTGGGAATATCAGACATACTTGGAAGTATCTAATGACCCAACTGAAAAAATACGGGAAATAATAAAAAAAAACTCTCGAAGAAGCAGAGGCAGACGACATCATTACCAACAAGACTAAGATGTTTTTAATGAAGACTTATCCAATTATGCCAGTCATATACATACTGCCTAAAATTCATAAGAACCTCCAACAACCCCCGGGACGACCTATTATTGCAGCAAAGAAAAGTCTACTAGAGCCATTGGCACAATATGTTGATAAGGTAATCCAACCCTTGACACAAAAATCAACGACATATATCAAGGATACAAACCCTTTTTTGACAATACTGAAATCCATTAAATTTGAGGAAGAAACAGACATCATGTTCACGATGGACGTGACGAGTCTCTACACTAACATTAATCATCAGGAAGGATTAGAAGCAATGGAATGGATTCTATTAAATACAAGAGAAACAGTTATGAGTGATCGCTTGTTTATACTTCAGTTACTCACTATCATATTGAACAACAACTATTTTATGTTTGAGAATCGTTACTTCATCCAGATCTCGGGAACATCCATGGGAGCGGCTATGGCTCCCAGTTATGCTAACACTTACATGACATATTTGGAAGAAAAACATGTACTGCAGAACCCGAGATGGAAAAATAAATTGAAATGCTTTGTGAGGTTCATAGATGATTTGTTTGGAATATGGAATGGAACAGTGGAAGACTTGAGTGAATTCTTTATATTCATGAACACGATTACACCAAGAATCAAATTCACATATAAATTAAGTAAAAGGTCCATAGAATTTTTGGACGTGAAAGTTTACCTGAAAGAGAACAAACTGGAGACGACAATTTTCACAAAAACTACGGACAGAAATAGTTTGTTGTTAGCATCAAGTTTTCACCCCAAAAAAACTATAGAAAGTATTCCCTTGAGCCAACTTTTGAGATATAGGAGGATTATATCCAAAGAGGAAGAGTACGATATCAAAGCAAGGGATTTAACCAAGAAATTTTTGGAAAGAGGATACAGTGCGGAGACAGTATCACAACATTCAGCGAAAGTAAAAGGAATGGCAAGGACAGAGGCAATGACACCAAGAACAAAAACAACAGCAACTGAAATGGTCTATGTAACTACTTACTCACAACAGAGCAATGTGATCAGAAAAATAATCAAAAAGAATTGGAAATTATTAGAATTGGATCCAACCCTAACAGCTGTATTTCCGAATCCACCATTATTTGCCTACGCCAAAAGCCCATCTATACGAGTTCATTTAATTAAATCAGATAATGGACATGAAAAGAAAAAAGAGACAACATATAAAGGAACTATTCCATGTAATAATTGTAATTGTTGTAACAATCTAATTAAAGGAAATGTGATATATCATCCACATAATGGAAATAGAATTCAACTCAAACACACCTCAACTTGTGATACCTGTAATGTAATTTATGGAATAAAATGTCCATGCGGACTTTATTACGTAGGACTGACAGGACGAAAAGTAAAAACAAGATGGTGTGAACACAAATATCAAACATAAGACAGAACTCAGAAAAATCTCTGGTGGCTCAACACTTTGTGAAAGAAAAACACACGATCGCACAAATTAAATTTGCGATTCTGGAACACGTTACCCTACCCAGGAGAGGGGGGAACTTGAACAAACTCTTATAGCAGAGAGAGATTTTTTGGATAGAGAAATTGGACAGTATGTACCCGAGGGGCATGAATATGGAATGGGATTTAAATTGCTTTTTGTAAATTTGAACCCAGGTGTTTCCACTCCCTTATACCCCCCTATGAACCAGCACTGAGTATAGAGGTGACCAACTAACTCACATTCAATCAATGAAATGTTTTGTTGATGTATATACCAACCCACCAAAATTATGTTATGTCAGATTGGTTTATGTGAAGGAAATATTGAGAAGTTGTGGACTATGAGTCATCTGTGATAGTAGGGAAATGTGTATATGTGATATCATGGATTTAGATATGATTATATGCCCCAAAATGTTCATTATTCACTATTTTGTTGGAGAACTTTCAAGCACTAATTCATTGAGAACAGTATTCGCAAATGTAAAATACACCAACTGTTTTTCTTTCTCAAAGTGTGTTTTAATGTATTATACTGTACTGTTTAAAATTCACCATTATTGTAAATAATTCAACAGTCAGCATTAACAAACATGATCAGCAATACACGATCCAATCTGCACATCTTAGATTACATACTCACCCAACATGGCGACCATCAAAAGGTGTGCCTGAACTGGAACAGGCAACGGAATAGACAGAAAAGTGGAGAGCGGTTGCGTGGCAACCTGACGATGCAGGACCCAGAACTCAGTACCGTGACCGTAACGAACAGTGTAACTAAGGAATCGACTAAGGGTTGAAAGATAGAAAGAGTTTTCTAGGCATAACACCCACGCATGATTTAATTACAGCAACACGTTTACATCCTTTCGAAAAGTACAGGACACGGAGACGCTGCACCGCGAGGGAGGGCCTGTGTGGTACGGACACCACGGCAGGACGCGGAGCACCGTCCAGGATATTAAAAAAAGGCTGTACACGGCCCTTTTCTCGACTAAGATACAGAATGGTCAATGGACTCAGTGCCGAAACTTAGATCTAGAAGGGGACTGAGTCATCAGTGATGGGTGAGTCCAACAAGAATTGAAAATCGACTTTCCTTAATATGTGATCACAGGGTGGCACCCAGCGCTGTTTTTAGCGACTGGTCCCACTCGTGATCGCTCCACATTTACCTATTTCTGACATAGCAGTGTGAGTCTCTATACACATGGAACAGAGTAGTGACTTTTGGTATTTTGATTTATGTTTTATCTCTATAGTTTGATGAATCCCAGCAATTATACTAACAGCTATATGCAGATACAAGCAGCCATCATATAGCAGCGGGCAAAGTATTACCGCACAAAGGTTTACCTGGACAGAGGTTAGTGAAGTGTAAATAGTCCTAAATAATGTGTTTAAATATATTTTTAACAGAAAAAGATATTAATTGAGCTTCCTCTCTACATTTAATTTTGTAGAAAAAAGACAGAAAAATCTGATATTCCCACCAGAAGAAGGGCTTATTAATTGCCCGAAACGCGTAGTGGAAATCCCAGAAGCCCGTCATTAGGGCAGTCATACTGGAACAACAGATACAGGATATCAGAAACACTTTTTTTGAACATTATATTGTATTCAAGTGGAATTGAATTTTGTTTATAGTTAAAATTTTGTTGTCACACATTATGTTATATGTGTTAGGAAGGTGAAAAAAATTATGTATATAATGACACAAAATTTTGTTGAAGGTCTAAATGAGTGAATTATAAACGTGTTGAGAACTCTGTGTTACAGAGAAAAAATGGAAAAATAAAGACACACATATTTTTATATTTTTGCATTTTTTACAAAAGAAGAATTTCAGTTTATACGTTAAGTTCAAGGAAATAGATTGGCTGAGTGTCAGCGCAAAAGTATGCATCTGTAATGTCCGCCGTTGTTGACGGCTGACCCTTTCTTTCTGTATCCTTAAAAATGGTCCAGCCATACCAAGACTCCTGATTGAGATAATTGAGCAGATTGTGCAACTACGAATGTAAATTGAACGCCTGTATTAAATTGATTTGTGAAGACGATAATGTGGTTATAGATAGAGCACGAGTTCAACAAGTATTGAGATGGAACACCAACTGTTTGTCTAGACTTATATGCCTAATATATATATATGCCTATGGATTTTCTTTCTCTTTTTTTTCTTACATTTCGAGTCTCTATTATCCGAATGGTCCCATTGAAAAAACAACACCTATGATTTTTCCTAGTATGAGTACAAATGATGATAATTTCTTTCTATCGGCATGTCAGGTGACTGCAGAAGAAGATAACCAGGTGATAAATACCTATTTTGATCATTCAGCTCACCTGGGAAATAATAAGTGGTACCAGCACATGAAAAAGGTGGGGGAGAGAGCATATGATGAGAATTGCTACGTCTGCTCTCTCATCCCCTATGCCATGACTACAGTAATAACCTTAATTTCAAAAGAGGTATCGGCGCAAGATGCAGACTGCCTAAGTGATTGAGCAGCATGTACTACTAGAGGACAGTTTCAAGGGAACTGGGCAACCCTGCCATCGAGATCAAGAAAGTTATTTCCATACAAGGATGATTATATCAAGACAACAGAAATGGAAAAGGAGCTTGGATGGACAGACAAGATGCTTGTGTATCCTTCTGCAGGACAAAACAAGGGCCCTCATTACGATACTGGTGCTAAACCATGACGCTATTAGCACCATAGTTGGTGCCGGTATCGTAACAAGTCCGCCAATGTTCAATAGGGAATTACCACCCCATTCCAAGGTTGGCGGGGCGGTAATTCCCCATTGAACATTGGCCCTTCCCCATTCCCATTTTTGCCCCATAGATTGCGGTACCGTACTTAGCACAAAGGTCCCTTTGCGGGTCCCTACTTTAACGGCTGGTCTAGCCGTAGTAAGGCACTAAGTGTTTAAAGGCGCTGCAGACTTTTACGGCGCCGTTAAACACTTAGCGCCAGGGTCCTAATGAGGGCCAAGGTGATTGTTGAAGAAATTAAGAGAATGAACTGTCCTGACATGATGTAAAAGACTGGAATGCCTGGATGCTGGGAACGTTCACACCTGCTAATCTATGAGGAAGGAAGCAGTGCAAGAGGTACACAAGGTGAATGATGAGAGTCTAAAATCGTGGGCCAAGTATTCTAAACTGTTGACATGGGTGGAAGATGAAGCAGGCCCAATGGCTGTAGTCCCATTGGTTAATGCGATGCTGTGTTTTCGGAGAAAGCGAAAAAAATCAAGTTGGACATAACAAAGGGTTTAAGAGCATAATTGACGTTCCATGAATGAGGAGAGGGACAGTTGTCTTAATGGATTGATATTGGGACTGCAGATCTAGAGCATATAAGAAACTGCCCGGGAATTGGTTGGGAGGATAGCTCAGGGGCAACACTCTCATCTTGGAAGCAAGATGAGTCGGAGAAACACAGGTTCGATCCCTGAGTGTGTTCCTTGGTACATGTCCATGTTTCAGCATTGGTGATTCCACAGAGTGATCAGAAAATTGACGAATTTCCAAAAGCGGGCGATCACCTGAGAAAAAGGCGGTCACTAGACCACTGGCGGATGAAGAGAGGGATGTATTTCTCACAAAATCACTAACAGCTTATGAAGACATTCCTGACGAGCACACATTGTTCAGCAGGACTGCAGTAAAGTTCACATCGATGTTCATGTCTGGAATCCAAACAGCAGAGAATGCCAAATGGCTACAGATCACCAGGTGGGAGCTACCGCAGACAATCAATGCCACTATAAAAGGATTTAACGCCATAAAAGAAGACCTCAGGGCCATAAGGTTGATGACCCTCAAGAATATGTATGGCCTCGACATGATTATAGCAATGGAAGGAGGTGGTTGTGCCACAATTGGGCCATGATGCTGTACATTCACACCATCTCATGATGGTGAGAACAGGACTTTGACGGAAGCCATATTGATGTTGATAGAGATACACATAAAAATGGTGGATGAGAAAGAGGCCATTGGAGATGACAGTTGTTTCTCACTCCTGTTCTCATGGATTCCTTATTGGATGGCAAACCTATTCAAGTTCCTTGGAGCAATATTGGTGATAAGAATATTGGGATTCTGTATCATAAGGATAATAATTGGACAATGTCAGAAAACAGAAAAGAAAGCAGTGGGAATGAAGATCATGATTGATGCAAAAGATGAACCAGAAGACAATGTGCTGACCGATAGTGCCATCAGAGACTAAATAAAGGTATTGTGGTACCTGAAGGAACAAATTGTTGGTATCCAAAGAATCATAAGAATTACGTGGGACATTGGGTCTTCTGTACCCCAAATTGACAATGCAATTACATGACATGGAGTGTGGATTAACACATTAAATCAGTGGGCACCGTGAGGGAGTGACAAAGATATGGATTCCCAAGAAACCTTTCTTCAAGAGAAGATACAAATAAGCAAGACAACTTGAGGAGGTGGTCGAGGACTCGACCAGAGGGGGAAATGTAGAGGAGCAGCTGTATAAATCTGCAGGAGATCCCGCTGCCCTACTGTTTTTGTAATTATTAGGTTTATATAGCGCTTTACACCAAAGCGCTGCACATTTTAACAACAGGTTACATTTAACAATGACAAAAATAACAGTAACAGTAGAAGCAAATACAATTTGGAATCAGACCAACAAAACAGTCTGTAGAGCAATTAGACAGAAGGGAAGGGAGTGGTGAAATAGAACTGGGAGGAAGAGGGAGGGATGGGAAGGAAGAGGAGGAGGCAGACGGAAGGGGTAAGGGATGAGGATAGAGTGGAGGGGGAAGTGGAGGGAGCTGATTATGGGGGTAAAGAGGGGAAGGGAGGGATGGGGGAGGGGTAGGGGAGGGGAATCATGGCGGGGAATGGAGAAGGAGAGATTTAAGGGACATGCGGAATGAGGAAAAGGTAGGAATAGAGCGGATTGAGAGAGGTAAGGAGTTCCAGTGAAGGGGAGCTAGGAGTTGGAAAGAGCGGAAGCGGGAGGAGGAACAAGGGGAAGGAGGAACAGTGAGGAGGAAGTGGTCAGCAGAGCAAAGAGGACGAGAGGGAGTGTACAAAGAGAGAAGGGAAGCGAGATAAGGGGGAGCGAGATCATGGAGAGATTTGAAGACTAAGCAGAGAAAATTAAATTTAAATTGGGAGTGAAAGGGAAGCCAGCCAAGGGACGATAGGGAGGCACAGATGGAATCTCGGGAGGTGAGGAGACAGAAAGTACGGATGGCAGAATGGTAGATAGATTTGAGGGGGGTAAAATGTGAGGTAGGTAGACCAAAGAGTAAGGAGGAGCAGTAGAAGAGGCGAGAGAAGATTAGGGAGGAGATTAAACGTTTAGTGGCATGGAAAGTAAGAGAGGGGCGGACTTTGCGAATATTATAGAGGTGGTAGCGACAGGCACGAGAGGTGAGAGAGATATGATGGGAAAAAGTGAGAGAGGAGTCGAAGTAAATGCTTAAGTTGCGAGCATGGGGGGAGAAAGTAAGGTTAGAGGGAGGAAAATGAATGAAAGGAGAAGGAGGGGGGGAGTTGGAGGGGAAGAAAACTACCTCAGTTTTGTCAGAGCTAAGGGAAAGAAAGCGAGAAGACATCCAGTCTTTAATGGCAGTAAGACAGGAAGAGAGTTTAAAATGGAGGTCAGGAGAGAAGGAAGAGAAGGAAAGAAAGAGCTGCGTGTCGTCAGCATAGAAGTGGTGAGAGATGCCAAATGAGGAGATGACAGGGGCAAGGAGGGAGGTGTAGAGTGAGAATAGGAAAGGGCCAAGCACCGAGCCTTGCGTTACTCTGTATTCCAGAGGCTGGGTTGGAGAGGAGCAGCCTCCCCAGGAAACAGTAAAAGAGCGGGAAGAGAGGTAAGAGGATAGCCAGTTGAGTACGTAGCCTTTGAATCCGAAGGAAGAGAGAGTGTTGAGAAGAAGGGGGTGATCGACAGTGTCGAAGGCAGCTGAGAGATCAAGAAGTGTAAGGACAGAGGATTGCTTAGAGTGTCGAGCGGAGACGAAGGAGTTAAGGATGTAAGTGAGGGCTGTTTCAGGAGAGTGTTTAGGGCGGAAGCCAGATTGAGAAGGGCGAAGGAGAGATCTATTAGAGACAAAGGTTGAGAGCTGCGAGTAGGCGAGGCGCTCAAGATGTTTGGAGAGGAATGGAGAAGTGAGATAGGACGGAAATTAGAAGTGAGCAGGGGATCAGCAGACGTTTTCTTCAGAATAGGAATGATAGTGGCATGCTTCAAAGCAGAGGGGAAGGTGGCAAAGGAAAGGCAGGTGTTGAAGAAGGAATTTAGGTAGGAAATAAGAAGAGGGTAGATCTTAGGAATAAGAAGGTAGGGGAAGGGTCTGTTGGAGCAGACGAGGGGTGGGCTTTGGAAAGGAGGATGGAGACGTCAGAAGGGGAGACAGGGGAGAAGTCATTCATGCAGGTAGAGGAGGAGAAGAGGGAGGGGGCGGGAAAGAGGAGGAATTGATTTTTTGTCGAAGAGTAAGAATCTTGGAGGAGAAGAAGTTTGCAAAGTCAGAGGGAGATAGGGTGGAGGAGGTTGGGGGATCAGGGCTAGGAGGAGAGAGAAGACGAGAGAGAGTTTGGAAGATGCGGCGGTGGTGGGAGGCCCGGGCTTGAAGAAGGTTAGAGTAGTAGGAGCGTTTAGCCACGGAGAGGCAAGAGTCGTAAAGGGAGTGGTAATAGAAGTAGGAGGTTTACTTGGATAGCGAAGGAGATTTGAGCCAGAGTCTCTCAAGACGTCGGAGGAAACGTCGCATGGGGAGGAGTTGAGGAGAGAGCCACGGTTGAGAGGGTTTCTGGGTTTGACGGAAGAAGGAACGGGGGTGGAGTAGATCAAGTGAGGAGGACATAGAAGAGGAGAGAGTAGAAAGTGCATCGTTGGCCGATAGAGAAGAGACATCTTGGAGAGAGGGGAGAGAGGAAAAGCAAGTTTCGAGAAAGAGGGAGAGATCAAAGCTACGAAGGTCACGTCATGAGAAGATGGAAGGGGAAGGCTTAGGAGAAGAAGGAAGGGGAAGGGGAGTAAGGGAGAAGGAGAGTAAAGCATAATCAGAGTGATAGACAGGAAGTGTAGAGACTGAAGAGGAGGGGTAGGAAGAGTTAAAGATAAGGTCAATACTGCCATTGTATTGGAGACATGAGACTGTGTTTTGCCTGACACCAGCTATCATACCAATACCGCAGCGAGTATTTGGAAGGAGATATCCATTAAGACAACCCTATTGAATGTACCCCCAAAGTGATGACCACCTGCGGGAGGAAGTCCTTGAAGGAATATGCGAAAGAGCTAAGAAAATAAACTGAAGACGATGTATGGGTCCTAAAGGACAAAGGACAAAGTAAAGAATCAAGTGGACTATCTAAGTGGAAAAGAAGATTACACGTTAACAATGTGCTGAAGAAAACAGAAGTTTGATAAATGTACAGATGCTGAAACTCAAGGTAGATCGAGTCATCGTATAGGCTAGCTAAATGTAGTGAATAGAATGCAAGCAAAACTGCAACTGTATAGAAACCGGACATTAGTATCATGAAATAAATAAGCCAAAAACCATAAAAGGGGAATGAAAAGCTGGGTCACAGTGGAATAACAGGCTGCTGAAGTTGCATGGCGAGGCTGTCTGGCCTGAAGCCAAGATCCTAGAAATTGAGATCAGCTATCTACTCTGAAAAGAACGAGTGTGCGCAGGATGAATCCTCTCACGTTAAGGTGCAAGGAAGAACACAAAGGATGCCAAGTTTTTATTCATTTAACACATTTAAAAGCTGCAGAATGGACCAAATTGTGGTCTCTTGTCAAGTGAGCCAAGGATGAAAATATAGTTTGAACTTGAAGTACCAGACACAATAGCAAGTACCCTCACTCCTGTGCATTCCCAGGACAATAATACTCTGCAATGCCAAGGACAAAGACAATTTCATGGCATGGGTGATGAGAGATGTTGGACTAATTGGTTGGTGAGGTAGCTTCATATCCTATTTCCCTGCTGGGTCTTGGCTTACATGCTCCTAAATGGCCCGAATGTTTCAGACATGGCACAAGCGTGCCAACCAATTGAATTAGTCTGTATAACAAAGGACCTTATAGCTCAGAAGACCAATGAAACACAGTGTAACTATGTTTTCTTAAATGACATGTTTGAGGAGGTAGGCATAAGTTGTCCACCTGATAAAGGACAGCCAATAACAATCCTAGCTCCTATGTGATTGTATATCTAGATGTTCCCTTTAACCAATTTCGACCCTTGATAGGTTTTTCATTATTGCCATGTAGTATGATGTCGCTCTGATGCATAATGAGTATATAATTCTGTTTTTGTGGAAATCATTGAGAAACTGAGAGTACGCCGGTTGATGTTCATTGTAACCTCCCTGCTTTAGATAATTGCTAATAAAACAGTAACTTGCCATCTTCTTGAGTTTGTCCGGTTATTTGGAAATATTCTGGTGTGATTCCATCCATTACCATATGCACGTTCCAAGGACCATAAGCTTAGATGGATCAACGGATAAGATTTGCACAAGATGGAAGTACCCGATCTGTCATTTTCACATGTGTAAATGTGAGAAAAACTAAGGAAAGATGCATTTTAAGAAAAAAAGATGTATAGTTGTATGCTCAGAAATACATGCCCGATTGATAGGGCAAATACAATTTCTGAGCTAACTTCCCTTTTATTCTTTGCTTGAAAAAATTGCTTCATTATTTACAGGCAGGTCCAAAAGTGGCACACCCAATTTTATCCTTAAGTTCTTACTATACTTTTCTAAATCTATAGAAGTAATTTATTTCTACTTTTCTACCATCAATGATTAAGATCATCTCCATTCCCCAGTGCCTGCAGGAGGTCCCAATTCTCATGCATGGTGGCTGTGAATCATAGACTCTGGCAGTCTTGCTGAAAGCCTAAAGACAGATCACTGTACCACTTTCTGCACCCATGCTCTGAAACAGGGCATATGTGCCTTATGCTAGGACATTTTATGTTTAAATAATCACTGCTTTACCACTGGACCCAGTCATTATTAAAGTGGGTTCGGATAAGAACCGAGTTACCCGAGCGCTGGCTCAGAGTTCTTATTTTTCCTGACGCGTTCAAAACCGCTCATGTCAAACCCCTCCTAAAGAAACCGGGCCTCGACCCTCTCGACCCCAAAAACTACTGCCCCATCTGAAACACCAGGTTCCTTGCTAAACTCATCGATCGAACCGCGTACTGCGAACTAAACGCCTTTGTCGAAACCAACATTCTCTTAGACCACGCTCAATCAGGTTTCAGACCTCGACATGAAACCAAAACCACCCTGACCTCAATCTGGGATGACCTTAAGAACACTGCAGACTCTGCGGGATGCGCTACACTTATCCTTCTTGACCTATCCGCCGCCTTTGACACAATCAACCACTCTATCCTCCTCGACCGCTTCCACTCCCTAGGAATCTGTGGAAATGCTCTCAAGTGGATAGCATCCTTCCTTAACAATAGGAAACAAATAACCCTCCTCTCCTCCTTTGTCTCCGCCGCCCGACCAGTCAATACTGGAGTTCCACAAGGAGCATGCCTATCAGCCCTCCTGTTCAACCTCTACATGTCCAACCTCCCACAAATAAACCTCCTGTGCTACAACTACACCGACGACACCCAACTAATCCTAAAACTCCTTAACTCAAAACCCAACTGCCAGCCCGACCTCGCTGCCTGCCTACTTTTTTTAAAAAACTTTTTTTTATTATTAGACTTGACAACACACTTGAAAACAGAGGGCGGCCATACGGCAGCAGCAGCGATAACAGTAAGCATAAATCTTCAGCAATGATATGATATGATATGTATACAATATACATCGGATTATCTGTGGGGAATAGGGGGGAACAGGGAACAACCAGGGCACTGGCATTTGAATCAAAAAGGCGTACAGATAGCATAATAGTCACATTATGAGGAACATCCAGGAGAGGACATGGAGGCAATGTAGTTACGGAACTTTCGCCAGATATCCCTTGGCCTTGCATGCGGATGTTGCATTGCACTCCAGGTCTCTTCCGTGTCATGTGCCCACGTAACTGATCTAAGCCATTGTGAGTATGCAGGTGTCCTAGGCCGGAGCCAACATAACAATATGCAATGGACCGCTAGTAGCATACAGAGACCCGCCAGCTTCCTTGATTTTCGGCCCAGCTGGGGGAAGTCATGAAAAAGACAATGTAGTGGGGTGGGGGCAATTGTGTGTTCCAGTATTCCAGTATGTCCGATAACGTGTGAGAGATGTCGGTCCAGAATTGGGACAGATGAGGGCAGTGCCAGAGCATATGTATGTAAGATGCTTGATCCGTACCGCACCTGGGGCAGCTGGATGGGGAGTCAGCGAACATACAGTGTAATCTCTTAGGTGTATGATGATACCTATGCAGGACCTTAAATTGTATTAGCTTGAATTTCGAGTTATAAGACACATTTTGGGTGCGAGCACACATTCGAGACCACCTTTCGTCAGTGATCCCAACCTCCAAGTCCTCCTCCCAACTGTGTTTCAACTTAGTGAAGGCGGGGGCTGCTCTAGCCTGCAACAGGGAGTATAGTCTTGACACTTTTCCTTTAAAGGATAGATAGGAACAGAGTTCTGCCACCATGGGTTCGTCAGGTGGTAGTGTGGGGAAATCAGGGTATCTGGATTTAAGATTCCTCAGAACGGAGGAGTATTGTAGCCAAGCAGTGGGCCGACGCTTGAGGGACGGAGGCAGGTCAGACCACTCGATGAAGTTGCCCTGCTCATATACATTGCGAAGTGTCAGGAAGCCAGCATCAGCCCAGTGGGATACGATAGATAGTGGGATAGGTGGGATATAAGGGAGGAAGTTCCATAGTGGCAGGTCTCCGTGGAATGGGTGCGGAGTATTAACCAAAGCCCAGAGTTTGGTAAGTGCTAAGGATGTGCTAGCCACGGGGTCTGCAGAGTCGGGGTTGGATGGTATGAGTTTGAGGATAAGGGAGCCGAGCACCCGATTGGAAACTGTTAGTTTCTCCAGTCGAACATGTGAGGGGTGGGGTCGGTGGTGTTGAACCAATGGGAGGCGAATTGGGATTGGGCTACTGCCCAATATCTAGTGAAATCTGGGGCGCTAAATCCGCCTAATTCCTTGGGGGTGGTCAGCGTAGAGAGTTTAAGCCGGACTGCGCCTGAGTGCCAGAGGAAGGTGTTACTAATATGGCGTAGTGTCTTGAAGAATGCATCCTCTGGCCATATAGGGAGATTGGTAAAACGATACAGGAGTTGGGGTAATACCACCATTTTGAGAATTCCAATCATACCTGCTAGTGAAATGGGGAGCCTAGTCCAACTGGATGTTTTAATGGTCAGGTTTGTCAAATAATTCAAGTAATTGTCCTCGCGCAGCTTCGTCGTGTGTCGGGATACTTCCAACCCCAGGTAGGTGATGCTCGATTGGGACCAGGTGAAACCCATTAAATCCAAGGGGGGGTCTTGTAGAGTCTGTAAGTGGGAATAATATAGATTTGGAACAGTTTACTTTCAATCCCGAAATGTCCCTAAATTGGGCAACGTCCACAAGGATAGGGGCAAGGTTGGTTTCTGGAGAGCGAATGTACAGGAGAGCGGCGTCTGCATAGAGGGAGACTATGTCGGATTGGCCCGCTGTGCGTAATCCCCTATGGGAGTGCGACTGGCGAATCATGTCAGCGAAAGGTTTAATGGCTACGGCAAAGATTAGTGGGGAAAAGGGGCATCCCTGTCGAGTCCCTCTAGCTATCTGGAAGGGGATGGAACATCTGTGCGGACTCTAGCTGAGGGAGCGGTGTAGAGTAACTTAACCCAAGTTAGGAAGTTGGGACCAAATTTACATTTCTCAAGAACTCGCCATAGGTATTTCCACGAGACCGAGTCGAATGCCTTCTGCATGTCCAGAGTAGCTGCCACCGCCTGTGTGGTTGGGTTGACCCTACTGATCACATTAAAGAGTCTTCTTAAATTCAGGGATGTGGACCTTCCTGGGACAAATCCTGCCTGGTCAGGGTGAATAATGTGTTGCATAATTGGGGCTAAACAGTTGGCTAGAAGTTTAGCGTATATTTTAATATCACTGTTAATTAATGAGAGGGGTCGATATGAGCCACATTGGGAAGGGGGCTTACCAGGTTTGAGGAGGACTGTAATCAATGCCTCCCATAGGGAAGGGGGAAGTATACCCTTTTCACACGATTCCTCCTACAGAGTCAGCATGTGTGGGACCAGTAGTGTCTTATATTGCTTATAAAATTCCATGGGGAGCCCGTCCGGGCCAGGGGCTTTGCCAGATGCTAATGACTCAATGACTTCGGTGAGCTCCTCAGGAGTGATAGGTCTCTCCAAGGAGGTCCCAGCTTCATCAGACAGGACAGAGAGAGGAAGAGAGTCCAAAAAGGAGTTGATTACTGATATGGGGGGACCGTCAACTTCCGAGTACAGGGAGGTGTAGAACGATAGAAATTCAGAGTTAATGTAACGGCCATGGATCCGTCCGGCCTAACTATAGCTGGGATATTGGGGGCACCGAAGTCGCGACGAAGCAGCCTTGTCAGCATACGGCCCGGGCGTTCACCCTCGCCTTACCTCCTCGCCGAGTGGGGGGAGTCCAGGAATTTAATCTCTAGTTCCGCGAGGTTATGAAAGTTATCCAGTTCCGAGCCCAATGCCAAGAGCGTAGTTGGGGAGTGGTCGAGAGCATATTGGGTCTCGAGATTGGCTAGGGTTGATTCGCTAACAGATATATCTGTGCGGATTCCCTTAAGAATGCCGCACCCCTTGGAGATGGCGATTCCCCTCGTACATGCTTTAAATGATTCCCAGAGCACAGCGTGCATTGTCACAGAGTCCGTATTGACCTCAAAGAACTCTTCAATGGAGGATTCAAGCTCAGCAGCAAAAACCTGATCGAGAAGCGCATGGGAGCTCATCCTCCACTGTCTCGTCCTATCGGTATCAGGGCCCCAGTTCAGCGAGATGAGAACAGGTGAGTGGTCTGATAGTGTTCTGGGGAGGATAGCCAGGTGGGACAGGGACCTAACTAGCATGTCGGATATACGCCATCTGTCTATTTTAGAGTGTGAATCGTGGACTGAGGAATAGAATGAATACATGCGGGAATCGGGGTACATTAGCCGCCAGGGATCCACTAGTGACAGCCGAGGGAGTGTTGTAAGAATGGTATAGGCCGCTCTGGAGAGTTGGCGAGGTCTCGAGCCCGACCTGTCTAGGGTGACATCCAATATAGTGTTAAAATCACCTCCCCATATAATCGGAATCAAGGGAAAGCTTTCCAGGACAGAGGCTAGGTGTAGATAGAAGTCATGATCGTCGACATTTGGGCCGTAAATATTTAGGATAGTTACCTCCTGGTATTGCAGCGTGCCGATGGTCAACACATATCTGCCAAGGGGGTCTATACATGAGTGATTGCACACAAATTTCAAGCTTCTATGTATTAGAGTGAGAGTGCCGCGGCTTTGGGTGGAATAGTTAGTATAATACCTTTGGGGGCCCCATTGTTTAGCGAATCGTTCACACTGTTCGGAACAAGCATGGGTTTCTTGCAGGCATAGAATTTTGACAATGTGGCACTCAGCATATAGCTGTATCTGGCGCATCTTCCTGTGATTGCCCAAACCCCGGACATTCCAGCTCATAAAGGTCAGGTCGTTACTCGTCATTCGTGCAGGGACGTTGATTCAGCCTCAGCAAATAGGTTACCAAATAAGATGAAGATCGTTAATCTGGGTGTAAGCGGAGCTCTGCCGATGTGTATATGATGTAGTGCTGTGGTGCATGTGGCGCCTCTAGTGGTCGTCAAGCCATTTTTAACCATAACTACCCCCCCTCATCCCGCCCCCAACCAGAGGGATGAAACTCAAACCAATCAACAACAAAACCAGAGTTTTAGGCATCTACGCCTGGGGGGCTGTTAGTTAGCCTGGCGATGGCGCGCCGGGCCGGGGATAGCGTGAGGAGAATATACAATGCAGCAGTGGTAATTAGAGTACATGGTGTTGGAGCCAGGGGGCAGCAGGGTCCCGGTATAACAAGGAGAGAGCAGCCAGGACCAAAGGCATCAGTCGTGGACCTCGGGGCAACGCCACAAAGGCGACTAGTGAGCCCAGTGTGGTTCGGGTGCATCCAGAACCCCGGTGACCAGATCCGGAGGCTCGAAATTGGCTATGGGATAGTGTCTAAACTGGGATCACATCCGGGTGTCAAACTGCTCCGAACACAGTAAGGCTGTGCGACATCCAAGGGCAACATTGCCGCGCATCAATGGGGCAACAAGAACAGAACTGGTAGCCTAAAATTTTAATTGGAGCATGGGTGTTATAGGAAGCCTCGGCAGCAATGGCGTCATGGCTGACATAGGAACGAACACGGGTCATCTTAAGTCTAACCCATGCAGTGAGAATGAAAGGGTCATCCGGGAAAGTGTTCATCAATAAATGTCGATGCCTCCTCTGGGATAGTGAAGAAAAAAGTTTGGTTTGAGTGTTCGATCCTTAACTTCGCAGGGAAGAGCATGGAGTACTTGACTCCCAAGTCGCAAAGTCTCTTTTTCACAGCAAGGAAGGTTTTGCGCTCCTGCTGCACAGCAACAGAGAAATCAGGATAGAGATGGATCCTTGCCGGCCCGAGGTGTAGTTCCCCCTTGGCCCTGGCCGCACGTAGCAGGGCATCACGGTCGCGGAAATATAGGATTCTGGCAATGATGGGTCAGGGAGGCGCACCCGGCCTTGGCCTGGCAGTGAGAGAGCAATGTGCCCTTTCGACTGCGAATTGTGAGGAGAGCTTCGGAGTGTCCAGTATTGTTAAAAGGATATGTTCTACATAGTCCTCCATGGGCTCTTTGATGTTGTCCTCGGGGATGCCAACGATGCGCAGGTTATTCCGCCTGGAGCGGGATTCAAGGTCTTCATTCTTCTTTTCCACTGCCGAGACTCGACTGGTGAGTGTGGCAACTGCAGCCTGAAGAGATCCCAGGTCATCTTCGGCAGTGCCGACTCTGGTTTCGATCTCGGCGACCAGGCTGTCTGTTTTTTGCATATGGGCTTTTATAGAAGAGATAGTACCATTCATATCGTCCAATTTAGAATGCAGTGCGGTAAATCCTTCTCGCATGTATTCTAGCATCCTCTGCGAGTCATCGGAGGGTGAGGGTGTCGAGACGGTGGGCGCCTCCTCTGGGGGGTCGGGCGGTGACTTGGACGGTGTCTTGGCGAACAAATTGAGCGAGCTTTGTTTCTTCCCTGCACCAGCTCCCTTTGTCATGGCGACGGCGAAAGTGGGGCTCCATGGACTCCAAGGGGCGCCAGCGAGAGAGCGAGACAGGCTTCTATGTAGATGGTTGTCTAGACGGGGGGACGCCAGAAGGGAGGTGGTGAAGCTCAGTTTGTCGCGGCCTCTGTGTGGCGATCCCCAGCCAACCAGAGGCACCGATGTGTCCCCCCGCTCCTACAAAGCGCGGACGTTGTTATAGCGCTTCGAGTCCAATGTCTCGAGGGAGCAGTGGCTACAAGAATCAAACAAAGGAAGATTACCACCAGTGATGCCAGTGGGGGCTCCGGGGCCACTGTCTTGTAGAACAGCAAGTGTGGGTGGTGCGAGCACAGCAGCGCGCTTTGAGCTGGGGTAGGATGTAATGAGTCTGGATTGCACAGCTGTCTGGGACGTGAGATGCAGTTAGATGGCCGTAGGGTTGTTTCCGTGGGCTTAATCAGCAGGTCCGTGTGGTCGCAAGAGACCTAAGGGTCTCGTGTCCCCAGCTGTTGTATCGGGGCACGGCAATCGGCAGGGGAACGACTGCCAGATCAGTCACGTTGATCGTAGAAGTGGAGCTCAGGGGTGCCGAGAGTGCGGTGCCCCTGTGAGCAAGGGATTCGGCAATCAGGTAGCCCCAGGTGTGGTGTAACACACAGGCTCAGCAAGCCTGCAACGAGTGTGGGGGATCCGGGAAGTGGACTGCAAACTCCGGGGATGGTGGTATTGTTTATACGGCCACGTCACTGTGTGTGTCCCCACAGGTCACGAGCCCGTGCCGGTAGAACCAGGCCACTGTAGGTTGATATCATGCAGGGCAGGGCTAGGCGCCCAGGGCCACAGGAGCCGGCATTTTTTTTTTTTAACCCCCTCACACCCCCCTACCTTGTCGTTGAATGCGGCCTGTGTAGAATTAGGAGGGGGCAGCAGAGAGGAGCCAGCAGACCGCGCGAGGGTGCGGGGGTCCACAGCGTTGTCAAGGCACCACACGGCGTGGGATCAGGCAGCGGGAGACTCTGACGCCTCTGGGCGTCCCAGGAGTCGAGCGGAGGAGGCAGCGGAAGGTTCAGGCGAGTCTCGCGGGCCAGCTGGAGTAGTGGAAGGATCGGATCTGGGGAGTGCAGAGCAATCACCCCGGTCGCAGCCACCCATCTCGCCGAGGAGGGCTCAGACGCCCCTCCCCCTCGGCGGCCGGCGGCACCGCACTCTCAGGTGGAAGAGGCTGCCTGCCTACTTGACATTGATCACTGGATGACCACAAACCACCTCCTTTTAAACCCCACCAAAACTGAAATCATGGTGTGTGGCAACACCAAACTTCTTCCTCACCCTCTAACCTGGCCATCATCCATGGGCAATCCCCCAACAACCTCAACTTCAGTAAAAAAAAACCTTAGATGCAGTCTCGACTCAGACCTAACCCTCTCGCACAAAGTCAACAACGTCTCTAAGTCCTGCCACTACCACCTCAAAATTCTTAGGTGAATTTTTCCATACCTCTCCTTTCCCAACAGACTCACTGCAGTCCAATCAATTGTAATGTCAAGACTGGACTATGCTAACTCCCTATACCTCGGAGTCCATGCGTACCACCTGACTAAACCACAAAGAGCACAAAATGCCGCACCCAAACTGCTACTAGCACTTGGCCCAAGAGATCACACCTCCCCAGCTCTCAAAACTCTGCACTGGCTCCCGGTTGGACGAAAGGGTGACCTTCAAAACCTTATGCATCTTGCACCGAGCAATGCACAAAACCGGACCTAAATATCTTCAGGAAAAACTAAGACCCTACCATCCACCACACACTCTAATATCAAGCTCTGCCCACCTCCTAGTGATACCAAAAACCATCTCAGTTAGGTTAGGTGGATCATCTTTCTCAGCCCTGGCCCCCACTCTGTGGAACTCACTTCTTACTCACCGAAGACCTCATCTCTTTCCGCAAACTACTGAAAACTTTGCTCTTCCCCTAAAAATCAACTCTTAAACACAAATAGTATAAACAGCGACAATAAACAGTAACCCAAGATTGCTGAATCAAAAATAACAATCCAGCATTGAGACCCGATTGAGAAAAATGGAAAACTAAAACTGCCAGTGTAAATTAAAACGTACAAACTGAACAGAACGAATGAAGTGGATAAAAGGAATGAAATGGTTCAAACGAATGAAACGGGTGAAGTAGATGAAACGGATGAAGTGGAAGGAACAGATGAAGTGGATGGAACGGGTGGATCGAACGGATGAGGTGGATGGAACAGATGAGGTGGATGGAACGGATGAAGTGGATGGTACTGATGAAGCGGATGGAACAGATGAGTCGGATGGAACGGATGAAGCGGATGGAATGGATGAAGTGGAGGGAACGGTTGAAATGGATGGAACGGATGAAGTGGACGGAATGGATGAGGTGGACGGAACGGATGAAGTGAATGGAACGGATGAAGTGAATGGAATGGATGAAGTGGATGGAACGGACAGACCAGAGGAAGTGGATGGAATGGACAGACCGGAGGAAGTGGATGGAACGGATTGACCGGAGGAATTGGATGTAACGGATAGACCGGAGGAAGTGGATGCAACGGATAGACCAGAGGAAGTGGATGGAACGGATGAAGTGGATGGAATGGATGAAGTGGACGGAACGAATGAAGTGGACAGAACGAATGAAGTGGACAGAACGAATGAAGTGGACAGAACGGATGGAATGGATGGACAGATGCAGTAGACAGTACAGATGGAGTCGATGAAACAAATGGGATGGAGGGAACAGATGGAATGGATCGATCTGATGGAGAAGATGGAACAGATGAAATGGATGGAACAGGTAGAGTGGATGAAACAGATGGAGTGGATGGACCAGATGGAGAAGATGACCAGATGGAGTGGATGAACAGATGGAGTGGAGGAACAGATGGAGTGGATGAACAGATGGAGTGGAGGAACAGAAGGAGAGGATGGAACAGAAGGAGTGAATGGAACAGATTGAGTGGATGGAACTGATGGAGTTAAACAAAAAGTAGGAATGTATAGAATGGATACAGCAGATGGAACGAATGGAGCGGATTTGAGTGGTTGGAACAGATGTAGTAGTTGGAGTAGATGGTTCAGGTGAAGTGGATAAAACAGATGGAATTGATGGAATGGATAGAGCAGATGGAATGAATAGAGTGGATGGAACAGATCGAGCGGATGGAACAGATAGAGGGAATGGAGCAGATGGAGTGGATGGAACGGATTGACTGGAGGAAGTGGATGCAACAGATAGACCAGAGGAAGTGGATGGAATGGATGAAGTGGACGGAACGAATGAAGTGGACAGAACGAATGAAGTGGACAGAACGGATGGAATGGATGGACAGATGCAGTAGACAGTACAGATGGAGTTGATGAAACAAATGGGATGGAGGGAACAGATGGAATGAATCGATCAGATGGAGAAGATGGAACAGATTAAATGGATTGAACAGGTAGAGTGGTTGAAACAGATGGAGTGGAGGAACTGATGGAGTGGATGAACAGATGGAGTGGAGAAAAAGAAGGAGAGGATGGAACAGAAGGAGTGAATGGAACAGATGGAGTGGATGGAACTGATGGAGTTAAACAAAAAGTAGGAATGTATAGAATGGATATAGCAGATGGAACGAATGGAGCGGATTGGAGTGGTTGGAACAGATGTAGTAGTTGGAGTAGATGGTTCAGGTGAAGTGGATAAAACAGATGGAGTGGATGGAATGGATAGAGCAGATGGAATGAATAGAGTGGATGGAACAGATCGAGCGGATGGAACAGATAGAGGGAATGGAGCAGATGGAGTGGATGGAACGGATAGAGCAAATGGAATGAATAGAGCGGGATGGAACAGATCGAGCGGATGGATCAGATCGAGTGGGTGGATCGGATGGAGTGGATGGAGTGGATGGAGTGGATGGAGTGGATGGATTGGATGGATCGGATGGATTGGATGGAGTGGATGGACCGTATCGATCGGATGGAGTGAGTGGAACGGATGGAGTGGATGGAACGGATAGAGTGGAAGGAACTGCCTTACTGAAAACCACCATATCACACTACCACGCTTACTCTCTCCTACACACCACCACTCAACTAGAACACAGCGATACTATGACACATTCGGTACAGCTGTTCTCGTACTAACACCCGCCACATACTCCTCATCACCCTAATTAAATACAACTAGCTAAGCACACACCGCTAGCCTAAGCGTCTCCTCCGGCCCAACGCAGCCAGAAATCCATCTGGGTGTCAACCTGTCAACTTCTCTCTCTTGTTGAGGTTGTGTCTCCCGGTTCCCCTCCTCCACCTCCTCACCTGAGTCCTCTTCCTCCGTGCTCAAGGATCTGTGGGATCTGTAGTCCTTTTCTTTTTTGTGGTGTAGCAGGGGTCTCGTACGGGAGGAAGCCACAGTGAGTGCTGCTAGGACGCACCTCTCTGGGGCCCCCTTCCCGGAAGGGACCAATACGGGGAAAAAGCCAATTGTGGCAAAAAACCCCTTTGAAGAGGTGTACTGCAGGCTTGTTTGAAGATGTAGGCACAAGCGACAATGATGGGATACTTCCGGCATGGAACCGGGAGCACTCGAAATTCGTGGAGCAGAGTGCGGAAAGAGAAACTCCCGCAGGCAGTATCAAAACAATAGGTATAGCACTAAGGAAAAGAAAGCAGAGAGAGAGAGAGAGACGAAGGAACAGAAGGGTGCCGTGGACCGAGAGCGGACCACACCCGGGGGAGACAGCTCCAAAGCAAGTAGAGCAACGAAGCGGTGAAAGTACCGAAAGGTAAGAAAAGAGACCGGAAGGGTCCGGGAAGAAAACACTGCGAAGCGCAACAACGGCAGCGAAAGCAAAACACAGCTGACCGAAAGGTTGCAACGCGCATGTGTCAAAAAGGGGTGTGCCTAAATAGTAATACGTGCATGATGGGAAAAAGAAACTAGACCGCTGCATGCACGTAGAGGAAAGCGTGTTGGAATCAGGAAGTATGGTGGAGAATCAAACGGGGCCACGGACGCCAGTGTCCAAAGCGTCGCATGACACAACCCTCCAGAATGAACACATATTCCTGACCTCCCAACCACCACACCTACCGCTAAGAAGCAGCTATCATGCAAGTGCCACACCAGCTGCACACATATTTAGTGCACCCAAGCACCTTATGACTCTCTCTCTACTGACTTGAACTACAGTTTCCGAGGGCATTCAACCTACCGGCGCTTTGAGATCATACCAATGATACATAAGGCGCTATATAAATGCAAAGTAACATAACATAACATAACTGCTTTGCCACTGGACCCAGTCATTATTAAAGTGGGTTCGGATAAGAACCGAGTTACCACAGCGCTGGATCAGAAATCTTATTGTTGACTTCGTAATTTACATTGGACTCTCAAGAATAAATGAGAAATCTCGTCACTTCATGTTTAGGGTGACTTATTAACACACTTAAGCTGGCATGTGTTTCGACCCAACATGGGTCTTTTGCAAGGCGTTTGTGGTGAGCACATAGATATAAAGTGGTGGTGGTGAGCTCAGCTGGTTAACCTGAAAGGCCAGTAGGGCCTCTGCATAAAGATGGGCGGTCACAGCGAGATTTCCCATTTTTTCTTGAGAGTCAAATCTAAATTACACTGTCAACAATAAGATCTTTGAGCCAGCGCCCAGGTGACTCGGTTCTTATCCAGACCCACTTTAAATCTCGCCAAGACGGAAGAGCCCTGTCTTTTAAGAACCTCTCACCGGCAGCAGGATGTACTAACTTATTACAATGAAAAGTGCAGTGATCTGCACATTCTAGTGATCTACCCAACAAGTCATAATTAAGCAATAACCCCAAAGCAGGTGTGGCATTACCAGTCAGATAATGCCCTGGGGCATCATGGGGGTCTTAACTAGAGCACTGGGGCATTACCTCACTGGGTAATGCCCCCCTACAAGGGATTTATTGCAATTAGCCTCCTGGCCTGTCAAACTGAGATGCTTATCGTTTAGGTTGTGAAACAGAAAACACGCCATTTCCCAACTTGAAAAAAGCTACAATCTAAGATGGCAGGGACGTATATTTAATCAAAAAGCCAGTGGTAGTGGAGGTAACATCACACGACCCTTGACCTTCCTGATGACATCACAGGAAGTAATGTCCTTTGACACACCCAGGTGGCATCACAGGAATTGATGTCATTTGACCCTGCCCCAAGTGACAACACAGCAAGTGATTTCATTTGATCCCACACCAAAATGACATCACAGGAAGTGGTGGCACTCAACCTTTCACCACGTGACATCACAGGAAGTGGCATCACATAGCATTGTCCCTCAGTACACTAAGAAAAATATGGTTACGATATAACTGTAATGTGACATACATTTCATGCAAGAATAGATCATATGCAGCATTATTATCAGTGTGTCAAAGCCCATGTTACTACGGGAAGTGTATTATGTGAATCCGACCTGTAATTTCAACTTGACTACAGAGCGAAATCACATTCTGGGGGGACAGGGGCGGATAGG
This sequence comes from Ambystoma mexicanum, assembly GCF_040938575.1. Classification (NCBI taxonomy): domain Eukaryota; kingdom Metazoa; phylum Chordata; class Amphibia; order Caudata; family Ambystomatidae; genus Ambystoma; species Ambystoma mexicanum. The sequence continues at coordinate 124,301,857 of NC_090922.1, forward strand.
CGGATACAGGTATAGGGGAAAGCCAGGACAGAAGGGGAGAGGGAGAATATTTCACTGCAGAACATGTGTTCTTATGGTCGATGGCATCCACAGTCTTCAATGATTTTGGAATTTTAGCATTTTTTCCTGACTCGACAAGTTACCTTCAGGGTTACCTCTCAGTAAAATGTGTAATGTTGTACTGTTTGCGGTTGTTTCATGGACTTCATTATTTCTGCTTAAAACATGCAGACGTCTCCGATATTCATCTCCTTCAGAACCTTGAGCTAAGTTTAAAATGGGTTTCATGAATGCCTTGGCAAATACTGCTTCCTGATCATCTTGCTGTATCTCCTGATGCTTGCATAACTCAACAGGACCAAAACGTTTCAAGTTCTTATTTATGTACATTACTAGTATTGCGCGTCTCACAGTTTCAAACAAGTATAATTTGTTTTGTTTCATGTACACATCCTACCATACAAGGTCTGTAGAAATGTAGTGTTACAAAACCTGATTACCAACATTGAAAACCAGTTAGTCCACTTATGGAGGGCTTCTGCATTGTCCTTGTAGTGCTGCATCCTTACTTGCAGTACTCTGCCTGCAAACCTGCCGTTCCCAGCACACATTTGAAGGATGGGTAGCAGGGGCGCAACGAAACCTGCATTTCGGGTTGGGGGCTAAGTGGTGTTGGGCGGGCCACTTCAGAAAATGGGTGGGGGGGAACCTTGGAGGCTCCGCCCCCACTGTTCTACGCCCTCCCCCCAAAGCCTGTTGTGGGGATCAACTATCCATTAGTACATTTTAAAGCGCAATATGCAGAGAGGTTATGGAAGTCTTTCTTGAAAGTAGCAGCATTAATGTTTTACTGACTTTGTTCAAGTACATTTTTCGGAACAAACATAGTAAAACTTTAGCACCGCCAGTTTCGGGGAAAGGCTTTCCTCACCTTTCTGCCTAACAAAATGCAAGTGCGCCACGCACATCTGGGGGTGCACCTATGCTAAAATGTAGGCGTGGTCTAACCCTTCAAATGTTGGGAGAGGCGCTAACTTCAGAGACGATGGAGGAGTGACAAGCTTACTTGTGTTGGGGCATCTAACTTCATTACTCATTGTAATGAGACTAACCACTTCTTGCAAATCCTGAAGGTCCCAGAAAGTATGAAAATGGCAGACCGCGTGCCATGAAATAATCCCACCACAGTGCCCTCTGTAAAGCCGCTTGGACAGCCCGAGTGATGGATGTGTTAAACGTAAACGCCATAGGAGGACTCCTAGCCATGGCCTGAAGTTTGCGAGCCCCGAAATGTCTGTAGGAAGCGCCACTGCCATTCTGTTGGCGCTGGGGTGGAGCAGGGCACACTACCATCACCAACTCTGCTGCTACCTCCTTGCAGTGGCGCCCCAGGTCTGCAAGGACCTGTGCGAGATATGTGCGCTCCCCCCTCCGCCCCCACCATAAATGCGAACAATAGAACTGAGCCCCCTGCTGTTCTTGTAAAGTGTGTTTACAGGCACCTTGCAGCATTGAGCTGGTGGCAAGGCGCCCTGCACCTTGGGTGCGCCCTTGTGTGGCTGCACCCTCGGAGCACACCCTGAGCCTGCGCTGCCTCCGTGTCCCCCGCAAAATGAGAAGCACGTAGGGAAAGGCTGCAGCTCTTCAGACAACCCTACCGCGTGAGCCCCGGCAGGTTTCTGGCGATACAGTGGGTGTAACTCATTGCAGCCCAGCCAGACTCTGCAAATCACTCACTGAGAGGAGTTGTGCATGACATCTGTCTGGCAGAGAAGCAGACCACAAAGTTTCTCCAGCAGAGGAGGACGAAAAACGTACCAGGCACTAAATCAGGAAGGAGACAGAAAGATCAGGGCTTCGCCTTACAGTATCTGAAATTCCACTTTGGCATAACAAGTATTATGTTGGCAGTGGCGTGTTAGACGCATGCAGTTAGAAACTGCCCTCTTTGTATTTGCCTCCCCTTGAGTGAAAGAACTGTGCGCATGACAGCCGGTCAGATAGCTCAGCGGGGTGAGCTCTCCTTGCTGTGATCCGTGCTTGACATGCAGGCCACAGGCTCAAATCCAGGCAAGGTTCATTCTTCCAAGGTCAAAACCGTTTCAGATTTGTTAACAGCGTATGGGAATATGTTCCGTTATTATTATGTGCATCACCCCAACGTGCGCACGCTACGCACATCCCTGGTGCCTCTGTCCAGTCTGAGTTGCGAAACCTGTCGGTTACAGATTGAAGAAGACGGCGCTGTTTTTGCCCAGCAGGGATAACCTACGTCACCGTAGCCGCACATGCTGCTGGGACATCGCGTACGTGAGCCGGTACACGCCTCGTCGGAGCCATTCACTTTTCAAAGGCCCACTGTCCACTCTGCCGACACGCGAAAAAAATGGGCCAGGATCCCTGGCCAAGCCAACCTGCATAGATATATGCACGCTTTCAGGAGAGACCAGCTCAAATACATTATTTATTACACTAATGAGGCAATGCGCCGTTTGAGAACAAAATTGCATCATAGTTTTCTGTACAGATTAGCACGCCTTTCTGTCCCCTCTTGATCCCATACGGACAGTGGCGTCTACAGGAAGCAAAATTAGGTGGCGCATAGATGGAGACACAGACAAAAGTAGGGGGCCGCCTTTAAAAGGCCAATGTGGATGCTTTTCCCAAATTGAGACGCGCAAAGTAGTCCAAAGTGGCCAGAGGGAGGTAAAAATCATGCATTTATACAGCAAGCAATTCTGTTGTATATATGTGTATATCTTGATGTTAAGGATATTGTCTCATCCTGTATTGATATTGAAAATATATATCGGTATATTTCCAAAACTCGATATATCACCAGCACACACCGCACCAGATAAGTTCACTCCTGGTTAAGGGCCTTCATGCGCAATTTGTGCAGATGTTGCCTGTTGTCATTGGCTGGTAATAGACACCTGCCATTTTATGCACTTTGAAATTATGCACTGTCCATATTGTGTCCCGATCGCATCTGCTGTAGGTGGCCTTTCACAAGTGTACCATTAATACCCACGGTTCACAATTCCTTTTTGTGCATCTCACATTTGGCTGTGGGTACTTTTCTGGAAGGTCTGTGCAGATCGCAATTGGGGCTGTGGGTTCCATTCTCAGCAGTGTCTTTGTGTAGACATTTTTCGTGCAAATGTAACAAACGCACAGAGAAAATCCAGAGCGGGCATGTGAACTAGAGGAGAACAGTGTGTGTCTGTGTGTGCGCTATAAGAGCGGCCACCCAGTGACAAGATATTAATGATCCTTTAAAGCAGTGTCTTCAGCAGAGATGGAGCCACTATGATGTCTCGAGGGCAGTGTGTCCCTTTCAGGCCAGAAGAAAAAGAAACAGGCTAGGTATGATGCCTGCAAACACGCAAGTGATGGTTGCAGATTAGATCACCAAGCCCCTTGCTTCCCTTGGCGAAGCTGGAAGCTCGGCCGGGAGACCCTTGTCAGGGGTGAGCTACCTGCCAAGACCCCAATTTGAATTTCAACAATCGGCATCCGCGCCGGCCCGATTGTTGAATTCAAATTGGGGTCTTTTTTCACTGTGCCCTCAATCCCTCAGGTAGGGCTTGCCTTTTCACCTAGCTCTGCATGTGTGCACATGCATGCCATAGCAATGGCAAGCCCTGGACCCTGACTGCTGACCCTCACCCCTGTGCCGCTGTCCTGTTTGCACCTCTATGGTACGTTCTTCACTGCATTTGCTGTGCCCGTAGCCGGCCCTGCTGGCAGCATTGCAGCCCTGTGTATTGTGGTCCCTTGTGGGCGGACGCAAGGCAGCACTGCAGAGAGAATAGCCCAGGTAGGTGGGCAGGGGAGTATCGAGCATTGCAAGAGTCGGGGGCGAGCCACGAAAAAAGTCCTGCTACTTTTCCCCCCAAATGAAGTGCGCACAATTCCATATGGTCTCCTTCACGCCCCCAAACTGCCCACCCCTGCCCCAATCTACTTTTTTGGCAACATTAGTGGCAGATGGCATTTTAACACAACAACAACAACAAAAAATCATTACAGATGCAGGAAACGTATCTTTTAGAGGTCTGTCCAGGCACTTTGTGGCAAAATACATGCAAACTTCCTAAATTGCATATGGATTGCCCAAACAGAAATGACTTCACAGAAAAGGACATTGCAAGGAGCATCATCAGTCTTTGATACTTGGAGGCACCATGACAGTGACTTTTAAAGGAATTGCTATAAGTAAGCCAAGTGGCAAAGACCTTTGTGGTGCAAAATACCTAAATTGCACTATTATTATGTGTGGAGCAACTCTTTAGTCATTAGGCTTTTTTTTAAAATAACAGCATGATATATTAACATAAGCCATGAAGTGAATCACTGACAGAGCTGCAGATAAGACACACTGCGATTAAATGACTTGCCCAGGATCACACACTCTGGCTAAATGGTGAAACCAGGATGTGGACATTTAAGCAGCTGAGCACATCTTCCCAGGTTTAGTTGATTTATATATTTATTAAGGTTTTGCTTTACATTTCATATGCTTAAATAATACTTTATTTATAGCAGTGTCTTGGAAGCAAACCATATTACACAATAAACTATCTTTTCATAGTAAACTAACTATACACTATATACATTGACATAGAAATATGCTGAGCAATAAGAGTATGGCTTTAGTTTTATTCTAGGACTTGGGCTTTGTGAAATTAGATGAGGTTAGTGAACATGGAGGAATTTAGTTTATGTAATAGCTCTGGTGAGATTAAAAGTTAGTCCCACATATATAACTTTTCTCTGGGGGCGGGTCTTGTAATTCTTTTGCAGATCCACCGCGCATGACAAACAGTTTACTTCAGTCTAACAGACACGGAGGCCATTAAGTGGACAGTGTTGACCATTCTCCAACAAGTAGGTGGCTATAGTTTCCTTCAAACTTTTTGGGGATGGCTCTTAGATACTCTGAAATTATTAATTTACAATATGAATCATTTCTTTCAGAACTCGGTGACATTAAAATATGGGGAATAGTTCATTACTATCCTGAAGGACTTGAGTCGACTCAGGGCAGCAAGGTTAGTGAACAGGACTCACTTGATATGTGTATTGATGTTTGGTATGAGAAATAAGATACAGAGTTATTGTTTTATAACAGAAAAGAAAAAACAGTACCATCCACACCTGAAGAAGGGGACCTAGGACCCCGAAACACGTAGTGTTATGTGTTGACCAATTATATTTAGAACAATATGATGAAAATATTGTCAGATCAATACAGGATTGATACTTTCTTTTGTTGAAGTTTATTGATGTTTTTTCGTGACTAAATGGGTTTTTCATATGAATTATTTATGGAAAAGAAGAGTGTAACATGTCGAATTTGGCATTTTCTTTGCCAAAATGTATACAATTGGGAACATATGTAAACAATATGAATATGTCTTTTTCTTAAATGAAACAAACTTTATTGTATTTTGATTTCATTCAGAGAATTACAGAGTAATTTAGTAAAATTTCATCTAATCAGTACTTATTTTTGTCAAGAAGAGGTGAAATTCCTCGTTTAGAGTGACTATGTTGTCACCTCAGTGTTTCCTGGGGTGAAAATAGTGTTAATGTTTTCAGCTCTCTTTCTAGTAGTGAGTTTCTTTAACCTGGAGCACCAGAAACACAATGAAACAATTTGATTTATTTCTTTAATTTAATGATTTAGTTAAAATAGAAATGCCTAGTAGTGCACCAGAGTTTGGATTCTTTTTAGTTTTATTCTCCCCATCCTGCATGCAAGTCACAATAGCATCATGTAGATTAATGTGTGCCAAACAAATCCCCCTTGGGTTTTAAAGCCATAGGGCCTCATTACGACTCAGGCGGTAAGGGGTTAACGGCGGCGTAAACAGCGCCGACCCTTACCGCCTGAGTACGAGGTCCCTTAGCGCCATGGAGGTTTTAACACCTGCTTTTAGCAGGTGTTAAAATCCATGGCGCTAAGGGACCATGGAGTTAATTACGCCACCGTAATTTACGGTGGCGTAATTAACGCCTTCCCCACTCCCATTATGCCCTATGGGGCAAAATGGGAATGGGGAAGGGTAAATGGGAAAATGGGGATTTACCGCCCCGCCAAGGTTGGAATGGGGCGGTAAATCCGCCAACCACCATGGCGTAAACGTAGTTTACGTCATGGTGGTAAAGTCACGGCCCAGGCGGTAACTTACCGCCTGGGTCGTAATGAGGCCCATAGTCATTATTCCATAACGCATGCAGCAGCATTATAACCCTTCACACTTCTGATCACCCCATTCACATTTCTAAAGGGACAAAAGCCCCTGCTTATAGTCCCTCCCGCCTCCCATTGAAATGCTCTGTTGACACAGAGCAACTTGCCCAGGGCTCCTTGGGATATTGTCCTGGCAGCGGGACACTTCTCCCATTCGGAAAGTGTCAGGTGTCCTGCTGCCAGGACAATGCACGTGCTAAGCAGGAATTGCTCAGCACATATAGGGCCTCATTACGACCCTGGTGTTAAGGGGTTAACGGCACCGCAAAAGGTGGCAGCGCCGTTAACCCCTTAACGCCTGATTACGAGGTCCCTTTGCGGGTTGGCGATTTTAACGCCTGCTTTTTGCAGGCATTAAAATCCAACCCGCAAAGGGACCTTGGTGCTAAGTACGGCGCCGCAATTTGCGGCACCGTACTTAGCGCCTTCCCCATTCCCATTGAGCCCTATGTGGCAAAAATGGGAATGGGGAAGGACCCATGGTGAATGGGGAATTACCGCCCCGCCAACCTTGGAATGGGGCGGTAATTCCGCCATTCACCATGGTGGACCCCGGCATGGACCATGGTGCTAATAGCACCATGGTTTAGCGCCGGGGTCGTAATGAGGCCCATTGTCCTGCCAGCGGGACACCTTTCCCGTTGGGCATCCTCATTGAGGTGCCTAATGGGAGAGGTGTCCCACTGACAAAAGAGCCTCTGGAGGGGCAGCTTGCCCTCCCTGCTCGGTAAAGCACTGTAGCGGGGCCCAAAGTGGGGGACAGGATTTCAGAGGAGGGGCCCGCACCCCCTGTCCCCACCATAGCGACTCCACTGCATATGGACAGTATGTGAGGGGTCATTGTGAGGAATTCGACCATCCGCACAATGGGTGGGCGCTCACCTGTGCTTTTTTCAAATGTTTTATTAAATGGAATGGTGGTAGACCAACCTAGGGAAATGTGTGGGGCTAATCCACACACATTTTCCTATGCTCACCGCACAACAAACACATAGACCAATGTGCTCTGTGGGGACACAGCCTACAGACACAGTCTGCCCTGTCCTATTTAGTTGGGATATGACAGCAGGAGAACACAATGCATCTCCAGAGGGCGAGGACCAAACCTTCCCCTTGCCATGGCTAGCCTGATTAACTAACAAAGGCTCAATGCATCTGCCCTGCTCTTTTTTTGGGCCCTGCATCTGGTGGCAGTGATTTGCATACCTATTAGAGGGTCATTCAAACAGGCCCACATGGGGCCTTGCTGCAGAGTTTAACACAGGAAACAGGAAACTGCAACAAACTTCCATATGCAACATTGTCACCCTGAAGCCAGCTACCCCTCTCATTATTGATGGCAGTGAACTGTCATGTCTGGGACTGCAAATTTACAGTAGTCCACCGAATAGGTGGACCCCATTCATAAAGTACGAGAATGTGGTTTTCAGGAGTCAGAGAGTTTGGTCCTGCTGCAGCTTCAAGGGAGACCTACAACTTTAATCAGGAACCACAGAGAGCTCCATTAACTGGAGATACCCTTTTGATCCACAACAGACAGGAAGATGGGTGGGACTTGCACAACACTCCGATTATGACCTCACGCATACAGGAAATTGTTGGTGGGAACCCCAGGATTGGCTCATTAAGGTAGGCTTAGCCTATACCAATTCCTGTGGCCCATTTGGCTTTAAAAGAGGGCTGAGCCCCTCTTTTGGCAGATCAGAAGATTTTACAAGGAGTAGTACGAAGAACTCATCATTGGACCCTGGCTGAAGGTACAGTCTGCCTTACATCTTCCGCCAGTAAAGGAAGGCCAGGACCTCCAAAGAGGAAAGCAAAATCCCTCCCCTAAACATCTCCCACAGAACAGATGGAGATACCGAATCTCTGTCTCTGAACCCAAAACCAAGGACAATGCAGCTGCCTGCAACACACTCCTCAGCTTTTGGCCATCAGCCTTAAAGGACGACACAAGCCCATTTAAGAAGCTGGGAGAGGTGCCTCGAAAAGCATCTACCAACGTCCACCTTAAAGGACATTTTCTAGCTAGTCGAGCTCCCTGAGCTGCAACTGACTGCATCGTTGACGATTGTTTGGCTGCAGTCACTTAAAGACAACCGAGACGTCTCGACCACTTCTTCAGAACCACCGACCAGTACTGAGACAACGATTCCTGACCCGCTGTGTAGGCCAGCCTGAAGATGTTACTGTCTTGACGCTTGATACCCACAACTGTCTCCCATCTTGAACTCTGTCACAGAAGCCTGCAAAGCACACTGAAGCTGACTCGACCCTGTTGAGCACCAAGAACACCTACAGCACAAAGTTCAATGTGGTTCTGTCCCCCTGGTCCTTCCAGAAGGCCCCTACAGACATTGTAAAACCCATTGCTCCCTTTGTGCTGAAGCCAAGTAAGCTTGAACTGTTGCGATTATTTGCCATACTAACTACCCTCCTCTCAGTATCCAAAGTGCATCCCGTTTCCATCTTTGAAACTGTCTGCTGTCCTCTGCATTGCTGTACAGAGTGGGTTGTATTTCATAGTGTTGCTAGAACTGTCTGTTATGATAATAATAAAGTAGATATTTTCATACAACATTGATTGGGCAGTTCCTTTTATCGTTGGGTAATAATAGTATTTTCGCTGTATTGCAACTAACCAATAATCCACAACCTTTCAGAGATAAGCCTGCCGTTCCATCCACATTACTAAAATTGGACATGGAGGGTTATTATTTGCTTGTGTTCCCCATCTGTTCATATCCCTTCTGTTGTACTAGAGGTGTGGGTTGATTGATGGTTTAGAAACCGATATTCATCCCTGAACCACTGGTGCCCCGGAAGTTGATTCGTCACAGTCATGTATTACTCCACCCAGGCACTGAGTCTTTGCAGTGTGTTTTCAGCTTCTAGGGGGGATTCCATATATATTCTCATCCAGGGGTAAAGTCCTAAACATTTAAGTGGGGGGACTCATCAACAAACGCAATGGGATGTGACGTCGCCAGAAATGAGCATATCAATGTGAAATATGCACATTTCATTAAATTGGCTTTGCATAAACACCCAAATTGCACAGGACGAATGACATTTGCCTTTCATACAATCAACACACACACAAAACTAAGAGAGGATATTTTCTTCTAATAGTGTTTTTGACAACGTTAAAAGGTGTGCATGTTTTAAACTCCAAGAACCCATACAAAGGTTGTCCCTGGGACTTGCAGTACCAACATTTTACCTTTATGTGTTTGTTATCTTTCATCAAGTTATATTGTGCAGTGGTGAAGTATCCAGCCTTTGACGACTGCGGTTCGATCCCCGTGGTTGGCTTTAATGCATACATTCAAAGAGGACATTCAATGTTTCTCATTTTTGCTGTGGGCAGGAGTCCACCCTCTGAAAAAAGTGGGTGGACCCCGTCCCCCCGAGTGTACCCTCGACATGAGCCCTGTTCTCAATCAATCAGCTATTGGTATAGCGCTCTTTCATGGCACCATGGAACTTAGACATCCAGCATCCGGAACAACAGAGAGAAAGGCACACAGCTGAACAGGAGAAAGTTTATCTGAGGAGAAACGTCTTGAGGATTTTCCTCAACTCAAGAGGCAAGGTGTTCCAAAGCTTGGGCCGCGCCACTGAAAAGGCACGGCCACCCAGACGTTCTTTCCCATATTTAGGTATCTGCAGCAATGCTGCATTTAAAGATCTTAAGGAGCGTACCGGGATATATCTCTCCAGTTTCTCCTGGATGGCTAAGCACCCTTTGCCAATTAGAGTATGGTGCATGATGCACAGCGCTTTGAATTCTACCTGTGCTTCAATGGGTAACAATGGAGAGATTTCCGAGCCCTCGTTACTCCTGCCCCTGCTGGAATACGTGTAACCAGGCGCACTGCTGCATTTTGCAACACTTGTAAGCGCTGGAAGAGAAAAGAAGGCTGCGCCAGGTAGATGGCATTGCAATAATCCAGGCTCCCATTAACGCATGCTGCAACTACTTGAGCATGACATTTCTCTGGAATAAAAGGAAGGACTTTCTTTACTTGTTTAAGTTTCATAAAACAGGCTCCATGTACTGAACTGACCGGTGCCTCCATAGACAGAGATTCAGACAGTTTAAGCCCTTGGTTTCACACTACTTTAGCAGGCTTGGGTAATGGACCCAGTGATGCTGGCCAAAAATCGTTTGTCCATCCCACGGTGCCCCAGGCGGACCCGAGATCAGGATCTCTGTCTTTCTT